>NC_059104.1:150315383-150666098 GCF_020740685.1 Jaculus jaculus
TGCGCCAGGGCTTCCAGCCTCTGAAAACAAACTCTAGACGCGTGTGCCCCCTTGTGCATCTGGCTAACGTGGGACCTGGGGAACCGAGCCTCGAACCGGGGTCCTTAGGCTTCACAGGCAAGCGCTTAACCGCTAAGCCATCTCTGCAGCCCAGGTGGTGCACATCTTTAATCCCAGCATTTGGGAGGCAGAGGTAGCAGGATCGCCATGAGTTCAAGGCCACCCTGAGACTACATAGTGAATTCCAGGTGTAGAACTAGAGTCAGACCCTACATAAAAAAAAAAAAAAAAAATCATATATTGATCCCAGACCTTTCACTGGAAAGAGCTTTGGCAAAAGGGAAAGAAAACCTGGCTGTGCCCTCCCTGTGTGACCCCATATAAATTGGGTTTTCTGAGCCTCATTTTTCTTTAGTGTAAAAGAGGTATTTTTTCCTGTCATTTAAAATATTTTAAAAATACTTAGATGGCTTAGCCATTAAGGCACTTACCTGTGAAGCCTAAGGATCCATGTTCGACTCTCCAGATCCCACATAAGCCAGATGCACAAAAGTGAGGCAAGCGCAAGGTTGTGCATGACCACTAGGTGGTGCAAAGGTCTGGAGTTTGATTTCAGTGGCTGAGGCCCTGGGGTGCCCATTTTTTCTCTCTCTCTCTCTAAGAAATATTTATTTATTTGAGAGAGAAAGAATGGACACCCCAGGGCCTCTAGCCATTGCAGACGGACTCCAGACACATGCTCCACCAGCCCTGTTCATGTTGTTTTATAACAGAGGGATTTGAGTCCTTGCTCTTTTGCTTACTAGTAGGTGACTTCAGAAGAGTTTGAAACGGAGGATTAGTAGCTACCTTCTCCATAGCTGCTTGTTGATTTAGATGAGGTATCACATTCAAAGTGTTCAGTTTAGTTTCCTTCCTGACACACTTATTAAGTCTTCAGTAAATGTGAGCAGCTTTTGTTCAGGGTTGTTCCTGAAATTTCCTATCTGAAATTTCTTTGAGAACTAAATTTCCATTTCTGAGGCCAGACATGGTGGTTCACCCCTTGGGAGGCTGAGGTAGGAGAATTGTCAGTTCATGGTCAACCTGTGGCTACAGTGTGAGTTCTAGGTTGGCCTGGGCTAGAGTGAGACCCTGCCTCAAAAAAAAAAAAAAATTGTTTCTATCTTTTTTTAATCTGAGCTTCTCCAGACTGGGAGTGGTTGGGATGAAGTGGCAAGTCTCCAATTTGGGTTTCCCAAGCAAGTCTGCTGGCTGTGAAACAAAGTTCTTGGGCTGTGAAGGGGCAGAGGGCAAGCTACCAGCTCAGGTTTCACCCTGAGCTCCCCTGACCAGAGCCAAGTGTGTACATGCACACCTGCCTGGGAGGTATGTCTGCAGGGAGTAAAGGACTCAGCCCCTTCTGGCTTTTGTGTACCCTATTTCAAAACACATTACCTACCAGATAAGCAATGTGCACCCCAAAAAGTTGTCTACAAGGCCATTGCTGCTATGTATCCCTAAGCTGCCTGGTTGACCCCCTCCCCCATTGTGTGTATGGGGGATGAGGCTGTAGCCATAGTTCAGTGTGGGCTGTCCAGCACCTTCCTCTTTGTCCCATAACTGTGCTTACTGTCTGGACTCAGATGCCCTGGAGGCGGAGGCTATGCTGGGCAGGTCATGAGGCAGGGAGCTCTGAGTAGAGCCCTGTTGAGGGTGAGATCATCCCACAAGATGGTGAGGACACCTGTGCTGGCCCTGGCCACATGCACAGTGATGTAACTGGGGGTTTTAGTTCCCAGTGGAAACACGGGGCTCGCTTTACAACTAGCACTGTCCAGTTTGTTCTGGCTAAGCCAGCTGCAGCCTTGCTTCCCTTTCACTCTGCTGCTATTCACAGTTCCCTAGCATGCCCTTTTCCTTCCCTCACATGCCACTGCTTTGGTTCATATGCCAAGTATGCCATTCTCTGCCTTTTTTTTTTTTTTTTTTTTTTTTTTTTGGTTTTTCAAGGTAGGTTCTCGTTCTACCCCAGGCAGACCTGGAGTTCACTATGTAGTTTCAGGGTGGCCTCAAACTCATGGCGATCAAAGGTGTGTGCTACCACACCCAGCTCATCCTCTTCTTTTTTTTTTTTTTTAATATTTATTTGGGAGAGAAAGAATGAGCACACAAGCAGCCTGTTGCTGCTGCAACAAACTCCAGACACCACTCTGGATGTCTGGCTTTACGTGGGTACTGGGGAATAGAACCTGGTCCAGCAGGCTTAGCAAGCAAGCCTTTAACCTTGGAGCTATTCCCCAAGCCTCACTCATCCTCTTATTCCTTTACTTGCTCATCCAGCATATTCTTTTTTAAAATATTTATTTGCTAGCAGAGAGGTGGTGGGAGAGGGGAGAGACAGACAGAACAGATATGCCCGGGCCTCCAGCCACTGCAAATGAACTCCAAATGCATGTGCCACCTTGTGTATCTGGTTTACGTGGGTACAGGGAATTCAAACCTAGGTCATTGGGCTTTACAGGCAAGCACCTTAACTAACGAGCCATCTCTCCAGCCCCCATCCAGCGTGTTCTTATTAAGTAACTACTATGCACCAGGGTACTGTCTTTGGTAGTGGAGATATAGCAGTGAACATATATGATTCCTGCTCATATGGGTCCTGAGTCTAGCAGGAAATATAGAGCAGGAGCTGTTACAGTGTTATGATTTGTTGACAGAAGAAAAGTGCAGGTGATACTAAAGCTGACTCCAGGGGAAAGCATTGGAGTTGCACAGCCACATATTCTGAATTCTACCCATCTTTCAAGTCTAGTTCAAGAGCCACTCACTCTAAAAGCCTCCCCTAGCTCCCCAGCTAAGGATATCTCTACACCCTGAACACTTAAAAAATTTTTTTTTGTTATTTTTACTTATTTATTTGAGAGTGACAGAAAGAAAGAGGCAGTTTGAGAGAGTCGGCACACCAGGGCCTCCAGCCACTGCAAATGAACTCCAGACACATGCGCCCCTTTGTGCATCTGGCTAATGTGGGTCCTGGGGAATTGAGCCTTGAACCAGGGTCCTTAGGCTTCACAGGCAAGCACTTAACCGCTAAGCCATTTCTCCAGCCCTACACCCTGAATTCTTTATATATGATTTATATGTTCATTTTTAAATATTTAATAAGTGTAGATTCAATACAAGGCACTGTTCTAGGAACTGTATACACAACTGAAAAGCAGATAAATCCCTGTTGTCACAAAGGTGATATTCCATGGTGAGGCATTGGACAAGATGCACTTGAACCAACACACTTGTGATTGTACAGTATATCATGTGGCAAGTGTTCTACAAAGAAAAACATTAGGAGGGATAGGGAATGCTGACAGGGAGGGCTGCTGGCTCACCCTGGGTTTAGGGAAGGCTGTAAGGAAGCAGGTGGGAAGCAGAGCTCTGTGTAAGAACTGAGATGTGGCTTCTCATAGTGTGTTAGGACGGTGGCTGGGGTCCAGAGAGCAAAGGGGAATCAGGGAGGAGATGAAGCTGGTGCAATAATGGGGCCCAGACTATGAGAACCTGAGTGAGTTAGGAGCACTTAGGATGTATTAAGCAGGGTGGGTGTGAGCTGATTCTCAAAAGCCTCACTCTGGCTCTTGTGCTGAGAATGGGCTGAAGAAGGTCAGGATGGAAGCAATGCGGCAGTGAGGAGGACACTTTAGGAAGGGATGGAGGTGATGGGGACCAGGCTGGGGCTAGGAAATAACAGGAAGCAATCAGGTGTCTGCTACTTTACCTGACTTTAGTTTTTTTTAAAAAAAGTATTTGTTCATTTACTTATGAGCAGAAAGAAAGAGAGAGAGTGAGTGTGAGTGTGTGTGTGTGTGTGTATGTGTGTGTGTGTGTGTGTGTGTGTATGGGCACACCAGGGCCTCTTGACACTGCAAACGAACTCCAAATGCATTTGTCACTTTGTACATCTGGCTTTACGTGAGTTCTGGGGCATAGAACCCAGGCCATTAGACTTTGCAAACAAGTACCTTTAACTGCTGAGCCATCTCCCTAGCCCTCACCTGGTTTTATTTTATTTATAGGGTCTTATTTTGTTTTATTCATAGACATGCTCTCACTATGTAGACCAGGCTGGTCTGGAATCTACAACATTCCTGTCTCGGTCCCAGAGTGCGAAGGAATTTTTCTGTAGAGGAGAGAGCAGAGAAATGGGGGCAGTAGCTAAAGGAGAGTTAGGGGCCAAAGGACACTGTTTGTAAAGAACAACAACAGTCCTGTAGGCTCATATGCTCACAGGAACAATATAATGAATTGATGATGCAGGAGCAATTGCTGGACAGATGGCCTTGATTTTCTTTTCTTTTTGGTTTTTCGAGGTAGGGTCTCACTGTGGTCCAGGCTGACCTGGAATTAACTATGTAGTCTCAGGGTAGCCTCGAGCTCACGGCAGTCCTCCTACCTCTGCCTCCTGAGTGCTGAGATAGATGGCCTTGATTTTTGAGGTATGGAATCCAGTAAGGAACATTTTGTGTAGGAATGTGATTTCTCCACAAATAGCAAGGAGAGGAGAGTTTGTGTCATGCCAGGAGCACTGCTCCCTTGGGTGGACACCTGTCTGACAACAAGTTCCCAGAGAGTAAACCTGTGGCTTCCATGCTTTGTATATGCTTCAGAGAATGGCTGTTAGGAGTCTGACATCTACTAAGTTGTGTTGACTAGTGGGAGTTGGTTTTGGGAGTGGCAGAATTCATTGGTAAGGCCAAAGGGCCTTCTTATTTTTTATTTTTATTTTTTGGGTTTGTTTTTTGAGGTAGGGTCACTCTAACCCAGGCTGACCTGGAACTTACTCTGTACTCCCAGGCTAGCCTTAAACTCACAGTGATTCTTACCTATCCTTCCTGAATGCTGGAATTAAAAGTGTATGCTGCCAGATAAGAGAGTCTTCTTAAAACAAACAAACAAATAATTATTTGCTTGTTTGTTTATTTATTTGAGAGAGAGAGAAAATAAGCACACCAAGGCCTCTAGCCACTGCAAATGAACTCCAGATGTATGTACAATCATCTGGCTTACATGGGTTCTGGGGAATCACCCTGGGTCTTTAGGCTTCACAGGCAAATGCCTTAACCTCTAAGTTATCTCTCTAGCCCTTATTTATTTAGAGAGAGGGGAACAAAGGGCAGAGAGAGAGAAAGAAAATTGGTGCTCCAGAGCTTCCAGCCATTGTAACAGAACTCCAGATGTATTTGCCACCTTGTGCATCTGGCTCTGTGTGGTACTAGGGAATAGAACCCTAGCCCTTAGGCTTTACAAGCAAGCACCTTAACCACTGAGCAATTTCTACAGCCAGAAGGCCTTCTTTAACTGCTGAGCCATATCTCCAGGCCTTCTTTAACTGCTGAGCCATATCTCCAACCCACAGAGGGCCTCCTTATGGAATGGGGCAGAGGAGTATAGCTGTGCTCAGATATGATTGACATCAGGAATTTTCTTTTTTCAAGGTGGGGGGTCTCACTCTAGCTCAGGCTGACCTGGCACTCACTCTGTAGTCCAAGGCTGGCCTTGAACTCACAGCAATCTGCCTGCCTCAGAGAATTTTCTTTTTTGTTTGTTTTAGACGCAGTCTCACTCAGAGTGGTTTGGAATTTACTCCGTAGCCCAGGCTGGCCTTAAACTTGGATCATTCCTCCTGTCTCAGTCTCCTGACTGTTGGGATTACAGGTGAAAGCACCATGCGTAGAATTTGAAACTGGAATTTGAAAGCATGTTGGGACTCTCTGCCTTGCATCAGTTTAGTCTCTTATCTCTCACTTACTGTAGACCAGTATTATCTACTTCCTTTTTTCCTCCAGGGTGCAGTTATTTTGCTCTAAGATTTGTGTAGTCTTATTTAGCTTTTATTACTATTATGGTTCTGGGAATTGAATCCAAAGCCTTGTGCCTGCTAGGCAAATGCTTTGCCACTGAGCTATACCTTCAGAACCCATTATCTAGTCCTTAGTTCATGCTACAGAATATAGCTTCCCTCCCTGTCCCTTCCAAATTATGTTTCCAGTCACAATGGTAAGTGTCTCTCCCCAAATCCTAGGTTAAATGATTGTATTAGATTAGTGGCGTTAGTGTCTATTAATGGGCTAGTCATCTGTGTCCAGGGAGGCAAGAGGCGTGTGACTAATAGCTAAGAGCTTTTCCTCATGGGTAAGCTGGGAGTTCCCAGAAAAAGATAATAGATTCCTCATTTAGCCTTACTACAGTGACTGGGTGGATAGGTAGGTGTGAATAGAATAGATGGGTCTTAAGTGAAAAACTGAATGAATGAATGTTTTAGCTGTGTTTGTTAAACAATACAGTTTAGGAACTTGGAATGAAAGGTGGATTCTTGGTCAGGGATGGCATGGTGGGTTTTAAGGAGTGACCTTTCTAGACTTGAAAATATAGAATGGGCCACTATAGAAAGAAAGTTTGGCACAACTGATGAACAATTGCTGGAAATTCCTTACTTCCCCTCCTATTAGAAAGCTAGGAAATTTCTCCTCCCTAGTTTCTTCCAGCTGGAAGGGGAAATATTTTCAGCTTTGACAGGTTCTGGTTTCAGAAAACAGTCTGAGCTATTCATGGGCCTGTGCTTCCAGCAGGCCTGCAGCACAGGGTCCTGCCCAGTCTCTTCAGGCAGCCTGGGGAAGCCCTCGTCTCTGTTTCTCCTCCCACTGTTTTGGAGCTCACCTTACTGTCTGTCACCCAATCTCTTGCTTCCTTGTCAGGATACCCAGAGCCAGAGGTGACCTGGTACAAGGATGACATGGAACTGGACCGATACTGTGGCTTGCCAAAATACGAGATCACTCATCAAGGCAACCGTCACACACTGCAGTTATACAGGTGAGGGAGAGGGACCTCCTCTGCTCTGCTCTCATGAGGGCTCTATCCTGGATCCTGCCATTGGCATGCAGTTGTCTGCTTGGAGATGCCCAGGCACTTGCTGGAGTTAAAGGGCAGGGTCCTGATGCTGAGCTGATAAACTGCCTTGTCTGCCAGTGTCTGAGATCTCCTAAGGCCATGGTGGGAGTGCTTCTGACAGCCATGAGCTGAGTGCAGCCAGAGGAGGTCCTGACCCACAGAAACATTTTCCATGAGGTCAGCAGCCAGAAAAAGCAACAGTGTCATCGTTATTTCACTAAGGGCTGTGTGGTCATCTGCTTCTGAAGGGAGCTCTTCTGAACCCTAAGTCTAATCCCTCTTGGGACAGCATGACCTTGGTCAGCTGCCACACTCTAGTGGCCTCAGTTTCCTCCACTGTAATGGAGGAAATATGGTGGTGTCTAAGGTACGGCATGGCCTTTAGGGCAGGGCTTGGATGGGGAGGAGGCAAATATTAAATGCCAGAGGCCCTGGCTGTGGGGAGGGAGCGGTGGTTACTTCCCTGGAAGGAGAGATGGCACCTCATGCTCCTACCTCTAGGTGCCAAGAAGAAGATGCTGCTATCTATCAGGCCTCTGCCCGAAACACCAAGGGCATTGTGTCCTGCTCAGGAGTCCTGGAGGTAGGCACGATGACTGAGTACAAGATCCATCAGCGCTGGTTTGCCAAGTTGAAGCGTAAGGCCGCAGCCAAGATGCGGGAAATTGAGCAGAGCTGGAAGCATGGAAAGGAGGTTGCAGGCGAGGCTGACACACTGCGCAAGATCAGCCCAGACCGCTTCCAACGAAAGCGGCGACTAAGTGGGGCAGAGGTGCCGGTCCCCTCAGCACCAGCTACAGAGGCTGAGGAAGGGTCTTCTGCAGCTTGGCAGGAAGGAGAGATTGAGTCTCCTCAGCACCCAAGTTTGGGCCTGATCAATAGTTTTGCTTCTGGAGAGGTGCCTACCAATGGGGAGCCAACTCCTGAGAACGGGGAGGATGGGGAGCATGGCCTGTTGGCATACATATGTGAGGCTGTGGAGCTGGGGTCCCAGAGAAGCCCCCAAAAAGAGCCTGGGGCTAAGAAGAAAAGGAAAGATGAGGAATCTAAGCTGGGTCTGCGGGAGCCAGAGTTAGAGAAGAGAGACCGAAGCCAGTGCTCTTCAGAAAATAGTGTCGTCAGCTCAGACAAGTCTGATTCTGGTGGAACACAGGGTTGCATGGACACGCAGCCTGTTCAGAACCGGCCTGGGTTCAGGTCAGCACAGGGGCCTGTGTCTTCTGGAATAGAAAGAACCAGGAAGCCAGCCTCTGCTATGGACACTCAAAACAAGGCCCAGATTGCTCCAGCTCCAGCCTCAGCCTTTGTCCCAGGCACTGTCTCAGACCAGGAGGTTTATTTCTCCCTGAAGGACATGTACATGGAGAGCACCCAGGCAGGCAGGGCCCAGGGAGAAGAGAAACCCCCATCCCCAAGTGCCAGAGGCCCTAGAGAGAGTTCTTCAGGCAAGGCACCCATCAAGCCTGGAGGTGAAGGAGTCTCTGGTCAGCCCATACCTTCCATGGTCCCCCAGCCCAATAGGCTTTTCAACAGGAAGAGATTTGCCCCGCCGAAGCCCAAAGAGGAGCCCAGTACCATCTCTTCTACAAGTCAGGCTCTAGGACCTGCAGCCCAGAACTTAGGGAAGGCCCCACATCAGGCCTCTGTCCAGGTTCCAACACCCCCTGCCCGCCGGCGACACAGCACCCGTGACAGCCCCTTGCAGGGGCGAACAGGCCACAGGACTCCAGGGGAGGTAAGTCTGAGGGTGTGTTTGGAGGCTGCTCTGGGAAGCTGACCTCATGGAAACTCTTGCTGTAACAGCTTGGCAGCCAGTGAGTGGTGGGCTATTTATAGAAAGGTTGGGGAGGGGATGCAGTGCCTGCTGGGAGCAGGGGACCACGTGGCCTTGCTTGGCCTTTCTCCAGATTGAAGTATGGAGGCAGCACAGCCTCACTGTGGGTCTGTTTTCTGAGATTATGCCGGTTACCAGTCAAGGGTACTATAATGCCCCCCAAGGTGAGAAAGTGAAGATACTGTTCTCTGAGGGAGGAAGAGCACCATTGAAGTTTTCTGTAGCCATACTGAGGCCACAGTGCTTCACAGGAGAGATGGAAGTATACTGTAGTATGCAGCAGGTAGGTCTCAACATGGAGGTTTACTAGATTTTTTAAAACACAGTGTGTTAACCCTCACCCCTCCAAAAGAATAAAAAAGCCAGGCATGGTAGTACACATCTTTAATCCCAGCATTCAGGAGGCAGAGATAACAGGATGTCTGAGTTCAAGGCCAGCCTGGGACTAGAGAGTCAGTGCCAGGTCAGCCTGGGCTAGAGTGAGACCTTAACAAAACAAAACCAAACCAAATAACTATATCTGTATATATATAGAATGTTATAATCCAAGCACTTGGGAGGCTAAGGCAGGAGGATTGTGAGTTCATGGCCAGCCCAGACTATATAGCAAGACCTTGTTTCCAAAAGAATCAAAAACCACTGGGTATGGTGGTGCATGCCTATAAACCCAGCACTTGGGAAGCTGAGATGGGAGGATTGTCATGAAATCAAGGTCAGCTTGGACAACAGAGTGAGTTTTAGATCAGCCTAGACTAGAATGAGACCCTGCCTCAAAAAAATATCAAAAACCACAATGAGGGCTAGAGAGATGGCTTAGTGGTTAAGGCACTTGCCTGTGAAGGCTAAGGATCCAGGTTTGGTTCCCCAGGACCCACATAAGCCAGATGTACAAAGTGGCACATGCTTCTGAAGTTTGTTTGCAGTGGCTAGAGGCTCTAGCATGCCCAATCTCTCTCTCTCTCTCTCTCTGCCACTTTCTCTTTCGTTCTCAAATAAATTATTTATTATTTTCTTTTTTTTTTTTTGTTTTTCGAGGTAGGGTCTCACTCTGGACCTGGAATTAACTCTGTCATCTCAGGGTGGCCTTGAACTCATGGCAATCCTCCTACCACTGCCTCTAGAGTGCTGGGATTAAAGGCGTGCACCATCACACCCGGCTCCTTTTTTTTTGAGGTAGGGTCTCCAGCTCAGGCTGACCTGGAATTCACTGTGTAGTCTCAGGGTGGCCTTGAACTCATAGTGATCCTCCTACCTCTGCCTCCTCCCAGAGTGCTGGAATGAAAGGCATGTGCCACCACACCCGGCCCTAAATAAACCATTTTAAGAAAACAATGACACTTAATCCTTTGTATGTGGATGAAAATAAATAAAACTTCAAAAGCCAACCACTTCTAACACTGGTTGTCCAGGAAATGCTGGTTTCATCTGAGTTTATTTGAGGTTTTGGAATCAGATATACCTATGTGCATGTTTGACTATCCTTAACAAGGTATGATGTTGGGCAAGTCATAAAGTCAAAATAATGATAATAATAATGGCCACTTCAAGGCTGTTGCAAGATCTGGAGTGCATAGCATAGGGCCTAGTACATATTATAAGCAAGATTAATGGCAACAGTGTAAAATGTTACTGTGATGGGAGATAGAGACGAGCTGTTTTACTTGGGAACAGGCAGCTATCCTTTTCTGGGGAGCAGGTAGCCAAGAGGAAACAATGTTTTGTGTGGAGGAGGGGCAGTTAGTATCCCCCTTGGGTCTGCAGTAAGGAGTTTGAGAAGCAGGATTCAAAGGAGGAGAGGCGGCCAGGTTTTCATGCTCCAGGGGTGAAAGGGAATAGATTCCCAGGAGTTACAGAGCCCATGTTACACCACAGGGCAGAAGGAAGATAGTATTTGTAGAGGTTTCCAGAAAGAAGGTAGATGGTTAAAATGGAGTATATGCATTCTATGAAAATATTGTCTGTTGGGAATTCTGATTGTACTGTGTGTTTTGTAAATCTTTTTGCTAAATCTAAGTGGAGATAGCTTCTGATTTGGGCCGGAACTCGGCTGAGACTGTTTCTAAGGTAGAGGAAACAGGAGTCCAGAACAGAGGTTCTCTGTGGGAAGGCAGTGTTTCATAAGCATGTGAGCAGAGGACAGATGGCTTTTTAGAAGAGTGAATGGGAAACACATAAGGGACAAGTTCATTTAGCACCTTAGGGAGGGCAAAATGAGGAGGAAGGTGCTTGGTGGAGACCACTGATGGGCTTTCCCATGGAGAGAGCATACATAGAGGTCGAAGGGAGAGCTCAGGATCAAAGTGACAGTGATATGGCTTTATTTCAATACATTCTGTAAGGTCAGTAGTATAGAGGGCTTTGGAGTGGAACAAACCTCAAGGACCTCAATCCACACTCTGGATCTGTTCATGGCTTTTGCCGGCCTTGTGCTAGGTGTCAGGTGATATAGGCCATTGGTGTGGTAAGGGAAAACTTGGTGGGGCTGTTCCACATGCCTGACAGCCCATAGGCTGGACAGTAAGACCCTTCCAGAGAGATGGTTCTTGTAGGCCCTAGGGAGCTCATGTAGGAAGTGACCAGGCTGGGTGCTAACCCCGTATGCGAATCTGCCTTCTCTGCCTACAGGGGTAGGAAACTCCACACAACAGCTGTATTCTCCTGGGCAGAGCCAGGGCAGGAAGTGCCAGCCTACCTTCCCTAGGGCAGGGAGGGTTGTACAGTATAGACCCCTCAAAGATTGTATGGTTTTAACTTAATTGATTCATTATTTTTGTATGTGCATTGTATGTCTCATGCATGTGTGTTGTATGCACTATGTATATGCTGATGTGGTACTCTGTGTGCTTGCCTACAGCTCCAATGGGCTCGCCTGTGGCTGCCAGAGGAAAAGAAAGTTATTGGGTGTTCCCTGCCATCACTTATGTACCTGTTTTTTTTTTTTTTTTTGGTTGTTGTTGTTTTTCTTGTAGTAGAATCTCTTATTTATTCTGGAGCTTGCATTTCACAAGCCCCAACAACTCTGCAGTTTCTCTTCTCCCTCACAGGGCTGAAGTTACAGATGTGTGTGCCATCATGACCAGCCTCATTTTTTTTAAACTTAAAAACATACATGTGAGGGGCTGGAGAGATGGCTTAATGGTTAAGGTGTTTGTCTGCAAAGCCAAAGTTCAATTCTCCAGGACCCACATAAGTCAGATGCACAAGGGGGTGCTTGCATCTGGAGTTCGTTTGTAGTGGCTGGAGGCAGGCCCTGGTGAGCCCATTCTCTCTCTCTGCCTCTTTCTCAAATAAATAAATAACAAAAAATTATTAAAAATACATGTGAAATGTCATATATGTATGTGTATGTATGTATATATGTAATACTTGTTTGTTTTTTTTTTTGACATTGGGTCTTGCTGTAGCCCAGACTAACCTGGAATTCACTATGTAGTCTCAGGGTGGCCTTGAACTCACAGCAGTCCTACCTCTGCCTCCCAAGTGCTGGGATTAAAGCTGTGTGCCACCACACCCAGCTCTTTTGTTGTATTGGTTTTTCAGTCTTACCCTACTAGATCTTTTAAGAATCTTACTACGTTTTCTTTTGGCTTGTGTATGTGTGTAATGTGAGGCGTGTGTGTGTTGTGATGCACCATAGGCTCTTTTATAGGAGGCAGGGGAGGGACTTGCCTACAGTGACTAGAGCAGAACATCTGGTACCCAAGCCATCATTCTTCCCTCCAGTCTTTTTTTTTTCAAGATTACATCTTACTCTAGCCCAGGCTGACCTGGAACTCATTCTGTAGTTCCAGGCTGGCCTCAAACTCACCGCAGTCCTCTTACCTCTGCTTCCCAAGTGCTGGGATCAAAGGCATGTGCTACCACATTCTTAAACCATCACACACTTAAACTAAGATGAATGAATTTCTAATGAGAAAATGCTATGGCTAAGTAAGAAATCAAACATGTCCTGAACTTTTTCTATCTTACTCTTCAGCTCTAGACTCACTCAGTGATGAGGGGCCAGGCATTTGAATGTAGAGACAGTGGTATGACCACTGTATTAACCATCTACTAAGGTTCCAGGATATGCCCTGGCCCTTTCATACTGACCAGTACTGGGGCCTCTAGGTGGTGCTGTTGGGGAGTGAAGATAATGGCTGAGGGCTTGGGGTCAAGTTTGCCAGCCTTCTGATTTGCTGTTGTCTGTCCTGATGCTGTCTTGCTAACTGGATCTGGGGGAAAAGGAAGCGAACTTGAGAAGCTGAGGTAGGAAGATCGCTGTGAGTTCAAGGCCAGCCTGAGACTAGTTGTAGGTCAGTTTGGGCTAGAGCAAGATGCTACCTTAACACCCCCCCCCCCCAAAATAAAGGCAAAGAGATAGTGGTAAGACACTATATAAAATTACAGTAAAAATAAAAATGTACACAGTAAAACATATTAATAAAAGAAGGCAGGAAAGTGGAAACAATGAATGAAAAACAGAAGAAATGCTATAATTCAGATATTAAATGTTCCTCAAAGATCCATGTGTTGAAGGATTAATCCTTAGTTTAGCATTATCTGGCAGTGGTGGAAATTTAAGATGTGAGGCTTAGTGGAAGGTTTTTAGTCTTTGGAGACATGCCCTTGAAGAGGAAACTGGGACCTCAGCCTCTTCTGTCTTTTCCCTGAGGTGATTGGCTTTGCCTTAACCATACTCGCTGTCATGATGGTTCTGCTTCATTATAGGCCCAGCAGACCACAGACTGAAACATCCAAAATCATGAACCAAAGTAAATCTTTTCTCCTTGTAAGTGTATTATTTCAAAATCCATTATTATGTGCTAACCTAAATAATTAGTTTAAAAAATAAAAAGAGTTACATGTAGTGGCTCATACCTGTAATAGCAACACTTGAATTATGTGCCTTATTTCTTTTTGGTTTTTTGAGGTAGGGTTTCACTCTAGCTCAGGCTGACCTAGAATTTAGTATGTAATCTCAGGGTGTCCTCAAGCTCACAGCGATTCTCCTACTTCCCCCTCCTGAGTACTGGGATTAAAGGTGTGTGCCACCATGCCTGGCTACTTAGTTTTTTTAATATTTTAAAAAATTATTTATTATTTATTTGAGAGAGAGAGAGAGAGGCAGATAAAGAGAGAATGGGCATGCCAGGGCCTTCAGCCACTGCAAACAAACTCCAGACATATATGTGCCACCTTGTACATCTGGCTTACATGGGCCCTGAGTTCTTTGGCCTTTCAGGCAAGCACCTTAACCTCAAAGCCATCCATCCAGCCCTTCATTTTTTTGAAAAAATCACACTCTAGGGTCTAGGGAGATGGCTCAGAGGTTAAAGGCACTTGCTTGCAAAGCCTTCCAGCCCAGGTTCAATTTCCCAGTACCCATGTAAAGCCAGATACACAAAGTGGCACATTCATCTGAAGTTCGTTTGCAGCACCGACATGCACATGCACACATGTGTGCTTACACACACACTCTTTCTTTTCTCTTTCTCTCTCTCTCAAATAAATAACAATATTAACCAGGTGTGGTGGCATATGCCTTTAATCCCAGCTCTCAGGAGGCTGAGGTAGGAAGATCACTGAGTTTGAGGCCAGCCTGAGATTACACAGTGAATTCCAGGTCATTTTGAGATTAGAGAGTGAGACCTTACCTTGTAAAACAAACAAACAAAAAATTAATAATAAATCACACTCTAGAAAGGAAAGATAATAGTTTCTGGGTCTCATTCCAGGATGTATTCAAACTCTTACTGAGGTCATATTCTTTGAGATTGTCATTAAGATTACAGAAATAATAGAGAAATGAGATGACCAAAGTGTACAAGGAAGGGGTTGAGATCATTATCAAAGGGGAAGAGGTAGAGATCATTGAACTGCTTACAGTCCTGTCTGGAATAGAGATGCACTTGAGGAGTTTCCAGGAGAGTTCTTCACCTTCCACTATCCAAAAAGATTTGTTTCTTCTTAAAGATCTTGAAGCAAATCTTGGCAGTTATATAGATCCTCTAGGTCTCCGATATTATTTTCTCATTCTTCATGTCCATATGGCAAAACATCTTGTTTCTAAGATATGAGAGTCTCAGGAACAGCTCCCTCCCCTTCACAACCTCCTCCCCCCCAAAAAAGTGATGGGGAATCAAAGAGATGCCTTTGTTGAGGAGGAACTGAAAGATAGATATGAGTATGAGCTATCTGAATCTATCCATATCTGGTGACACTTGGTTTGGCGTTTCAGTTTATGATAATCATCCCATCATCTAGTCATATAACCTAGTCAGAGTTCATCTTATTCAGATAACCCCATGCTTAGCATAGTCCTCTCTGCAAAACAGCAATCAACATCTTTTCTCTGCATTTGCATGTGTTGGAAATGGGTCTTCCCAGATGCAGTTTCTCCCAGAAAAGCCCAGGTTACCATCCCCCTTAATGAAGAAGCACTGAAAAGAAAGTCACACTACAAAGTGCTCCTGGAAAGGGTCTAGGGACCACTCCTCAGAAACTGCACAGACTTGAGAAGGTCCACAGGTGAAGATCTTGACAGGGACAGTACCAGGAAAAGAGGGGCCCCAGGGGAGAATGTATCAGAGAAGGGAAAGGCAGAGGGACAATGGGAAAGATCAGGAAGTCATAGATTACTTCCTTGACAGAGTCTGGAAAACAAGTTTAATTATTCAGAAGGAGGTGACACAGAGGAGAAAGAGGGTTATTATAGGGCAGGAAAGAGAGTCCTAGTTTAGGATAAAAATCTTGCTATTGTATCTACCAGAATAGTGGAGAGGGGTTAGGGAAGAAAAAAATCTTAAACTGGAAGAGATTAGATATGGAATGGAGAGGCCTAGCACTGAAAAACATAAACCCAAGGAAGAGACAAAAAGTCTGAGAGAATAACAGCAAAGAATGAAACTCAGTGTCTGAGCAGTCTGTGAAAAGCTTAAAGACCTCATTAAGTACAGTCCCCCTCTGCACGTGACTCTGGATGCATGAGGAAGGTCTAAATTCAGAGAAAAGTTTGCTTAGGATCAAAATGATAGCCGGTGATTTGCCTCATCTTGCAGTCAAACTCTAAACAGTTGCATCTGTTCCTCTTGACGATTCTAACACAGCTGCCTCCCTGACTAAAGATGGCTGCTTGCTGGTACATTTGTCCATTCTGTTAAGAATCTTTAACCATATTTAGTTGCCTCAAACTAGCAAAACCACCTCAGAGTCATTTATATAACACATTATACCTTGGTTCATCATGTTGAAGAGGAATACTTAAGTCAGCTGCAGTAATCTTGAAAGGGGGTTTCACTTTGTATTGAAAAGCCACTGAAGAACACAGTACCCAGCCAAAGGGCCCTGAAGAACATGCAGAATTGACATCTCCTCAAGTTCCATGGAAGCATAACCATTTAGCAGGGGAAGAGAATTGTTTTTTTTTTTTTTTGTTTTTTTTTTTTTGGTTTTTCGAGGTAGGGTCTCACTCTGATCCAGGCTGACCTGGAATTAACTGTAGTCTCAGGGTGGCCTTGAACTCACGGTGATCCTCCTACCTCTGCCTCCCGAGTGCTGGGATTAAAGGCGTGCGCCACCACGCCCGGCTGAGAATTGTTTTTTTAAATATATATTTTATTATTTACTTGCACCAGGGCCTCCAGCCACTGCAAACAGAACTCCAGACACATGCACCACCTTCTGCATCTGTCTTACATGGGTATTGGGGAATTGAACCTAGGTCCTTAGGTTTTGCAGGCAAGCACCTTAATCACTAAGCTTTTTTTTTTTTTTTTTTTCCCCAAGGTAAGGTTTCACTGTAGCCCAGACTGGCCTGGAATTCCTTATGTAGTCTCAGGGTGGCCTATGGATATATAATTAGTCATTGCTTTTGTCCATGTGTTCTCAGGTTCAAGAGTCTCAGGCAGCCATGGTTACCACTGTATCTACCAGCAGCAGCTCTCATACAACAGACTCTGTTGGTTGCAGCATCTCTGAAAAACAAAGTGTCATCGAGCCCATGGATACAGAAACTCAAGAAGATAGGAGAACTGGAGGCAGAAAGAATATATGGGCAGAAGGAAGGACCCCAGGAGACAGAGCACCAGCAGCCCAGGAGACACAGGCAGATAGAAAGATACAGGTGGACATTGGGACACAAGAAAGTGAGAGTCCACAGTCAGACAGGAGTTTACAGAAGGATGTGGTAACACACAGAAGGATGAACAAGGAGGTAGGATGCACACAGGCAGATGAGAGGCTGAAGGAGGGTAGGAAAGTGCAGGAAGATGAGAGGATGCAGGAAGACATGAGAGACACAAGGATGCAAGAAGAAAAGGAGACACAGTTGGAGGGCAGCATGCTCATGGCTTTCAAAGACCAATCAGAGAAGCAGCCTGTGACCGGCCTCAGGCCACCACCCAGAGTTCCCAAACTCCCACCATCAGAGTGTTCTAGATCTCCGCAAGTTATGGAACATTTGGTGCAGAGCCCAGAAGCATCTTGTGACTTAGAAAAGCCTGGTTTCATGCTTAGATCTGAGGAACCAGCAATAACTGCCTTCAGAAACCAGGAGAACTCTGTACTAGATCCCCTGACAGACAATCTTGTGTGCCTAGCACAGCTGCCACCTGAGGGGAACTTGGAACAAGTAAGAGGAGAAGCATGCCAAAGGCCAGAGTGGGCAGGCCAGGTGAAGGCCAAGCCAGAGAAGAACGTATTCCAGTGCCCCAAGGAGGAGCAGCCCAGGGAGATGCTATCTGTGGGTTTGCATGGTGGCCCTTCAGCTAGCCTGAACCAGGAGGTGCCCACCTTTTCCCCCTCTCTTACTGGAACTAGCCTGACCAGTAGCCCACAGGAGGGGCTACAAAACACCCCAACTTCTCAGCACATAAGTGCAGATGCCTTTCTGCCCTCTAAGGACCAGGCCATGCTGAGTTCAGCTCCTACACTGCACCTGGGGCCAGGGCCTCCTACTCAGAGTTTCACATCAGAAACCATGGCCACAAGCAGTGAAGGTGCCTGTGCCAAGAAATCAGATATGGAGGGACGGTCCCCAGCTCCCCGAAGCTGTGACCCCGGCCTCATAGATTCCCTAAAGAACTACTTGCTTCTGCTGTTAAAGCTGTCCAGCACTGAGACAAGTGAAGCCAGGGCAGAGTCCCAGGCAGGAGCTGACGCTGAAGGCCTAGCACCCTCCTCCACTTTGGCACCTACTGTTGAAGTGGCAGGGCTGAGTCCCCGGACATCAAGGCGCATCCTGGAGCGTGTAGAGAACAATCATCTGGTACAGAGTGCACAGAGCCTGCTCCTGAGTCCCTGCACCTCCCGCCGCCTTACTGGCCTCCTGGACCGTGAGGTGCAGGCTGGCAGACAGGCCCTGGCTGCTACCCAAAGCTCCCAGAATTCTGGCTCCAGCCTCCTGCCAACCCCCCTCACTGTTCCTGCCATTGTGGTAGGTGAGGAGGGATCCAGTGGTGAGGGAGAGGATTCCCAAAAGGGGGCCTTCCAGGATTGCTGCACAGGTGGGCTGTTGGAAGAAGTAGGTGGGCAGGCAGTGAAGAACAGAACACAGGAACCCTGCCAAGAGGAGGAGGTCCCAGGGGAGGCTTTGATGGGTATCCCTGCAGCTACACCTGAGGAACTGGCTCTGGGGGCCCGGAGGAAAAGATTTCTCCCTAAGGTCAGAGCAACAGCAGATGGGGAGGTAACCAAACCTGAAGAAAGGGAGAGTCCCACAGTTTCTCCCCGGGGTTCCAGGAAGAGCCTGGTGCCTGGGTCTCCTGGGACTCTAGGGAGGGAGAGGCGTTCCCCTACCCAGGGCAGAAAGATCAGCACGCTGGAGGTACCCCGGGTAGAGGACCAGCCCACAGCAGGAGACCTGGGCTCCGGCTCCAAGGCCAGTGGACTGGATTCTGAACCTGTCCTGGATGAAGGCAAGCAGGAAGCTCTGGCCAAGCCCAGGAAAGCCAAAGACTTGCTCACAGGTGAGCACTGGGAAGGGAAGGCCGCCAGAAAGCTGTAGCTGTCACATTGCTGCTCCCAGCACCACCTCACCAGTGCAGAACACCCTTGCTAGGGATTGGCAGATTCCCTGTGGAATTCCCTATTTCATGAGCTATCAGAAAAGTCTGGTGTTTGTCTTAGTTCTGCTTCCCTGCAAAGTGGGTCTGATAATGGCACAAGGCCTTGTGACAATGTGAGAGTTGAGTGATACAGAAGAAATCACGTACTAGGTGAGGTGCCGTGGTCCAAACCTGTCATCTTAGCATTCTGGAGTCTGAAGTTGGAGGACGAAAAGTTCAAGGCTTAGGGCTGATGTAGTTCAGTTGATAAGAGTGCTTGCTTAACATGCACAAAGTCCTGGGTTCAGTCCCCAGCATCACATAAGTTGGGTGTGGTGGCACATGCCTGTAATTCAAGTACTCTGGAGGCAGAAGGATAAGAAGTTTAAGGCCATCCTTTGGCTTCAGAGCAAATTTGTTTGAGGCCAGCCCCCACAGGATACGTGACACCCTAGAGAGAGAGTGGGGGTAGTTGTAAAGGGAGTTTTCACACCTAGTCTAGTATACATAGACCTCATCTCAAAAAAAAGAGGGGCGGGGCCTGGGGCTAGAGAGATGGCAATGGCTTAGCAATTAAGGCATTTGCCTGAGAAGCCTAAGGACCCCGGTTCAATTCCCCGGTACCTACATAAGTTAGATGCACAAGGTGGCACATGTGTCTGCAGTTCATTTTCAGTGACTAATGGCCCTGGTGCACCCATTCTCTCCATTTGCTTCTTTCTCTCAAATAAATAAATAAATAAAATATTTTAAAAATAAAGGGCTGGAAAGATGGCGTAGTGGTTGAGGTGCTTGCCTGCGAAGCCTCAGGACCCAGGTTTGATTCCCCAGAACCCATGTAAGTCAGATGTACATGGTGGTGCATGCATTGGAATTCATTTGCAGTGGCTAGAGGCCCTGGCATGCCCATTCTCTCCCTTTCCCCACTCTTTCAATAAATACACCACAGGAAAGCTGAGCATGGTTGTGCACACCTTTAATTCCAGCATTCAGGAGGCAGAGGTAGAATCACCATGAGTTACAGGCCAGCCTGGGACTACTGAGTGAGTTCCAGGTCAGTCTGGGCTGGAGGGAGACTTTACTTTGGTAAAGAACAACAATAAAAACACAGGAACTTAGCACAGAGTGGGGCAGTGGCATCCTAGCTCCACCATCACCATCATTCCCTCTATCAGCTTGTTCCATAATTACACAGTGTAGAGCAGAGTCAAACCTAGTTTTGTAGAGATAGGGGAACAAAATTCAGTGCCTTGCTTGACTGCTTATCCCTACTGATGTACTTAGCTGTGGCCTGGGGTGGGGTTGGAGACTCTTTCTGGCCTAAGATGTGTTCTGGGGGCAGAGTGGAAGATAGCTGGAGCTATGGAATGCTGGGTTTGTGAAGAAACAGATTTTGTTTTCTCTCAGCCTATTCTACCAGGGGCACCCAGGAACGCAGGAGTTTGCCTATAGAGGGACACATGAGACGATGTTGGGGACGTGGCTTCTCTTTGTAACTGGACTCTTTCTTGCTTTCAGCCCCACAGGTGATCCGGAAGATTCGGGTGGAACAGTTTCCAGATGCCTCTGGTAGCCTGAAGCTGTGGTGCCAGTTTTTCAACATTGTTAGTGACTCAGTCTTGACATGGGCCAAGGATCAGCACCCAGTGGGTGAGGTGGGCAGGAGGTAAGCTACCTGGATACCACCTCCACCTGACCTGGCTCCCTAATTGTTATAGTCAGGTTGGATATTGTCCTAATTTCCTCATTTATTCCTCACACATAACCCTACTAGTGAGAGACAGTAAGTAGATGCCAAGTAGATGATAAAATTGCACAAAGGCTTAGAGGTCTTAAATTACTGGCCCAAAGTCACAGCTAGTAGGTGTCATGATTGTAAACCAGACCATTTCCTGACCGTGGACCCTCTTACCACCTCTGAGAGTGGGGTCTCAGGCCCTGTGTCACAGTGATGGCCCTCATGAGAATGGTCTCCACTCTCTGCAGTGCAGGGGATGAGGGGCCAGCAGCCTTGGCCATCGTGCAGGCGTCCCCCGTGGACTGTGGTGTGTATCGATGTACCATCCACAATGAGCATGGCTCGGCCTCCACTGACTTCTGCCTCAGTCCTGAGGGTGAGTGTCTCTGCAGCCTGGCTCTGTGCAGTGGTAGCAGTCCCCTGGGCAGAGATAATACTCTGCCTGGGCAGGGCAGCCTGAAGGCAGCTGCTTCCTCTTCTGTCTCTCCTTACAGTGTTGTCTGCCTTCATCTCCAGGGAAGAAGGTGAAGGTATGTTGCCCCTCTGGGGAGGAGGACAGGTCTTTTTCACAGCCCTACCCCCTGCAGAGGGACCTTTGTTAAGGGTTTGGACTCCTTCCCAAAACCACTTGCTGTTACCCTTTGTCTCCTAGTGTAGGATACAGCTTGGGGAAGGTGATGAAGGAGGTCTGATAGTTTAGAAGGTTGTGGGTGGGAAGTGGCTGAGAGGAAGGTACTTACAGTATTTAATGCAGTCCTGGGCCCTCAGTCTGCACCAGAATCCTTGATCAAGGGTAGGACTGACCACTAGGTCACCTAGTCTCTCTCATGGTGTTCTGTAGACTCCTACATTGCTTCTCAGTCTCTACTGTGAGATATCCTACATGTCTAAGAAGGGCCTGGGAAACATTGCATTTTCTGCAAAACTCTGGTGAGATAACCCCAATGTTTGCCAAATATTTCAAGGGCTTGAATATCAGAAGAGAGACTGTTTTGGCTCTATAGGACATATGCTATCACCCCTTTGTTCAGTTATCAAATAACATTTAACTGCTGTGAAACACAAACCCATACCAAGAACCTTGGAGTGATTCCTTAATATCATCAAATGCCAACTTTCCCTAGTTGTCTTACATGTGTGATTTGAATCAGGACCCACTAGTTTATTTGACTGATAAAGCTTTTGTGTCACTTAACATATGACAGTTCCATTTCTTTCTTTTTTTTAAATTTAATTTTTATTTATATTTAGTGAGAGAGGGAAAGAGAAAAAGGCAGATAGAGAGAGAATGGGTGGGCCAGGACCTCCAGCCACTATAAACCAACTCCAGACACATGCACCACCTTCTACATCTGGCTTACATGGGTCCTGGGGAATAAACCTGGGTCCTTAGGCTTCACAGGCAAGCATCTTAACCTCTAAGCCATCTCTTCAGCCCCTAGTTCTATTTCCTTTCTCCTATTTGTTGAAGTCACTTATATGCAAAGTTCTTATTTTCTAGTGTTGTTAATTATATCTTCATTTGCCATGTTCTATTCATATACTTCTTCTAAATTGATCATTCATATACTTCTTCTAAATTAATCATGTTAAGAGGTTTGGCTGGATTCAGGTATAATTTTTTACAAGAACAATTTGCAGACCAGGTATGTTGTTGTAGCCTATATCCCTGACCCTTGAGAGGCTGAGGCAGGAGGAGGCAAGGCTGGCTTGGCTTATGTACTTCTGCATTGTCTCAAAGAAACAAAACTGCCAGGCGTGGTGGCACATGCCTTTAATTCTAGCACTTGGGAGGCAGAGGTAGGAGCATTATGTGAGTTTGAGGCTACCCTGAGATTAAATAGTAAATTCCAGGTCAGCCAGGGCTAGAGTGAGAGCCTACATTGAAAACACACACACACACGCAAATAGGAAGAAGGGCTGGAGAGATGGCTTAGCTTACTGGTTAAGGAGTTTGCTTGCTAAGCTGAAGGAACCAGGTTCAATCCCCCAGTACCCTCATAAACCAGATGTGCAAGGTGGCACATGCATCTGGAGTTTGCAGTGGCTAGAGGCCCTGGTGCTCCACTCCTCCCTCCTTCTCTCTCTCTCTCTGCCTTATTCTCTCTTTCTCTCTCAAATAAATAAATAAGTAATTTTTTACAAAGGAAGAAGATTTATAAGTTCACATACATGGTATATATTTCTTTCTGCATCCTATCCAGAGGGACATAAATGCTAAGATTGCTAGTTGGGTTATCTCTGTGTGTGAAAAACATATCCAGCAACTTCCTTTGTTATCTGGATGGTCTTAGCATTCACTGCTTACTGCCTGTATCCATTATCACACTAGGAGTTACCTCGTGAAGGTATTCTATTCTATTCATTTTGTCTTCATTTATTAGCTGAAATATTTTTGTTGAGAAAATTATTTGGTTACCCTGATACGTACCTATCTTAACAGAAAATGAAGGATAAGTATTTTCATTTTTCTGTGTACTTAATCAAATTTCAAATAATGAGTTGGTATTCTAGAATCCTCCAAAGATGACCAAGAAGGGTAGTTTCTTTTTCCAAAGGGACTAGGATTTATTTTTAGTCACTGTTATGAATAGGTAAATAGTAATACAGTACAATAACTATTCTTTGTTGCTAAGATTGCTTCATTTTTGGGCCCCTCTGGTTGGCTCCTGTGTCCTTTGCAAGTCTCCAGTAGGTGCTTTATTTGCTTGCTTATTTATTTATTTGAGGGAGAATGGTGCACTAGGGCTTCTAGTCAGTGCTAATAAACTCCAGACACATGCACCACCTTATTCCTCTGGCTTATGGGGGGACTAGGAAATCAAACTTGGGTCCTTAGGCTTCACCAAGCAAGCTCCTTAACCACTAATCTATCTCTCCAACACTGCTTGCTTATTTTTGTGGTGCTGGGGATCAAACCCAGGGCCTTGCACATGCTAGGCAAGTACTCTACCACTGAACTATAGCTCTACCTCCCCTATTTTCTTTGTTACTTATTTTGAGGCAGGATCTCACTAAGTTGCCCAACCTGGCCTTGAACTTGTGATCTTCCTGTCTTAGTCTCCCAAGTAGCTAGAATTATATAGGCTTGCCTCACCAGTCCTGACTTTTCAGAAGTTTTTTTTTTTTAAATTTATTATTTTGTCATTTCTTTGTTTTCTATGTCACAAAATGTTTTAGGTCCATCCTTTACATGTCCTGCAGAGCCATAGATACAATCATTTCTTCAAAGGTCTCTGGTTCCTTCTTGTGGAAAGTGATGCCCACAGTCATAGTTGAGATCAGCAGTGCTCATGCTCACTGTTACTGTACTAGTCCTGCAGGCTTTTTTTTTTTTTTTTCCATGAAACATGTTGGTTGAGACTGAGTCACTGATTTATTTGACCAGGTTAATTCTAATCTTCTGTATTGACTGTCACTACTGCCGCAAAGCCCACCTTTCCACAGGCACTTGCTAAGCACTTCCTAAGAGATGAATACCACAGAAGCCCTGTTAAATAATAGGCTGAATAGTTTCTGCTCCAAACAGCTCATAGCTCTGAAGGGAACTCCTGGTGTGCATCTTAAGAGCAATCATGGATAGGACGTGACCATACTGAGTAGACAGAGCGTGAGCTCATTCTAGCCTTTTCCTTCCCTATGGCCCAACATTGAGAGGTAGATTTGAGTTTCTGCATTTCTCCTGTTTCCCTTCAGTTGGAGAAGAGATTGAGATGACCCCCATGGTGTTTGCTAAGGGTCTGGCTGATTCTGGATGCTGGGGGGACAAGCTTTTTGGGCGACTGGTGAGCGAGGAGCTCCGAGGGGGTGGACATAGGAGTGGCCTTCGGAAGGCCTCCCAGGCTAAAGTCATCTATGGGCTGGAACCCATCTTCGAATCCGGTTGCACATGCATCATCAAGGTATCCAGCCTGCTTGTGTTTGGACCCAGCAGTGAGACATCTCTCCTGGGCCGAAACTACGATGTTACAATCCAGGTACTGTCCCATACTCCTTCCTTTTCATGCCTCATTGCTATACTTTCTCACTTCCTTGCTGTCCGTAGCCTGGGTGCCATGTGGAAGCTGGTGGGGAGGCGGAAGCTACCCCATCTTACTTAGCCTCCTGAAGCTCCAAGGACAGGCTTTGAGGAGTGGTTAAGATGCAGCCAGAAATCTAGATTCTTGGCCTCAGAGAACTTGAGAGCCAAAATCATTTGGAACCTAGTTTTAAATTATCTTTTTTCCCCCAGCAGAAACCTTTCCCTTTGCTTTAAATTCAGTCTCATTGGAGCCTTATTTACATTTGAGAGAAAAGGAGAGGGACCCTGGTGGGGCCCCTGGGGCACTGTCCCCTAGCATTAGGGCTCTAGGAAGCACACTTCAGAAATCACTTTGGAACCTCAGTTTGCAAAGGAGCTCACTGCCCCTTGTTATTCAAACAAAAATATAGAACAGAGAAGGAAGCCTAAAGGAGTGAACCTCAGTTTCTGCAGGCCTGGAATTCTCCCTGTAGTCCCTAGCAGGTGGCCCACCCACTCGGAGCTAGGCATGCCAGAGAACTGTGGAGCTTCCTTGCTGATTGGACTTGTTTTCCTTTAATCCACAGGGGTGCAAAATTCAGAACATGAGCCGAGAGTATTGCAAAATCTTTGCTGCTGAAGCCCGGGCAGCATCTGCCTTTGGGGAGGTGCCTGAGTAAGTTCACAGCAGGGGAACATACAGCATGCAATGGCCTTGGGCTTTGGCAGTGATTTCTCAGCCTCCTAGGACTATGCTGATTTCCAGCCAGGTGCAGATGGCCTCACAGCCTCACCACAGTCAACCCAATGGTCTCACAAAACCTGGAAGTAACAACCTCAACATGCCTGTCCAATTGAGTCTCCTCCCACCATCCTCATTCCTGTTACCTTGAGCTCTGATTTTGCCATTTACAGAGCTTGGGCACAGCAGATTCTGTGGTTCTGTAGAGGGAGGGGGTAGGCGACTGAGTAGGATGCTAATGTGGTAGGTGAGTAGAGTCAGTGTAGACCTTTGTAGGAGTCAGCTGTAAATGATTCCCGCACATCTGGTCTGACTGGCATTGAACCACAGTCTAGTTGAATACTTTCTAAAGGTTTCCTCTCTGTTTTACACATACTATCCTCTGCCCTCCCTCAAGCACAGTCTGCCTGAAGCCCTAGAAGGGTTTCATTCTAGTACCACTGGCCTCAGAGAATGGTCAGAACTCTGAACTCAGTGGCCTCCATTCCTTTTCTCTCCTGCTGTCCTTCATGCACAGAGCTGGGCATTCATTCTGGGAAGGGCCCTTCTTGTAAATCCAAGAATACAGAATTGGAGGGAGGGGCTCTCTGGACTCCAGCTTACTGTAGGGTGCAACTGTTTAGGATCATCCCACTCTATCTGATCTACCGCCCTGCAAACAATATCCCATATGCCACCCTGGAGGAGGACCTGGGCAAGCCCCTGGAGTCTTACTGTTCTCGGGAATGGGGCTGTGCTGGGACTCCATCAGCATCTAGCAGCTCAGAGGCCATGCAGAAATGCCAAACCTTCCAGCACTGGCTGTATCAATGGACAAATGGCAGCTTCCTTGTCACAGATTTGGCAGGTATGAAAGTGCATGGATATGAAAGCATGTGGAGTTGAGCCCACTAGTGCATGCTTGGTAGTCCACTGAGCACTTTAGTTATTTTTTGCTTTTTACAATAGTCATATTGCATGGATTTGACAGGGACCATTTTAGCACACGGTCCTCAGATGTACTAGGTCCTCATGTAGTCAGTCCATAATGCAGTTGCATTTAAAGGAGGACAGTCTAGGCCACTTAAAATTAAAGCAGAAGTTATTTTATAAAACATATGTGTATTTATTTCAGTGAGAAAGAGAGGGTGTGTGTGTGTGTGTGTGTGTGTGTGTGTGTGTGTGTATGTATGTGAGCACCAGGCTTTTGCCACTGCCTTCTATGAGGCAGGATGATCAGGAATTTTAGGTCATTCTTAGTTACATAGTAAATCTGAGGCTAGCCTAGGCTACATGAGTCATTGTCTCAAAAAAACTAAAACAAAAAAGTCAAATACTGTCTTGTATTCATTAGTAGTAGCAGAAAGCCTTGGCACCACCCATATGCATACATACATATATACATACATACATATGCAAATAAATAATTTAAAAAAATAACTGATTGCTGCTCCCATAATGCATAACCCATAACCTCATAGAGAATACCTGCAACCCCACAAAAGAGGGTCTCCAGCAGAATGGGGGCAGGGGTGAGGGGAAAAGAGGGTACCAACACATGATGTATCCATATGAAATATGTTGATGATGATGATAATAATAATAATAATAACAACAACAACAACAACAAAGCCTCTTTTGGGCTGGGGAAATGACTCAGCAATTAAAGGCACTTACTTATAAAGCCTGCTAGCCCAGATTTGATTTCCTAGTACCCATGTAAAGCCAGATACACAAAATGGCACATGTGTCTGGAATTAATTTATGGTGGCAAGAAGCCTTGGCATTCCTAGCCATATTCTATCTCTCAAATACATGTAAATTAATTAATTAAATCAAAATTGTTTTATTGTCACTCTTCATCTGTTAGCTTTTTATTTTTTTAATGTTTTATTTTTTTGAGGTAGATCTACTATAGCCCAGGCTGACCTATAACTCACTCTATAATTCCAGGCTGGCCTTTAACTTACAGTGATCCTCTACCTCTGCCTCCTGCCTCCCAAGTGCCGGGATTAAAGGCACCTGCCACCATGCTTGGCCTTCTGTTAGCTTTTTTTTTTTTTTTTCTTTTTTCTGTTAGCTTTTTAAGTATAAGCCAACTTAGTCTTGTTTCTTTCCTTTTTTTTTTTTTTTTTGATCTGGTTTCTTTTTTATTTTTTAATAACATTTTTATTTATTTGCAAGCAGAGATTGAAAGAGAAGCAGGAAAGAGAAAGAATAGGAGTATGGGTACAGCAGGGCTTCCTGCCAGCGTGAACAAACTCCAAGTGCACGCATCCCTTTGTGCATCCAGCTTTGCCTGGATACTGGGAAATTGAACCTGGGCCAGCAGGCTTTGCAAGCAAGCACCTTTAACTGCTGAGCCATCTCCCTAGCCCCTTTAGTTTAATCTGTGTATCTTTGCAACAAGCTTGACTTTTCCTTCCTCCTTTGACTAGCCCGCTTAAGGTCTACTCTCTCCAACTAGAACTGGGCAGCAGAAAGGAAAAGATTAAATGCTCTACAGTGGGAAGACAGGCATCTGGGAATATCACACATTATTAAGCCTTGTCTTTGAGATAAATGAGAATACCAAAGACCAGATAACACTCTAATGTGTCCCCTATTTGGGTTAAGATACATACATCTATCTACCTACCTACCTACCTCTCTATTATCATTAATTTTTTATCCAACATTAGAAATTGTCATTGTCCTCAGGAAGCTGTGAGAAGTAGACAGTTTTTACCATGAGATGATAACTTGAACTGAATCTCTGTTTCATAAACAAGTAAACTGAAGCTTAGTCTATAATTCTTGCATTTGGGGAACTGAGGCCAGAGACAAGCCTGGGCTATACAGCAAGATGCTGTTGTAAACAAAACACACAGAAAACAAACAGAGGTCTAAGAAGTCATGTCATTCAACCTCTATGCACATTCCTTTCACTTTCTAGGCATGATGTCTTCTTACCTACCACATTCAGGAAGGCCTTTTGGAAACTAAAATTCTATGCGAATCTCAGGGATTGTTACTATAACCTGAAATGGAATGTGATAAATGTTGAAAGACAAATGTCAAATTGATATTTATTGCATAACTAGTCTATTTCAAACATGAAATTAGAGTCCTCTACATTGTAAGCTTCTTAACATCTCATAAGGTGGGCATTATTATCCTGTATTTTATAGTTGAGGATTAGAGATATTAAGTGGCTTACTAAATTCACACAGCTCATAAGTGATGGAGCTGAAATATAAATTCAGGTCTGTTCGATTCTACAGCTCATACTTGTTTTACTCTGTCATATGAAGATACTCAGTCCTGTGAGTGAACAGCAACTCCCTGGAGAAATATTGGATAGTTTAGAAATGGTAAAAATAATCACAAACTGAGCATATGAATGCTAAGACACTCACTGACCAGGGTAGGGGATATTTTTCTCACTATCATTTTGCTAGGCTTTATTCTACCAAGGCTGTCATAACCTACTCCAACTCCTAGCTTCTTGGAATATTTCCTGCTTTTATGAGAAGTGTAGAGGCCAGTCTTATCCAATGTTACATTTCTCTTGGTCTTCCTCTAATGTACTCTTTAATTCCTATCTTCTTTCTCTTTGTTGTATTGACTACTAACTTGTTGAGAAAGTTTTGGTTCACAGCCAAAAGACAGTTGGGTTTGTGGATAGGCAGGCTTGCATAGCTGAAAGAATTTGGCTCAAGGAGTCAGAAAAACTGAACATTCACTTTAACTCCCAATAACTACTATACATAGTGCTTAATCATTGAATGATTAAGGATGACTTATCAAAGTCTTAAACTCTGAGCTATATTCTCACCTTTCAAATGAGGATATTATAAACTATTAATGAAGCCGGGTGTGGTGGCCCACGCCTTTAATTCCAGCACTCAGTAGGTAGAGGTAGGAGGATCACCATGAGTTTGAGGCCACCCTGAGAGTACATAGTGAATTCCAGGTCAGTCTGATCTACAGTGAGACTCTACCTCAGAAAACAAAAAACAAAACAAAACAAAAAAATCATAGACTATTAATGATATAGAGAGCCTGCATACATACTGGTAAGGCTGGCTGGTGGTACTCACCTTTGAGAGGATGCGTGAAGTCATGCCTCCACTGAACTCTGGGGAATTCTTTTCTAAAGAGATGTCCATGATGGTCTAGAATCTGGCCAGGATGGCATCACCCCTCCACTTTTCTATCTTTTCAGGGGTTGACTGGAAGATGACTGATGTGCAGATTGCTACCAAACTGAAAGGGTGAGTAGTTCTTGGGGATGGAATGCCCTTGGAGGGTCTTCTCAGGATGCCAGATATCCTAATTCCTTATTTCCATTCCTGAGATGCTGGGCTTGGGGCCATATATTCTCTGTCATACCCATGGCTATGTGGTAATACCCAAAGGGCCATTGATCCCCAAGCCCATATCCTTGACTCATAATGCCCACATATAGGGGTTGCTGCGACTCTGGGCCCTCAGTAGGCTCCTCTACTTCCCTTTTCCCTGAGAATATTCATCAGGGTGAAGATGAGCAAGGGCCCTGCAGTTAGACTAACTGGACTATTGTTCCCAACTCTGCATCAATTTAAACTTAAAAGGCAGACCATCCTCACACCACAGGATGGCCAGGTTGATGAATCCAGTGTTTTACGTTATATGGAGCCTGTTTTAAATTTAGAGTTTGGGGTACCACCTAAGGTACCACTCTAGGGAGAATGGGAGAGTGTACCCTGGAACAACACCTTTAAGATAGCCATCCCAAAGCCAGCCACCATGAGCCTGTCATTCTGGGTGGGGCGCATTCAGCTCTTCTGTTTGGCTGCAGATACCAAGGCCTCAAGGAGAGTTGTTTCCCTGCTTTGCTGGACCAGTTTGTCTCCTCACATCAGTGCAACACCTACTGTGAGATGCTGGGGCTGAAACCCCTCAAGGGCCCTGAGGCTACCCATCCTCAACTCAAGGCCAAAGGCTCCAAGAGTCCATCTTCTGGCAGGAAGGGCTCCCAGCTGAGTCCTCAACCCCAGAAAAAAGGTGTTCCCAGTCCTCAGGGTACCCGGAAGAGTGCTTCAAGCTCCAAGGCCACTCCTCAGGCCCCAGAGGCAGTTGCTGTCCAGTTATTAGGACAGCTTCCCACCCCAGAGGGAAGCTCCAAGGCCCAGGGCATGCGGTAGCCCCAACATGAGGCTGGGGTCTCCAACCAGCAACAGACCAACTAAGAAGCATCTTGAACCACATGGAGACGTTCTCAATACAGAACTAACCAGAGATGGTGCCCAGAGGAGATACCTCTCAGGGACCTCTCTGAGTAGCTTCTCATTGGAAGGCTTTGGGCATGGCACATGGTCCCCTGGCCACCCTTGGTGCCATTGTCACCCAGGGATCCTGGCCTGGTGGGCCCGACCTCCAAGTGCCTGGTGGCCTAGACCCTCATTGAAGTTTACACTTGCCACTGTTAGAGGCTCCCTGAGTCCTCTGCATGAGTTCTACACTCTGATCCCTTTCCCTATCCACCCTGTAGCAAATGTGGTAGTCTGTGGGCCTGTGGGCCAGCTTTTGCTTTTTCACCCCTGCTTGTCCTTGCTGTCTCCCTGTCTTCAGGGCTTCAGACTTCCTGTTGGGTCTAGCCTGTGACTCTCAGGGTATCATCTCTTTCCAGCTACTTTGCCTTATTCATCACAGCTTATCCTGCAACTAACCTGCCCCTGTGTCCAGATGGAGCACTTTGTATCCTTGTGCAGTGATCTTTGATGCTGTGTGTTCCTGTCACTCAGGCACTTACTTGTTCCTATGGTCCCTTGCACCCCACCTCCACCTGAGGCTTTGAACCCAGTTTCAATCTGCTGCCAACCCTTCACCAGCTCTTTGCTTGCCCCTTTGTCTAAGGGCTCCTTTAGTCCTGACCTGCACACTCCACTCACTGATGCTCAGGTGAGGAACAGACCCTCTGGCCTCTCATTCCACCCCAGTGCACTCTTCAGTACTTCTCAAAGTTCTTTGCTCGTGAGGTGAGAGCTGGCAGAAGGGCATATGAGTATCTGTTAGCCAGAGGGAGGGTGTTGACTTTGAACTATGCTCTATGCTAAAAGGAGTGGGATTATAGTCACTGCCACAGTTCCCTCTCAAAATAATGGAGGGTCAGGATTTTTCCTCATGGGGCAGTACTCAAGGATATTCTAGTAGTGTTGTAACTCATTCACATGCTTGGGCACAGTGGTGTCTCTGTTCTACCCCCCAACCAATAACTTAATCCTAGGGCTTTCATCTGGGCCCTCGTGTATGGGTTCCTAAAGAATTTTTGTGCTGTACCTAGCATCCTGGGTCTTTCCTGGAATCCCTCCTTGAGACCTTGGATGGAGTAAACTGCTCCCGTTGCAATAAAGGCAGCAACTGTGTCCTACTTGCCCTCATCTGGTGTGGTTACAGAGTCAGAGTCACCTCTTTCAAGGCAGACTTTTTGAGGTTGTACTATAGCTCCTGGGCCCACTCAAAAAATGAATCTATATTTTGGCTTCTAGCCTGAAGTTCATTCCTAGTCTTCTGAGGCCATAGCTAGACAGTCTACAGTGCAAGTGAGCTGATGGCTTGTTGCCCCTTAGCAGGGTGCCTGGGGGCTTACGACTTTGGAATTGCTCCTCCATTTGGAAGAGGAACATGAAGGAAGGAATCTAGAAAGGAAGAGCAGTGCTGGAACCTCAGCAAAAACATACTGTGTGTCTCTCAGGCCAACTCCACCAAAGCAAGACTGGCCCAGGAGCAGAGCGGCTGCTCTCAGCTTCTCAGGAAGTGCTCATTCCCAGTGTTCCCCTCAACTCAACCTTCCCTCCTGACATTTCCTTTCCATTGAATGTTCTGACTTCTCTACCTCCTCTTTGCTCAGATAACTCCTCACTTTTTCTTCTTGCTCCATTGTACCCCAAGTCCACTGACCCTGCATATTCAGTGAGAGCAGAATCATTGTTCATACATTCATTCAAAAGATATATATTGAGCACCTGTTGTGTACCAGAATCTGGACTGGCTGGCAGCTGTTGGAAGGCAGCAGTTTCAGGGGGAGACTGCATATCCTTGAGGATATGTGGGTTTTGGATCAGCTGAAGCAAGAAAAAGGGTTCATGTAAGGCTTTTGGGATAGCTCGGCAAACCTGAAGAATAGCTGAATGATTGGCCTTAAGGAGGGCAGGAGACAGGGCAGCTCCCAGTAGCTGTTGCCATTGGTCCCAGTAGGTCTCCCTCCATTCAAAATTCAAATTCCAGATTCCAGGTAAGAGTATGGCCTGGAGCTCAGGGATTCACAGGGTGGAAGAGAGGCAGTATTCCAAAATACAGAATTTGTTTTTTTTTTTGAGACAGTCTCATGTAACCTTGTTGCCCCCAGGTTGGCCTCAAACTTACTGTAGGTGAAGCTGACCTTAAGCTTCTGATCCTCCTTCCTCTGTCTCCCAAGTGCTGGGAGGACAGGTGTGTGCACCACATTCAGCTTAAGATGGGGATTCTTATGAGAAGAATAGTGGAGATGGAAATGCAAAAAGGGTTTGGTGGGCCCAATCAAGAGAGAGATCCCAAAACACATACACACATTCCTAAGTGTTGTGTTATGACTCACTCAAGTGCAGCCAAGACCAAGTTTCCTGCTTTTAGACAGTTCAGTTCATATCCAGCTAAGTCCAAGGGCCATGACCGGGCTAGTATTTGTCAAGGTCAGATGCCATTAGCAATACTCTTTCCCTTTTAGTTTTATCATAATCCCACCTTGAAATTCCATAACCAGTGAACTAATGGTAAGAGTAACAATACAAAAACAAACAAAATAACCCAAAAGCCCAGTGTGGTAGCACATGCCACATACCTTTAATCCCAACATTTGGAGCACTTGGAAGGCAGAGGTAGGAAGAGTGCCACTTGTTTAAGACCACCCTGGGACTACATAGTGAATTCCAGGTCAGCCTGGGCTAGAGTGAGACTCGACCTCAAAAAGGGGGGTGGGCTGGAGAGATGGCTTAGCAGTTAAGCGCTTGCCTGTGAAGCCTAAGGACCCTGGTTCGAGGCTTGATTCCCCAGGACCCATGTAGCCAGATGCACAAGGGGGCACATGTGTCTGGAGTTCGTTTGCAGTGGCTGGAAGCCCTGGTGCGCCCAGTCTCTCTCTATCTGTCTCTTTCCCTCTCTCTCTGTCACTCTCAAATAAATAAATAAAAATGAACAAAAAAAATTAAAAGAAAGAAAGAAAGAAACTGAATGCAGCCAAAATTCTGTACCCCAGCAAGACAGGGAGTACAGGTGAATGTGCAGCTGTCCATGAGAACAAGCATTTGTGAGGAGAGATTTTGGTCTCAGTGTTCAGTTCTAATGCCCAGCCCTCAATGATTCTGCCTATGTGACAGGCACCTTTTACCAGGTGTGGCAGTGCCAGGAAGCACTCCAGGAATCCCTATGCCCACCTCTAGTCCTGCCCTGTTATATGTAGAAGCAATCTTCTTTTCTCCTGTAGGGTTCATCCTAACTGCTCATACTTCATCTGTCACTCAGAAGTGTAAGGACACTGGAATGCCAGGTGGCTGCCCTAGCTTCCAACTCAGATGTGCATTACTGCATCTCTGAGGACAGTTATCCCCTTTGGAAACTCAAGCCTCTACACCAGCCAGTCCCCAAAGTAAAGTATGAGAAAAGCAGTGAATTATTATGCCCATCTCCATGTCCTGCCTTCTAGTCCAGTAGCAGAGAGATTCGGTTGCTAGTTCAAAGCTCATGCTTCCTTCTGCAGCCAGAGCTAGCCTTTGAAGATGGTGCTCCTGGTGCTGTCGCTGAGGTTTTCCTTTTTGCTTTCCTTGTTCTCTTTCTTCCTGTTACTTCATTTTTCATCTTTAAGATTTCACTACATCATTTTACCATACTGTCAAGCCAGCTGTTTTTGGTCTTTGGGAATCCTACAAAATGAGTGAATATCTTACATATCAAGCCATTTAACTTTCACTTGTGCATTCTCTGGTGGATAATTCACTGGATTTTGATGTGAATGAGATGTGATGGGTAAGGAGAGCCCATCTAAATACAAAACAAGGCCATATTGGTCAAGTTAACTGCCCCTTCTTAGAACCATAGGTATAAACTGACAAGAGCCCTGACGTAGGGTAGAAGAGGCAAGTTGGGAGACTTAGGAATGATCCAGCACCTGAGTGTATGGCCCGTGGATCAGGTGATGCTTCACGGAGGCGGGGAGGGGGGGAGCAGCATGACCACCTAGTGGCCAGCCAGAGGGGTATTTCTCAGAAGGATGATTACTCATTGCCCAGAGCATTACATGGTTTCAAACCCCAGGGTCCCCTACCATCTCTTTCTTTTCAGTATTTAACATAAAGTCACTAGAGCTCTCTGTTACGGGCTCCATCTAATTCCCCAGTGTCCCATAGATAGATGATACCTCAAACACAGTTGGATCTGGCAGGTCAGATGAGCTGATGACAGAACCAGTTGTATTGACGATGGCTTTCCCAGCTGGAGAACCTTAACTTGCTCTAGGTGCAACCCAAAGCTGGCAGACTTCTTGATCAACCAGTGACAAAGCCTTAGTGGCAAGGAGTTTGAACCATAATGTGAAGACTATTCTGATGTCAACAGACCCAAAGGGGCTCATTATGTGCACTCCAAGTCATCTGTCACTGATCTCTGACTCCCATATATCTTACAAAAGTATCAGGGAAGCTTCCGTTTCCCGCCCCCCAAGCCTTCTATAGATCCAAGATAGAAGGAAGGCTCACAGTATGCATCTAGATGCTAAATAACAGCTTACTTCAAAGAAATATTTGTGTGTTTGACTTCCTCTCAAACTAAGATTAGAAATTAAGTGGGAAATCTTAACTTTTACTTCGGCAGCTTGAGACAGACCTAGTGGCCCAATCAGAAGTCTTGCTTCAAAGTAACCACTAAGCAACACCTAAGGGGCTACCTGGCTTTCCTCATTCCTGGGCCCAGCCATTGGCAAACCACAGCCCCAGGTCTGGCTCCTATGCCCACATCCACTATTGTGCCCGCCCAACTCTGTTCCTTCTGCCTCTGTGCTGCTGGGGTCAGGGGCTTCTTTTTTTCATAGTGGCCCTTCCTACAAGCACTCTGGGCTGAGAGGAAGCCGGCAGAGCCTCATCCACTTCTCATGGCTGTGGGAACCTATCTTCTGGGTCCTGCCTGAGGCAGAGGGGGTGGGCTGGATGCATGCCTGGGACCCAATAAAGCATTTCTGTTTCCTGAAATCACTGCGTTTTTGCCTTTCATTGATTTTCTGGTCTTTGTATTTTTAAGAGTGTGTGTGTGGTGTCTTGTTTTGTTTTCCAGCCTTAAACTGCTAGGCTGAAGTGATCTCTTTAACTCAGTTTCCCAAGTAGCTGGGGCTACAGCACACATCATTGTGCCAGCTCTTTGGGTCTTGGCATAAACTAGCACAGGCCAACATTTGGTCCAAATATGTGTTACTCAAGCCCCCCTAAAATGATGAGAACTGTATGAGTTTCTACATTGAATGTAGAGCCTCTGGTGAATGAACATGTAGTAAATATAACCTGAATGAAAATTTCATTGTGTTTATTTTGTTTAAATGCCTTTAATGAGTTTCCATAAATGTTCCTTTAGGAAAAAAAAAGTAAAGTTGGCTGTGGTAACACACACCTTTAATCCCAGCACTTGGGAAGCAGGGGTAGGAGGATTCCTTTGAACTCAAGGCTGCCCTGAGCCTACATAGTTTCAGGTCAGTCTGGGCTTACAGTGAAACCCTACCTGTAAAAACCAAAAAAGAATAAAAAAAGATGTATATTTACTAGTCCATGCAGTTTATTCTGGGTATAAACTTTGAAAAAATGTGTATGTGTGGCCATTTGTGGTGGGTGCATATGTGTGCCCATATGTGCAGAGACCAGAGGACCGACTCAGGTGTTCCTCAGGAACACAGTCCACCTCCTTGTGTGAGAGAGTTTCCTATTGATCTGGGGCTCACAGGTTAGACTAGACTGGCTAGTCAGTGAGCCCCAGGGATCCTCCTGTCTCTGCCTCAGCACCGAGGTTACAGGCACTGGGTCCAGCATGTTATATGTGTATGTACTGGGGATTAAACTCAGGTCCTCATGCTTGTGAGGCGGTATTTTATTGGTTGATCAATCTACTCAGCCCCTAGCCCTGGTCTGTGCTGAGCGTGGGTCCTGCTTATTGGCAAAGCAACAGTGTAGCATGGGGAGGGGTAAGTTGTTCACTTCCTCCTCAAGACAGAAGCAAAAAGAACACGTTTCCGCAGGGTTATATGTGGGGTTGTTCTATTTGAATGCACCCAGGGATTTCTGAGGCTGGACAAGGTTGTAATTTCAACTGTTGGTGAGTTTAGCCATTTTGGAGACTCCGTCTCTGGGTTTATTTTTTAAAAAACTTGATCATTACAAGCTATAAAGGGATTTTTACATATTCATAGAAAACTCCCAAGTTTCATTCTTGTGGAAAGAAGGCATGAACTAGGCTGGAGAGATGGCTTAGAGGTTAAGGTGCTTGCCAGTGAAGCTTAAGGACCCATGTTTGACTCTCCAGACCCCACGGTGGCCAGCCGTACAAATGTGAGGCAAACACAAGGTCACACATGCCTACTAGGTGGCACAAGCATCTGGAGTTTGATTGCAGTGGCTGAGGCCCTGGCGCACCAAAATCTCACTCTCTTTAAAAATAAAAATAAATTTAAAAAAGAGTGTCCAATGAGGTGTGTAGGATGTTACTTTCCTGTCCCAGAAAATGAACTGGCATTTCAATGTTCATAGCTCTTGGCTCATTTTCTCAAGCTCCCAAAACAGAACCCCCCACCCCACTTCCTGAGGAGGGAGAGCCCATCTGGCTGCACTACCATCTTCTCTAGTAAGAATATCTCTGTCGGGCTCTGCCAGCAACAGAAACTATGACTTAGATAAGAATAAATTTATTGTCAGGATGCAGGGTAGCCCATAGATCTGAATGAAGCACTAAATGATAAGCCTACTGAGATGGTAACCAGGGAAGTTTGGCTTCAGTAACGAACGGACCAGCATGTGCTTCCTTCAGATGACAGACCCACAGTTGCCTTTTGTTACTTGAGTCATCTCTCAAGAAAGGACATCTTGGTTTGCATCACATATTTACCTGAGGTGGGGACAACAACGGTACTGTAAGTTAGAGGATGGCTGAGAAATGTTACTAGAAAAATGGTTAATATAGAACATACAGTAAGAGAGACCTAGCTCATTTCACACCCCACGGGTGCCCAATGGAGCACACAAGTATCACCTGGAGAAGTCTCACATTGGGCCTATGGGCTCTGATGAGTGGCATTAAGTGAATCTATCCAGGCAGAATCTGGGTTACAGGTTTTTTTATGGAGGGGTTGTAAAATTTCACTCTTTCTGGGTGTGGTGGCACATGCCTTTAATCCCAGCACTTGGGAGGCAGAGGTAGGAGGATTGCTGTGAGTTTGAGGCCACCCTGAGAATACAGAGTTAATTCTAGGTCAGCCAGACCTACAGTGAGACCCTACCTTGAAAAACCAAAAAAGGAAAAAAAAAATTCACTCTATCCCAGGCTGACCACCTGGAACTCACTCTGTAGCTCATGCAGGCCTCAAACTCACAGTGATCCCCCTCCTCAGCCTCTGGAGTGCTGAGATTATAGGTGCGGGCCACCACACCCAGTGAGGACACACACACACATGCACACACGCGTGCGGTTTGGGCTTTTCAGGAGTGTTACACTTAAGTGTCTTTTTTTATGAGAGAGAGAGAGAATTGGTCAGGGCCTCCAGCCACTGCAACTAAACTCCAGACACATGTGCTACCTTGTGTGCATGTGTGACATTAAGCATGTGTGACCTTGTACAGTTGGCTTAGTGGGATCTGGGTAGTTGAACATGGGTCCTTAGTCTTTATAGGTAAGCACCTTAACTGCTAAGCCATCTCTCTAGCCCCTTAATTTTTTTTTATTATTGACAACTTCCATATTTATAGACAGTAAACCATGGTACTTCCCTCCCCCTTCACGTTCCCTTTCACAACTGTACTCTCCATCATATCCTCTCCTCCTCTCAATCAGTCTTTTTTATTTTGATGTCCCCCTTTTTTATTTTTTTTTAGACAGAGTCTTATTCTGTAGCCCAGGCTGTCCTTGAGCTCATGGCCATCTGCCTTCTACCTCTTGAGTACTGGGATTACAGGTGTGAGCCATCATTCCTGGCCTGGGTCACAGTTTTATTTATTTATTTATTTATTTTGGTTTTTCGAGGTAGGGTCTCACTCTAGCCCAGGCTGACCTGGAATTCACTATGGAGTCTCAGGATGGCCTCGAACTCATGGCAATCCTCCTACATCTACCTCCCGAGTACTGGGATTAAAGGCGTGTGCCACCACGCCCGGCTTGACAGTATTATCTTTATGATTATTTATTTATTTGGCTTTTCAAGGTAGGGACTCACTGTAGCCTAGGCTGTCCTGGAATTCACTATGTAGTCTGCTGCAAGTTTTATTTATTTATTTTTATTTATTTGAAAGAGACAGAGGCAGACAAAAAGAGAGTGGATATGGTCACTCCAGGGCCTCTTGCCACTGCAAACAAGCTCCAGACGCATGTGCCACTTCATGCATCTGACTTTATATGGATACTGGAGAATCAAACCTAGGCCAGCAGGTTTTGCAAGTAAGCATATTTAACCTCTGAGTAATCTCCCCAGCCCAGCGTTACAGTTCTGTAAGTCAGTACTCCTCCACTGATCAAGCTCAGGGAGGCTGTCTCATTCTGCTTAACCTTATAAGGAAATGGAACTTGCACATTATAGACTCCTCTTGCTAATTATTATTTTTTTCTTTTCAAAGTAGTGTCTTGCTCTAGCCTAGATTGACATGGTATTCACTATGTAGTCTCAGACTTGTCTCAAACTCACAGCAATCCTCCTAACTCAGCCTCCTGAGTTCTGGGAGTAAAGGCATATGTCACCATACCTGACTTCTCGTGATAATTTTCTTTCTTTCTTTCTTTCTTTCTTTCTTTCTTCCTTCCTTCCTTCCTTCCTTCCTTCCTTCCTTCCTTCCTTCCTTCCTTCCTTCCTTCCTTCCTTTCTTTTTTTTTTAAGGTAGGGTCTCTCTCTGGCCCAGGCTGAGCTGGAATTCACTATGTGTCTCACAGCTTGAATTCACGGTGATCCTCCTATCTCTGCCTCCCGAGTGCTGGGATTAAAGGTGTGCACCACCATGCCCAGCTTCTTTCTTTCTTTTTTTTTAATGAGAGAGCAAGAGAGAGAGAGAATTGACATGCTAGGGCCACTAGCCACTGCAATTGAACTCCAGACACATGTGCCACCTTGTGTACATGCATCACTTTATGTGACTGGCTTACATGGGTTCTGGGGAGTTGAACCTGGGTCCTTAGGCTTCGCAGGCAAGCACCTTAACCACTAAGCCATTTCTCTAGCCCTCTTGCTAATTTTCAGTGAAATCCAACCTGTAGTAGACCAGATACTTGTGTTTACCTAAAGTCAATTTTCCTTTTCTTCCAGAAGGAGTACTAGGCTCAAGGGAAGCAGTTATCAGGAGTTGTGGTATACTTAGAACGAGTCAGGTAGACTTGTTTCAACTCCTGCTTTCCTAGCCATGTTAACTCCAGTTTATTGCTTAACCTGTCTGAACTGAGATGAATGGATTAACTACCTATGCTATGTGGAATGACTTGCTGTTTTTATAATAAGACAGATACAGACTCCTCTCTCATGGAGTTTACAGTCTAACTGGGGAGACAGGCATTAAAAACACACCAATAGGGCTGGGGAGGTTGCTCAATGGTGAAAGGCACTCGCTTGCAAAGCCTGATGGCCTGGGTCTGATTCCTTACTACCCACGTAAAGCCAGATGCACAAAGTGGCACAAGTGACTGGAGTTTGTTTGTAGTGGCCCTGGCATGTCCATACTCTGTCTCTCAATTAAATAAAAGTTTGAGAAACACCAATAAACATAAAATGGCAAATTAAGTATGAAGTGCTATGAAGCAGAACACTGGGAAAGAATATCAGCACGGATGCAGCTTCATTTTGGTTGGGGGTCTTAAAAGCATCTCAGGACCTGACATCTGAGCTAAGATCAGAAAGGTGCTGGTCAGAGGGAGAGAAAAGGTAAGAGGAGAGCGGACAGAGGAAACAATACATGGCTCCAAGCCCAAGTATAGTCATGCTTCATGATAGGCTACTCCATGTGGATGTATAGCATTGGGTGAGGGTGTTGGTGGATGATTTTGTCACTATGTCACATGACACAGTGTACTTACATGAACTTCGATGGCACAAGTCAATCACCTGCTGTGGCCTTTTAATGCAGTCAAACAACATGGCAGGGGTTGGAAAGATTGCTCATTGGTTAAAGGCACTTGCATGCAAAGCTTGCTAGCCTGGGTTCAATTCCCATGCCACTCATGTAAGCCAGATGCAAAAGGTGGCACAAGTGTCTGGCGCTTGTTTTCAATGGCAAGAGGCCCTGGTGTGCCTATACACGGGTGTGTACACAGATGCAAATAAAAATTTTAAAAAGACTTGGCAAAGAAGATGAAGAGGTGGCTACTGGCATAACAGCGTTATCACTTTTTAAAAAATTTCATTTATTTGTTTATTTGAGAGAGCAAGAGAAGGAAAGAGGCAGACACAGAGAGAGAGAGAGAGGGAGAGGAAGAGGGAGAGGATGGACATGCCAGGGCCTCTAGCCACTGCAAACAAACCCCAGACACATGCACCATCTTGTACATCTGGCTTACATGGGTCCTGGGGAATCGAACATAGGTCCTTAGGCCTTTCAGGCAAACGCCTTAACTGCTAAGCCATTTCTCCAACCCACAGCACTCTCTTTTGCTGCACACTTTGACACAGCCTTTATTGTCATCGTCAAGTATTATGTACTATCAATGGTAAGTGCTACATTTTTATAAAATAAGCAGCAAGGTAGGCTTGTTGATAGCAGCATTGCTACAAATCCACGAGTAATGCATTGTATTACAGTACAAAAGCTATGGTGTCACAATACAATAGGATTTTTTTTCTCTAGTGTAATCTTACAGGACTACTGTCAAAGTGTATTTTCATTGTTGGTGGACTTGTGGTTTTGTGGAGTGTGCCTGCATTTACAGGGGTGGGATGGAATGAATGTGTGGGTAGTACATGGTGAACAAGAGACTGCAGCATTGCAACTTGAGGCTCCCAGGGAAGCAGAGCCAAGGTGCAGGAGGACATTGGTATTGAATTCTAAGACTAGCATGCATCAATGAAGGTCACCTGCAGCTGGATATAACAGAAGTTTTCAATGACAGTCATCTTAAGACCAAGTTGTTTCTTCCTCAGGAAGAAGTTTATAGGCAGGAGGAGATCTGTATGTGGTCCATCAAGGGCTGGCAGCTCTAGAATGTCCTTGAAACAGACTTCTGCTCCCTGCTTGCCCTGCCAGCCCAAGGTGAGTAAGAAGTGGTCCCATGAGCAACATCATGAATAGAGCTAAGCACAGCCATATACCTGTCTAACAGAAAACACTGGCCATGGTGGCACATGCTTGTAATACCAGAAATTGGGAGGGTGAGGCAGGAGGATTGCTACAAATTCAAGGGTAGCCTAGGTAGGCTACATGGTGCCAGGCCAACCTGGACTGTAGAACGAAGTCCTGTTTAAACACCACTACCACCAATAGCAGCAGATACACATACAAATTAGAGAGCTAAATCTTTAGTATGTATCATGGTCAATAGATACCTAAATTTATAAATAAAAAATGTACGTGTTAGCTGTCTATCACTTGTTGTATTTATAAAGACCAGAAGTGAAGAGCAACAACACTCTAGTTGTCTGTCATGGGGCTGGGAAGCCATGAAACTGGTCTGTGGCTGCTCCTCCTCTGCCCCCAGATCTGTCCTGACTTATTGGACTGGACTTGATTTCCTTTTCAAGACAGGGTCTCAATTTAGCCCAGGCTGACCTATAACTCATTCTGTAGACCCAGGCTAGCCTTGAACTCACAGTGGTTCTCCTTCCTCTGCCTCCCCATGCTGGGATTATATTTGACTGCACTTGGAACAGAAGGGCCTACAGAGATCTTTCTGCCCATGAACTGCCTGAACAGATCATATCTCACGAAATCAAGGTGCATTTGAACCCTCTTGTGGAAACTGCTGCATTCATCTGTTGAAAGTAACTGCCTTTAGAAAACTGTGGGTTCATGGCTGCCACTATCCCTGGGCAGGAGGTGCCACCTACTGGTACCAGAAGCCCAACCTCTCCTTGGAACTGAGTTTAGAGATGATTCTTATTATTTCCAAAGGGCAAAGGGAATAGTGGCCACCAAGCACACAGACTCAGGGGATACACCACACATGCAGAAGAAGGACACGTGGTAGGGTTACAGCAGGACGTGATTGTACAGATTTCTGGGCTGAGACAATGGCCTCATCTGCTACTCTGCTCCTTAATGATTAGAGTAGCTCATCCAGGCCTATTATGGAACTGGTCACATGAGTTCATCCACCTGACAATTCTGACCAAATTAAACACCCTGGTTTCATGCTAAGCCTCTTTGATTCCACAGCATTCCTGATAAAGGTTCTGATTGGAAAAGGCAAATGCAGGACCTCCTTGGGATCCTTGAGACAGGTAGAGGGCCTATGGGAAGACAGTACCTGGTTCTGACCTGTGCAACAAGAGCCCATACCCTGCTTGTTAGCACCCTGGATACCCGCCACTCAGTTCTCAACTGTGGGGGCTGCTGCAGACCCCCCAATCCCATTCCTGTGGGCACCCATCCCCCAGGTACTGTGAGGCCAAATGGAAGCCATGTTCCTGGGGAGGCAATGATCCTGCCTTCTCTGACAGCTGGCCCATGACTGGAAGAGGATATAAAAGACCACCCAAAGAAAAACTGGCTCCATGGCCGTGTGTGTTCTCCAGTGCAGTCAGGCTAAAGCCAGGCTCCAGGCCAGAGACCACTTTCCTGTTTCTCACGCTCCCCCTGTTCTGCACCTCTCACCCTTCTCTGGCCAATAGTACTCCTCTAACACATTGCTGAATGAGATTTCATATCTCAGGCTATGAAGCATACCTAGACCTGGCAGGCATCCTGCTGCACTCACTGTTAGGAACGGAAATATCACTGGGGCCATCAAGGAAAATTGTGTTCTTGGAGCAGTCAGGTTCTTAGGCTATTGGGCTGAATGCCCAGTAAAATCAGTCCTTGGAGAACTTGCACTGGATCTTACTTGGGAAGTCATTAAGGGACACAATGTCCTTTATGAAATGGACTCTGACAAGAGATAATTCTCAGCAACAAGGTCCAAGTTTGGATCCAGAATCCATCCTGCCTGCCAAGCAGTGGATGAGATGGCAGTGTGGGTTAGACCTCTCAAGTGCTGGCTCAGATCCCCCAAATACCAGCACATGGTACAGCAGCCCCTGGCTGTACCTCAGGTTGTTCCTCTTATCAACAGTTACTCCCTTACAGTACTGGCTCCCTGTCCCATCTCCATGGAGGACAGCTGGGGAAGATGGTGGTCAGTCCCTACCTCACTGGGTTATTGGGAGTGAGGGTTCATTGAGACAGTGTAGGTAAAGCTTTGAGCACAGAACCTGTTATCTGATCTCAGGGGGGCCAGTTGTTATCACCATCTTCTAGAATTCCAGAATCTGCACCAGGGCCCACTCACACACTGCCCCGCTGCTTCTCCATTTCTTTCAGGGCAGTGACTAAGCAAAGAACTCTGCCCAAACCTCTTACATATTGACTTTCCAGCTCTTGTTCCTAGAGAAGCAGTCAGCTTTGTCCCAGGCATGGAGGGCTGCAAGGAGCCAACAGGAAATGCCACAGTAGAGGCTCTTGGCTCACAAGTTGCCCAGTGCTTAGCTCCTGAGATGGGTCAGGTTCTGTGGACCTCACCGTGACAGAGCTAAAGGAAGTGGAGTAAAGAAACTCGCTTCTGCAGGCGTGATGAAAATAAAAGAGTATTTCAATATGCGTCATGGGATCTGCTCAGCAGGTTTCCATGGGAGGAACAGTTGGTTCCAGTGAAAGGAGAGCAGAACAAGAGATTGGACACACTTTGATCTGATGCAATGTTATTAGCACTTGTTGGAAGGGAAACATGTTATGCCTGGAAAGTTCCAGTGTCTGAATGTTAGATGTCACACTCAGACTTATCCATTTTTGTTCTAACAATTATATTAAATTTGTGATGTCCTGCTTGTCAGTATGTTCAGTGTAGGTGCACATGCTGGATTTAGTGAATTTATTCTATTGGCTCTTCCTGGGATACTCAAGTTCTCTTCAGGGAAACTTCTGTACAAAATATCTGGTTTTATGTAAGACTCAGTGTGTCACACCAGACCACTTCTCTCAAGGAGAGAAGCTGGATTAATCAAGGAGTTCCTTTTTTTTTTTTTTTTGCCTATGTAATTAATGAGCTCATCTAGGGACTCAATATGGGGCTCTCAGCTAGTAGGGCAATGGAGACTGAGATGAACAGCTTGCCTCCTAGCCCTTGCCAATGATGGGGAAGAAATGGTGCAGTCAGCAGGAAGATATAGCATTTGGTATAAAATTAAGGGCCCCTTTCCTAGAATCCCACAGAATGATGTGAATAAAGACGTACCTTAGTTGGCAAAATATCTTAACCTGGAGCCGGGCGTGGTGGTGCATGCCTTTAATCCCTACACTGAGTAACACCGTGAGTTCAAGGCCACCCTGAGACTACATAGTGAATTCCAGGTCAGCCTGGGCCAGAGTGGACCCTACCTCGAAAAACCAATACACACACACACACACACACACACACACACACACACACACACACACATACTGGGCATGGTGACACAGTCCTTTAATCCCAACACTTGGGAGGCAGAGGCAAGAGGATTGCTGTGAGTTTGAGGCCAGCCTGAGATTACATAGTGAATTCCAGGTAAGCCTGAGCTAAGCAAGACCCTACCTTGAAACTTCCTCCCCAAAACCGGGGGTGGGGGAGGGAGAGGAGTGCTTTGCGATACTGTTTCTCAAACACAAAGTAGCTATGGTATTTATGACCTCACAGTGGCTGACACTTCCTACACAAAGGAAGAAATGATGACGTCAAAGTAGAAGAGAGACTAGTTGGAAAGAAGGGATTCATTGTGGAGGGGCAGCAGATTTGGGAGGGGGAATAGGGACAGTGATGGGAGATGATTCTGATCATGGTATATTGTCTATATATATGGAGGTTGTCAATAAAATTCTTAAAAATGGCTGGAGAGCTGGCTCAGCAGTTAAGGTACTTGCCTGCAAAGCCTAATGACCTGGGTTCAATTTCCCAGTACCCATGTAAACCCAGATGAACCAAGTGGCATAAGCATCTGGAGTTTGTTTGCAGTGGCTGAGGGCTCTAGTGCACCCATTCTCTCTCTATCTCTCCTTGCAAATAAATTTTTTTTAAAGTTGTTTAGAGCTGGATAGATGGTTTAGTAGTTAAGGCACTTGCCTGTGAAACCTAAGAACTCATGTTCGAATCTCCAGGTCCCACATAAGCCAGGTACACAGTGATGTAAGTGTGCAATGTTGCACAATCACACAAGGGGGCACACACATCTGGAGTTTGTTCAAAGTGGCTAAAGGCCTTGGTGCACCCATTCTCTCTCTCTTTCAAATAAAAAATAAAAATAAATAAAAGAAAACTTTTGAAAGAACTCCTTTGAAATAAGAGGTGGCTAACAAAAGAACTAAACTCAGGGCTAGCTAAGTGACTGCTCCTGAGGAATGGAATAGGAATGGGAGAGGTCTCTCATGGCCATTTTTTAAAAAAAAATTTTTTATTCCTTTTTATTTATTTAGTTGAGAGCGACAGAGAGAGAAAGAGGCAGATAGACAGAGAGAATGGGCACGCTAGGGCCTCCAGCCACTGCAAACAAACTCCAGACACGTGCGCCCCCTTGTGCATCTGGCTAACGTGGGTCCTGGGGAATCGAGCCTCGAACAGGGGTCCTTAGGCTTCACAGACAAGCGCTTAGCCACTAAGCCATTTCTCCAGCCCTCTCATTGCCCTTTTGAAGTCCTTTCCTCACTCTACCAAGACCTAGCACTAGGTTCACTCAGCCCTATGTCTCCTTTAATTGATGCGTTGGGTGGTCAGGGCTTCAGAGAACCAGCCCTCAGGAAACAGGCTGAGGGAGTGGTATGCCAAGACAGCCCAGAGTGAACCTGGAACAAGAGTGACACCTGTCACCCTAATAGTTCTGGGCTTCCTGCCAAGCACTTCATTTAATCATCACAGGTAGTTCCTGCCCTTGCCAGTTGACAAATGAGGGAACCAGTTAACTTAGAGAGTGTGGAGAGAAGACCTTTGGGTTCCAAACCCAAAGTTCATCTGTGACACACAGCCTATTAAATCCTTATTTAGGAGGTCAGGGCCCACGAAGCTGCAATGTAAGCAAGCTTTGATACCACCAGCTTACTTACAGGTGCAGTGAACCTCTGCTCTGCCCAGAGAAAGAAAGGGCAAAGGAAAGGAGAGAAGAAGGAAGGAAAGAGAGAAGGAAGGAAGGAAGAGGTGGAGAGTCATGGGACCCCTGTAAAGGATAGAGGCAGTGAAATCAGCACATTCCCTTATCCTTTACTGGGACAAAGGGGACCCTTTCAAGGGAAGCTCTGGGCTCATCCCAATCCTGCTCAATGTAAACATTTACAACATTATTAACAAAAGGACCATGGGCCCAATAGTGGGAAAGCAAGTTTTGAAAACTTGGAAATCAAATAGCATGAGATAGGATAGAGTTGTGGAAAATGAAAAAAAAAAAAAAACAAAAAAACAACTCAATAGTGGTCATCCCTACAGGGTTCTGGTTGGAGGGACTTCGAATTCTGTGTTCTGCACATTTCTATAAGATGCACGTGTTTCACTACATACATGTGATGCTTTGGTAATTTGATGTAGTGGTACATGCCTATAATCCTAGCACTTGGGAGACAGAGATAGGAGGATTGGACATCTACAGTCCTCCTTGGCTACATACTGAGTTCAAGGCCAACCTGGGATATATGAGACTCTTAAAAAAAAAAAAAAAGGAAAAGAAGGAGGAGGAGGAAGAGAAAGAAAGAGAAAAGGAAATGACAAAAAAAAAAAAAAAATGCTTTCTGAGAGTAAAGGGACCTCTACCTCCAACTTTCTCTTCCTAATTTCCAAAACGACCAGTACATGCCTCGCCGAAGTGCTTTCTGTGCCATCAGGATCTTGTCCCCAGTGTGTTCCATTTAATTATTAAAGAGATGTTGTCAGTCCTCTCAGGAAGTTTAATGTTTAGTTTGCTGATTGAAGAACTAAAGTGTTTGTCCTTTGTCTTTGCACACGGTTGCTCAGGTGTTTGTTTAGAGAGAGAGAAGGAGGAGAAATGGTGTGATTTTGTTTTGTTTTCATGATTGCTCATGCTTTTGTCTTTGTGACAGCTATACTATTCTCCTTACCTTACAGCTTAGGAAAACGGGTTGGTACTATAATTATTGATCCAGTGAGGAAGGGAGTCTAAAGAGTAAAATAACGATTCAATTCAGGGATGGCTGATGGAAAGAGGAGGAGGGAAGGGCCACAGCAGCCTCCTGGAGGAGGTGGTGTGGAGCAAAACCTGGAAGAGGGGTTAGGAGACCAGGAGGGAGGACAGCAGACAGGGGGAGGACCGTGGTGGGAAGGCCTTGAGTGGGTCTGCTTCCCCTGATCTTTTTTTTTTTAAAACCCCTGAGACAGGCCTGGGATCCCCATCACAGCTGTGGTCCTAAGCACTGGGGAGGCCCAACCTCCTCCAGCTCTGGACTCTGCCCAGGAATTTCCGCAGAAATGAGAAGGCAGGTCAAAGCACAAGCAGGTTGAACCCTGCCATCCCCAAAGGATCCTGGGCTTCTCTTGCTCCTGACAGCCGCCTGTTCACCACAAATATGTGAGTAGTACAGGACCCTTTCCTCTGTGCGGCTGTACGCCTGCGTGTGCCCCCGAGCCGCACTCCCAGGCCCGGCCTGCATGTGTGCCCCTGCTTGTGTGGATGTGTATCTGGGGGTGTCAGCTTAAGCAGCCTGGTGTTGGGATAGAGTGGATTACTCCTCAAAGCAAGGAAAGGAGGAAAAACCGGCTGGGAAAAAGGGCTCCTTAGGGCTCTTATTTCCAGATAAGCTAAAACCTATCAATAGCTTCACTACAAAAGGAAGTACGTTGGCATTGGATTGGAAAAGTCCAGGGCTAGGACTGGCTTCAGGTATGGCTGGATCTAGGGGATGGAGCGATGTGTCACACATGTGTGTCTCCACTGTTCAAGGGCTTGCGGGGAGGGTATAATAAAATGAACAGTTCCCTCATTGGCAGTGATTTTTTTAAAAATTTTTTATTAACAACTTCCATAATTATAGCCTATAATGCATAATAATTCCCTCCCCCACTTTTCCCTTCACAAATCCACTTTCCATCATATCCCCTTCCCCTCTCAATTAGTCTTTCTCTCTCTCTCTCTCTCCTCTCTCTCTCTCTCTCTCTTTTTTTTTTTTTTTTTTTTTTTTTTGGTTTTTCGAGGTAGGGTCTCACTGTGGCCCAGGCTGACCTGGAATTCACTATGGAGCCTCAGGGTGGCCTCGAACTCACAGCAATTCTCCTACCTCTGCCTCCTGAGTGCTGGGATTAAAAGCGTGCACCACCACACCTGGCTCTCTCTCTCTCTCTTTTGAGGTAGGGTGTTGCTCTAGCCCATGTTGACCTGGAATTCACTATGTAGTCTAAGGGTGGCCTCGAAATCACAGCGATCCTCCTGCCTCTGCCTCTTTGTCTTTCAGCTGCAAAGCCTGACACATGGCAGACGAAATGCCAAAACAAAGGGAGTCCATCTCTCTCACACCAATGTCCCACGGTCTGGAGAACATGGGGGCTGAGTTCCTGGAAAGCATGGTCTGTCTCCTTCTCCAGATGACCTCTCAGTTTGACCATAGCCCATGGGTGGGAGTGACCTTTGTCCACCATCTTCCTCACACAGTCCTCTCCTCACCCCAGCTTGTACAGTTAGGAAGCCTCTCATGCGTCAGCCTCCCCCGACATGAAGCAGCCCCTTTTATTTTACTGCTAAACATGCCCTAAGTGCCTACTATGTGCAATGTAGCCTGTCCTTCTCTGAAAAGCCAGCGAAGGTCCCAAAAGGAAAGAATATCTGAGGTGTGATCTAAAAGATGACAAGAGAGCTGGGGAGATGGCTCAATGATTAAAGGTGCTTGCTTACAAAGCCTAATGGCCCAGGTTCGATTCCCCAGTACCTACATAAATCCAGATGCGCTAAGTGGCGCATGTGTCTGGAGTTCATCTGCAGTGGCGGAAGGCCCTGACACTCCCATTCTCTCTCTCTCTCTCTCAAGTAAATAAAAATGTTTTACAAAATTTTTTTTTAAAAAAGATGAGAAGAGAAGCCTAATCCCATACTGAACCCTCCCACCCTCCTCTTCCCTTTCTCCTTCAGTGCCCTAAGCACCCTAGCAGATACCTTCATAATGTCATCTGCAAGGATGTCCCCCACTGTGCAAATAAATGCATGAACAATGGGCCAAATGATGCCCTGGAGTTAGGTGATGAGGTGGCCAGTTCTGGAACCTTCTTAGAGACTACCTTTTTGTGTCCAGTAAGATGAAGTCTTAAGGGCCACAAGTGTCCCTTCCTCTTGCGATCATGTGCTCCCTGAGGAGGAGATACGTCTGCACATAGTAGGTGCTCAGTGCATGCTTTGTGGAATTTAAGTAAGTGACCCTACATTTCTTTGTTTTTGTTTATTTTTTTATTTTTTTTTGTTCATTTTTATTTATTTATTTGAGAGAGAGAGAAAGAAGCAGATAGAGAGAGAATGGGCACGCCAGGGCTTCCAGCCACTGCAAATGAACTCCAGACGCATGCGCCCCCTTGTGCATCTGGCTAACGTGGGTCCTGGAGAATTGAGCCTCGAACTGGGGTCCTTAGGCTTCACAGGCAAGCGCTTAACCGCTAAGCCATCTCTCTAGCCCTGTTTTTGTTTTCTGAGGTAGGGTCACACTCTAGCCCAGGCTGACCTGGAATTCACTTTGTAGTCTCAGGCTGGCCGTGAACTCACAGCGATCCTCCTACCTCTGCCTCCTGAGTGCTGGAATTAAAGGCGTGCACCACCACACCCAGCTGACCCTGCATTTCCTTTATAAAAGTCCAGACCCCACCAACGCCATGGGGTGCCTGTGAGTGTGCAGGGCAGCCAGGGTCCCTCCCACTACCAGGCTTTCTCTGGTGTCTGTCTGGTGGGGAGGCTGGTCCTGAGGGTTCCCTGCTGGCTTTAGGAGGAAGGTCGACTCCCCAGAAGCAACGCAAGCCCTGCAGAGGACACGGGCAACTGGGACAAGGAGGAACCAAAACCCTTCTTCAGATGGTAAGTGATTTTTGTGAGGGACCCAGGTCACCTGGGAAACAGGCTGGGAACCTGGCCTCCTGGCAGATGTGGGGGACTCTGGGAAACTTTGTTGAGCAGGGAGTCACAGTACTTTAGACAGCACTTTCAGTGAGCTGTGCCTGCCAACACCTTGGGAGAGAGCCAGGTACAGGTGCTCACTCGCCTGCTCCAAGCAGCTGGGGTGAAATCCATCTGGAATCCTGATGTGCATGTCGGGCTGCTCAGGCCACAGTTAGGAACGAGGCTCTGAACTGGCCAGGCCTTGGCACAACTTCCCCATCTGCCTTCTACCCCATTCAGCCTCTGAGACACCCTGGGGAACCTGAAAGCTGTTTGTAAAATTCCCAGAGTGGCCACACCTCTCCCATTACACAGAGGGCAAGAAACCTGCCCCCGAGTGCCTGCTGTGAGTCTTGAACTTGGGTCCTTGCTGGCCAGATCCTTTGCTGAGTAGAGCAGGAAGGACAGGGCATGGCAGTGGGGAGGCATCATCTAGCTGCCAGTGTGGGTGCACATGCTCACTCACCCTGGCATGGGGGGCACTTGCCACAGAAGCTGGGGGTTGCATTCCATGAACACTAAGTATACATCTGCTAGATCCTTGGGGACCCCAGGGACAGACAAGTGACAAGGGACCTAATGATTGGCAAGGACTGGCATACACTGTGGGTGCCTATGACAGTGGGGGTGGGCCAGCCTCATGGTTTCACATGCCTTGCCTTTGGAATAGGTGCCAAGGATGCAGACAGTATGCGTCTTTGTCCCAGGGGCACAAAGCAAGAACTAGGAGCTTCCACCTTGCCCCATGGATGGGGTGGAAGCAGGATAGGGAGTGGACAGCCATGGTTGTGCCTTTCTGAGTGTGGATGAGCCTCTTCCTTCTGGGTTAGCTGCCTCCTGTGTCCTGTGTCCTCCTGTCCTGGTGGCTCTTGCCAGTGGCCCCAAGGCCCAGCTTGTCCAGAACCCTCCTAGCTTGGTGTGCTCTAGGCTGAGTTTGTCTTTCAGTCCCAGGAATGGCAAGGCCTGCCCTGGCTGTTCCATCACCATTGTACTGAGAACATTCCTGAATGGCTTCCACCTGGAGGTGTTGGGAATCCCCACTGGGATGGAAGTCAGAGGGGCCACTCATCAGCCCAACTGGTTCTTTCCCTAGGAGGACAAGCCTGCAGCCAGGCCCGCAAGTCAGAAGGTTCTGTGAGGCGAATAGGCAGCTGTTTCAATGGATCTGCATAGGCCTGCTATGTACTGGTAAGCTGGGGACTTGCCTTTCCAGGAGGCAGTCACTGCCCTCCCTCCCACCCCCAGCCTCTTTCTATGTCTCAGGGTAGGCTCTTTCATTTACTCAGTCAGTGGGCTGAACACCAGCTCAGGGCCAGCCCCAGGACAGGAGCTATCCTCGATTCAGTCAGTCAGGATCACATTCCCATATCCCACCCTGGGCAGCAAGGGAGGGCCCCAAATATGTCCATGCAATGCAGTGAGCTCCAAATAGGCATGGAGAAGACTCACAGAAGGAGGCATTTCAGGGCTCATGGGTGGATCAGGAACCAGCCAGGTAGATGGGAAGGGCATGGAAGAGCGAGAAGGCCTTCCATGCCGAGAAGTCAGGGAACCAAGGTGGAAAACAACAGAGTATTGACTCTGATAATCTGTGGTTGGAGGGTAACGTTGTAGACAAAGAGTGCTGGGCTTGAGGCTGGAGGGTCTAGTATCAGGAGTGAGTGTGGGGGTGGAGTGGAGGATGTGTGGGACTTGGATTTGACTCTCAAGTCCCAAGACAGCAAGCGATTGAAGAACTTAAACTGGGAAGTATCTAGGTGGACTGCACACTATAGGACCAGCATGGCTGCAGGAAAAAGTACAGAGGAAAGATGGAGAAGGTGACACCAAGGGCCCCAGGGTGTGTGAAATAAAGTAAACGATAGACAGGGCTCGATTTGGACTTGGAAACTGACTGAGGGTGCAGGATAGGGGAGCTCTTGGATGATGAGGGATGATGATCCCTGCCACAGATCTCAAGAACATGGATGGAGAATGGGTCTTGGCAGAGAAGAGAGACTGGGAAAGTTTGCTGGAAGTAGAATTTCTAGGCCATCCAGGGGAGAGGACATTTCCCAGGGATACTTGCAGAATGAATTGAAAAGTTCATTTGCAGCCTCAAGAGGCCCTGGTGCACCCATACACTCTTTTTTGCTCTTGTAAATAAATAAATAAGTAAAAATATTTTTTTAAAATAAAATACTTTGCATTCTTAAAAAAAAAAAACAAAAAGGAAAGGAAAGAAAAACCATGGTCAAGATCATCCCTGGCTGAATAACACTTTTGAAGCCAGTCTGGGCTACAAGGAGTCCTGTTCGAAGGAGAAAAGCACAGGAGAAGAAGAGATGACTAACAGGAGAGCAGTCACCTGAGTACAGAAAAGGGCTCCTGGACCAGCTGGAAAGATTGGTCTTTACTTCATCCTGTCAGGTGGGAGACAGAGGGGAAGATGGGTGTAGATGCAGAGGCCATCATAAGAAGCCAGGGAAGGGAGAAAGTGGTGACAGATGACAATGATGGCCTAGTCTCTCAATGTCTTCAAAAGCAGGGGCATCTGCTGAGATGGAGTCCCTGTATTAGTCTGTTTTCTGTTGCTATAACAAAATACCCAAAAGCATAAAGAAAAGAGGTTTTTTTCCCCCTGAATCCATTTTTATTCATTGCTTCACTCCATACCCAAGCTTTCAGGAAATCTGTGTCTATCTCCCACCTCACTATAGGTACACTGGGAGAACAATAGCTCTCCCAGCTTCCCATTTCTTATGTGGGCTCTGGGAATCTGAACTCGGGCACTCAGAGTGGCACAGCAAGCTCTGAGACACCTCCCCAGCCACCAGAAAAGAGGTTTCTTTACCTTACAGTTTTGGACGTTCAAATGGTTGATAACATTGGGGTGGTTTAATCCCTTCTGAGGACACTTGTAATGTTCTTCTCATTGTATGATCCCAAAGGGCTAATCACCTTCTACCAGGAACTCAATCATGACTACTAAATTCTTTCTTGCTGAGTGCTAGGGAGATGGCTCAGCAGTTGAGGCTGCTTGCATGCAAAGTCTGTGACCCAGGGTTCAATTCTCCAACACCCATGTAAAGCTGGGCAAAAAGTAGCCCATATGTATTCTTTTACAGTGGCAAGAGAACCTGGCATGTCAACAGACATGCTCATGTGTGCGCGCACACACACATCGACACACACACACACACATACACACATGCATGTATGCACACATATACATACATGCTCACACATACACACACTCACAAACACTCATGCATGCACCTCCGCCCATACATACACACAAATAAATACGATAACATAAAACATAAAAAGAATAAAAAACATTCCTTGTAATGATTTTGGCCTTGGCTTTCTTTTTTTGTTGTTGTTGTTATTGTTTTTTGAAGCAAGGTCTCAATCTAGCCCAAACTGACCTGGAACTCACTCTGTAACCCAGGTTGTCCTTGAACTCTAGGTGATAATTCTACCTCAGCCTCCTGAATGCTGGGATTAAAAGCATGCACCATCATGCCTAGATGATCTTCCTTTTCCCCCCCTCCTTTCCTTTCTTCCCTCTCCCCTTTCTTTTTCTTTTTCCTTGATATTTTTTGTTTTTAAAAATTTTTTATTTATTTGGGCTGGAGAGATGGCTTAGCGGTTAAGCGCTTGCCTGTGAAGCCTAAGGACCCCGGTTCGAGGCTCGGTTCCCCAGGTCCCACGTTAGCCAGATGCACAAGGGGGCGCACACATCTGGAGTTCGTTTGCAGAGGCTAGAAGCCCTGGCGCGCCCATTCCCTCTCTCTCCCTCTATCTGTCTTTCTCTCTGTGTCTGTCGCTCTCAAATAAATAAATTAAAAAAAAAATTTTATTTATTTGACAGAGAAAGAGAGAGAGAGAGAGAATGGGCATGCCAGGGCTTCCAGCTACTGCAAACAAACTCCAGATGCATGCATTCCATTGTGCATCTGGCTAGCATGGGTCCTGGGGAATTAAACCTGGGTCCTTTGTAGGCAAATGCCTTAGCCACTAAGCCATCCCTCCAGCCCTTGTTTTTTTTTTTTTTTCTTTTTTCTTTTTTCTAGGTAGGTTCTCACTCTAGCTCAGGCTGACCTGGAATTCAGTCTCAGGGTGGCCTTGAATTCTCAGTGATCCTCCTACCTCTGCCTCCTGAGTGCTGGGATTAAAGGTGTGTGCCACCACACCCAGCTTTTGTTTTTATTTTTTGATGAAGGGTCTTACTCTAGCTCAAGCTGACCTAGAGTTCACACTCTGTAGTCCTCGGCTAGCCTCAAACTCTTGATGAAACTCTTATCTCTGCCTTCAAGGTGCTGGGATTAAAGGTGTGCACCACCATGCTTGGCTTCTTTTATTTAAAAAAAATTTTTTTTTTTTAATTTGAGGGAGAGAAGGCAAGAGAGAGAGAATGGGCACACCAGGGCCTCCTGCCAATGCTAATGAGCTCCAGTCACATGTGCCACTTTGTGCATCTAGCTTTACTTGGGTAATGGGGAATCAAACCAGAGTTATCAGGCTTTGCAAGGAAGCACCTTTGTCCCCCCAGCTGACTTTCTTGATATTGGTGTGATTTTGACTTTCTCAGACTTTTTAGTATCTTTCTGAAATTATAGCTTTTGTGCTGAGGCCCTTTGAGTAGGTTTGGGCAGGAAAGAAGCTTGTGTGCTCAGTACATGTGTGCTCGGTACCTTCACACTGGCGGGCAAAACACCACCAGAAGCATCTTATGGAAGGAAATGGTTTTGGCTTATAGCTTTTTCAAAAAACTATTTTATTTATTTACTTACAAAGAGATGATAGATACATTAGATAGATTACAGATAGATAGAGAATGGGTGCACCAGGCCCTCTCACCACTGCAAATGAACTCTAGATGCATGTGCCACTTTGTGCAGCTGGCTTACATGGGTCCTGGGGAATTGAACCCCGGTCATTAGGCTCTGGAGGCAAGCACTTTAACTGCTGAGCCATCTCTCCAGCCCAGGCTTATGGTTTTGAGAGGAAATGTCATCAAGGCAGGGAAAGCATGGCATGATCACACTTGTCGTATCAGCTGGGAGGAAGCAGTGAGAGTGAGCTAGCTAGAACACTCAGTGCGGGGCTGGACTAATCAATCCCAAGGCCCACCCCTAGCAACACATCTCCTCCAGCGAGGCTCCTCCTCCCAAAGGCTCCACCATCTGGGGATTAAGTATGAGGTTTAATCATAAATACAAGAGGTTGTTGGGAATATTTTACCATCAGACCTCCAACACCATGCCTGGGAGGAAAGGTGGCTTTCACCACTCCTGCTCAAGAGGCATAGAAAAGCCCTGTTGTCAGAGAGGTGAATGGATCCTAGAAGGATAATAATGCTTCTGGAGACACATTTGTCCCCATGTCCTACCAGGAAGACATACCGCTTCCTCTCCAGCTTCCATGTTGATGGACCCTGACCCTTCTAGGGATCTCACTACGCTGTAACCCTAGACTGACACTCTGTGTGTCACTTCCAAGCTTCAGAAACCTCATTGGCTGGGTGGGCACCGCTGTCTCCCAGCCTTATAGAACTGGCATGAGGTCCAGCTCAGTGGCTGGTGGCCTTAGTGCCTCTGCCCAGTTGGCCCTCCTTCCTTGAACTCCCACAGCCTGAGCTGCAGCTGGGCAGCTCTGTCGGGGCACTGCCATCCCATCCGTGTCCAGCTAAGCCACACTCACACAGCTAGGAATCCCAGCTGACAAGTTTCTTCATGAGACAAAGCTATACTTCTAAAGTCAACTTTTTTTTCCATTTCCTTTTAAAAAATAAAATATTTTTTATTTCTTTGAGAGAGAAAGAGAAAGGCAGATAGAGAGAATGAGTGTGCCAGCTTCAGCCATTGCAAAGGAACACTTGACATATGTGCTACCTTGTGTATCTGGCTTATGTGGGTCCTGGGGAATTGAACCTAGGTCCTTTGGTTTTGTAGGCAAACGACTTAACTGCTAAGCCATCTCCCCAGCCCTCCCTTGCCACTTTGTCATCCCCTGAGTGACAGGAACTTGATTTTTGTCCATCTGGATTTCCCCTTCAGAACCCTTTTCCCAGCAGGCCTTAACCACTGTCACTCCTCAGGTGTCTGCTGAGCTGTCCACTTCTGCAACTGTCACAGGTTTTCTGTTCAGTCAGGTAGCAGTGAGTGCCTTCCCTAGACTCCCTCTTATCTCTCTCTGCCTCTCGTGTGTGTAGAGTGTGTGGTGGGGGTATATGTATATGGTATGGGCGTGTGTGTGTGTGTGTGTGTGTGTGTGTGTGTGTGTGTGGTGTATGCACATGTATGTGTAGATGCACATGCCCTGTGTGCACACATGGGGAGGCCAGAGTAGAACTTCGAGTATCTTCCTCTGTCATTCATCCGGGTGTTTTCTTGAGACAGTCTCTCTCACTGAGCCTGGAGCTGTCGCATTCAGTCACACTGGCTGACCAGTGAGCTCCAGCAGTTCTCTTGTAACGGTGGTTAGAAGCATGATTGGCCATACTTACGCCACTGATGTGGAATCAAACTCAAGATGAACTGGACTTCTCAGGCCATGCTTGCACAGCAAGTGCTCTTAGTCACTAAGCCATCTTCCCAACCCCCACCCTCTTTCTCTGAGCCTCTGGGAACACTTCTGGGGCTCCAGTGCTTGCTCTTCCTGCCCACACATCGTACAAAATTCCTCTCCAAGGCCTGGATTCCACCCAGAAAGCAAGGCCCAGGGCTCCATGTTCTAAACAGCTTGGATGTTGGCTCATTCATGAAACTGCCCACGGCCGCTTTCTAGAATCCCCAGTGTCCCGGCTATGCTGTTCCTAACTAGTTTAGTAGCAGGTGTGTGAGGTGGGACTCACACTTCCTTGTACACTGATTCATCCTGAGTTTTTTCATCTGTGGCTATTAGTCCTTTCCACTCTTTTTATTTATTTATTTGAGAGAGAGAGATTTTAAAATGGGTACACCAGGGCTTCCGGCCACTGCAAATGATGCATGTGTCACCTTGTGCATCTGGCTTACATGGATCCTGAGGAATTGAACCTGCGTCCTTGGGCTTTGCAGGCAAGTGCCTTAGCTGCTGATCCATCTCTCCACTCTTAAAGGGCTCTGGATTTTGAAATTCATAAAGCCAGGGAGAAAGGTATTTCCCTTCTGCTGCCTCCATCACATTCCTTTCTTGAGGTGCAGGAAAGCAAGGCAAAGGGGGAAGAGGAAACTCTAGGAAGATCAACACCTCAGAGTAGAGTGTGACCCCTTCATCCAGCCCCATCCTCCAAGGGACCTAGCATGGCCCTGGGCCACACAGTTGCTCCATTGATGCCACAAGATTCTTCCTGTTTCTTCTCACACACCCCGTACACATCACCTCTTTGTGTCTGGTCATCAATTTTACATTCTGCAAAGGGCTTTCTCACACATACTGCCCAGGTCTCATGCATGCCTCAATCACTGAGCCATACCCCCTAAAACTCTCTTGACACTTTGCAGGTCAATGTCCTCATTTCCAGATGGAAAGCCTGAGACTGGGAGCAGTTGGGTGGTTTTCCTGCTGTCAGTGCTGGGCACGGAGTGAGGTGGCACTAGTGGGTGCGTTGCCGGGCTTGGAGAGGCACCAGCCCTCACTGAGCCCTCCTTTGTCCTGTTTCTCAGCATTCATCGCGTTCCTGCTCATTGCCTGCCTCCTGGACTTCCAGAGGGCCCTGGCACTGCTGGTCATTACCTGTGTGGTCCTCTTCTTTCTGGCCCACAGCCTGCTGATGAGGTTTCTGGGGCCCAAGCTCAGCAAGTATTTGAAACTCCGGGTCCATTCCCGTTTGAGCCTCTGGTTGAAGAGGTGAGTGAACTCACAGTCCCAAAAGAGGCTGAGGGGAATGTGCCCCACTCTGCTTGTCCTCGGTGGCCCAGGGGAGAAGGTTCCAGGACAGCAATGGCCATACGTGTGTGGTTTTGCCAGTTCTAATCTAATTATTTCAACAAGCAACTGTGAGGCCTAAAACCTAACTAGTGATAGTTTCCTGCATTCAAAGAGCCTGGCTCACCCCAGCAGAGAGGGCCCTTCCAGCACCTATCATTGAATGGCTCACCTGGAGCAAACCTATCACACAGCTATGGACCACAGCTGCCCATGACCAGCCTTGGAGAAAGGTTCAGTGGGCTGTGGGCTAGATGCCACTAGTTTTGATTAGCCCCCAGGGGGAAAGTCCCTGAAGAATAGTTTGGGAAAGGATCCTTTGATTTTCAAACTGGATTTCCCAGTGTTCTAGAAACCACAGAGATACCATAGATTAGGAAAAGGAGATTACGGAAGAGGGAACTCCCTGTCTGTCACTATTTTCTATTGCTCTAACTGAATACCACACATGGGGCAATTTATAAGGAATAGAATTTTATTTTGGCTCACAGTTCTAGAGGCAGGGATATCCAAAATCATGGTGTTGCCATTTGCTCAGCCTTTGGCAAGGGCCTCAAGTTGCTTCAATTCATGGCAGAAAGTAGAGGGCAAGCAGCAATGTGTACAAAAGGTAACGTAGGAGAGGCTCCTTTGACTTATATAACCTCTCCCTGTGCAGTAACTAACCCAATCCTGTAGGGTCACTGATGTTTTGCTAGGATTAACCCATTCCTTCAAGAAAGGATTTAGTCATGTCTTAAAGGCCCCTCCTCCCAATGCTGCCACAGTGACATTTAAATTTTAACACAAGAAGTAGGTGCGGTGGTATACACCTGTAACCACAACTCTTGGGAAGTACAGTTAGGAGTTCAAGGTCATCCTAGACTACATAGCAGTTTGAGACCAGCCTAGACTACATGAGACCCTATGTGGAAAAAAAAATCAACATGAGTTTTGGTTTAAAAAAAAGACATGGTGGTACACGCCTTTAATCCCAGCACTCCCAGCACTTGGGAGGTAAAGGTAGGAGGAGCGCTATGAGTTCAAGGCCACCCTGAGACTACATAGTGAATTCCAGGTCAGCCTGAGGTAGAGTGAGACCCTACCTCAAAAAACCAAAACAATTAAAAATTTAAAAAAGACAGGGCTGGAGAGATGGTTCAGTGGTTAAGGCCCCTGCCTGCAAAGCCTAAGGACCCATGTTCAACTCTGCAGGACCCACATAAGCCATACGCACAAGGTGGTCCAAGCACACAAGGTCACACATGCACACAAGGTGCACACATCTGGAATTTGATTGCAGTGGTTGGAGGCCCTGGCATGCTGATTCTGTCTCTTTTGCATAAAAAAGGCCAGTGTGTTGGGTTTGCCTCAAAAATAAAAATAATAAAAATTAAGAATTAAAAAAAGGGCTGGAGTGATAGCTTGGAAGCTAAGGCACTTGCCAGCAAAGCCTAAGGACCCAGGTTCAATTCTTCAGTACCCACGTAAGCCAGATGCACAAGGCGGTTCATGTGTCTGGATTTCATTTGCAGTGGCTGAAGGCCCTGGCATCCATTCTTTCTCTCTCCTCTTTGTCTCTCAAATAAATCAAAATTAGAAAAAAAAAAAGACATCTGTTGGGAATGGTTGGTACATACCTTTTTTAAAAAATATTTTTAATTTTAAAAAATTTTTAATTTTTACTTTATATTTATTTATTTGAGAAAGAGGGAGAGAGAGAATGGGCACACCAGGGCCTCCAGTCACTGCAAACAAACTCCAGACACATGCACCCCCTTGTGCATCTGGCTTACATGGGTCCTGAGGAATTGATTAGAGGTCCTTTAGCTTTGCAGGCAAAAGCCTTAACACTAAGCAATCTCTCCAGCCCTAAAATATTTTCTTTTTTTTTTTTTCCATTATTTTATATTTATCCTGAAACTTCTAGTCACAGTTACAGCAGAAAAAAACAGTAAGACGCCGGTTTATACTCTAATGACTTGCTGGCTCTACTTTAAACAAGAGGTGCATATAAAGTACTTAGAGCCCTAGACAACAAATGTTGTCACTCTGAGGTAGACACTATTTATCACTTCTCCACATTTTACATTTAATATCAACAAAATATAATATAGTGACAAGCTATTCAGTAACAAAGCCAACATTCTGGATGCAGTACAAAAATTAAATTAGTCATTGATACATAACTCAAACACAAATTGTTAATTTATTTTTAACAACAAAATAGTAGCAGTAACAAAGTAACTTAGCCATCAGCAGAGCAAAACAAGGACAAAACTAATGAACAGGCGTATATCAGCTCAAATTAGTCATCACCTTTAAGTAGGAAAAACTGTCATTGGTCTAGTGGTTCCCAGCCCTGTCTGCACATTAGAGAAACGAAGGAGAGGACTGGTGTGTGAAGTGTCAACATGTAAGGCCCACTTCCAGAAGATTAAATGAAATGTCTTGAATGGGGCTCATGTAAAGGCTTTTAAAGTGTTGAGAACTACAGGTCTAAAGTAGTAACAAAAATGCCCTCAAAGTAATTAAAGTCAATAAACTGATCATAGAATAAATTCTTTTCTTTTTATCTTAGAAGGGGGAGGGGCAGGCACCCACTTCCCATTGTTTTGATTGCCATAGCAGTTTAACAGACATCAAATATTGAAAGTTAAAATGCTTCCCAAATTGAAATTCTCACAAGTTCAATTTACAAAGTTCTTTTAGAACACTATCAGCTTTCAGAAAGTATCTCCCACATGGTAATTTTGCATAGATATTCAAGTCACCGATTTGTTCAGCTGAGTCAGTAGATGTACTAGAAAATATTTTAATACTAGTTCTATAAAATTATATTCACTGCATATTCCACAAACTTTTTATCAGTGCAAAGATTTGACAGAGGAAGACAGGTAGGTGTGCTTCCCATCTATTTCTACAACTGCCAGACTCCTTTCTGTAAGACTAGTGCATCTTCACAGTTAGATCCCAAACAAAACTATCTACATTAAAAAACATGTACAGAAAATATTTCACCTATAACTCTACCATATCCTTGATAAATCCCTACTGGGAGTTCCGTAGTAACTATAGTTAATTATTGTCAAAATAGTTTTTACTTATTTTTCAGGTCTAGAAACAATGTCAAGTATGGAAAGTTACTTTTTCCTTAGGTCTCTGCAAATTTAGTAAATTCTATTTTGTCAGCAGTTCTTGTCAAGACTCCATGTCAATCTCAGCTCCATTCTTGTCCTGAAGTGTTGTCTCGGTCAGGCTGTCTTCACTCACTCCTTGGATATCTGCCAGGTCGATAGGTGGTAAAGGATTCCTCCAGTACTGGAATGTATTATACTGCCCAAACTCTTCATTGTACTGGCGCGCCGCGGACCCCCAGGCGCCCGGCGGGGGCCCCTGCGCCCCGTCGTGGGCCCCGCGCGTGAGCGGCCGGGCGTCACGGGGCTCCTCCCCCGGCCCGCGGGGCTGCGCGGGCGGCGGCGGCAGCGGCGGCGGCGTCCCGCCGGGGTCCCGGCCACGGCTCTCGGGCTCCTCGCCGTCCGCGGTGCCGCGGCGCTTGCTGGGCGACGCCGCTGGCTCGGCCATGGCACCCGCGTCGATTCTGCGCTTCCGGGGCCCCGCAGCCCCCGACGGCGGAGTCCAGAGCGGCGGCGGCTCCTCGGGGAAGCCGCAGAGCAGCAGCCGCTTGCAGGGCACGTGCAGCGCCAGCGGCTCGGCTGCGCGCCGCTGCATATTTTCTTTTTTGAGAGAGAAAGAAATAGGCAAATAGAGAGAAAGAGAGAGGAAGAGAGAGAGAGAGAGAGAGGGAGAATGGGTGCACCAGGGCTTCCAGCTGCTGCACCACTTTGTGCATCTGGCTTACGTGAGTCCTGGAAATCGAACCTGGGTCCTTTGGCTTTGCAGACAAACACCTTAACTGCTAAACCATCCCTCCAGCCCAATCTCCAGAATCTTAGTTCAGCATCAACTCAAGAGTCCAGAGTCTCATGTGAGACTCCTTTTAGTTGTGAGCGTATACATCACTTCCAAAATACAAAGGTGGGGCAGGATTCACAGTCCAAAATGAAGAGAGAGGTAGGAAGAATAAAATAACAGGTCCAAAGCAAGTCTGTTGTGCAAGAAGGCAAAACCCTAAATCTTCAGGATCCAGAAACGTTTTTGTCACTTGATGTGCCACCTCCTGGACACCCTGGGGCGGTTGAATCAGGGGCTCCATGGCTTTGTGGGCTCGGTCCACGGGGCTGCACACTCATGCTGATGGGTGTTCCCCATCTCCTGTGGCACACCATCCATACGCCCTCTATTCTGAGGTCTCAGGCTTGCTTTCATCCCTGCTCCAGGTCTCTGCCTGGCCTTGCAGGCTGTTCACAGCATCCTTTGCCATCTAGTCAAGAAAGTCAGGCCTCCGTTGTTCTTGCACCCTGCACATCTGAACTGTGGGCACCTCATGGGCAGACTTGAACAATGTCAAGGCTAATCATGTGTGCCCTCTGAAGTAGTGGAACATTGCAGGGTACCAGTTGCCCAGAGAGAAAACTCCAGAGGTCTACAGAGTCCCCTGGCAGTTGAGGTGATGGTGAGCAACTCTAGTTGTCTTCTCCAGTGGGTTATTTATTTGAGAAAGAGAGAGAGAGAGACAGAGAGACAGAGAGACAGAGAATGGGCTCACCAGGGCTCTAGGCCCTGCCAATGAACTCCAGACTCATGTGCCACCTTGAGCATCTGGCTTATATAGGTCCTGGGGAATTGAACCTAGGACCTTTGGCTTTATAGGCAAGTGCTTTAACCACTAAGCAATCTCCCCAGCCCTGTGCTTGCTGCTTTTTGATGTTTGCTGGCTGCTGGTGCTTTCTCTCTCTGCTTGGATCTGTGAAAGGGAGCCAGCTTCCCCTGGATCTGTAAACTTGAAATAAATCCCTTCTTCCCATAACTGTGTCTGGTTGGATGATCATCCCAGCAATGTAAAACTGCCTATGACAAGTTCTGATCACTGAATGCCTCTGAGGAAACTATGTAAGGCCTGGGAAAGAACTACCCAAGAATGAAAGGGAGTCGGGCCTGAAGTCCAAGAGAGGGCTGTTTTAGTTACTTCCTTTTTAATGGGATAAAAGATCTGACAAAAATCAGTGTAGGGGGCTGGAGAGATGGATCAGTGGTTAAGAGTGTTTGCTTGTGGAGCCTGGTAGCCCAAGTTCATTTCCCCAGCACCCCATAAAGCCTGCTACACAAAGTGGTGCATGCATCTGGAGTTTGTTTCCAATGGCAGGAGTCCCTGGTGTGCCACTTCTTTCTCTTTCTCCCTCCCTCTCTCTCAAATAAAGTTAAGAACAATTAGTTTAGACGAGGAAGGGTTTAGTTTAGCTTACACTTCAGGTTATGTTCCATCATGGTGGGGAAAGCAAGGCAGAAGCAAGAGACCAGTGTCACCTCATCGCTTCAGCAGGGAAAAAGTAGAGACAGATGAGTGCTGCTGCTCAGTCATCTGTCTCCTTTTTATATAGCCCCAGGACCTTACCCACAGCTAAGGTGCGTATTCTCACCTCAGTTAGCCTAGTCGAGATTCTCCCTCACAGGCGATCTTAGGCCCTGTCAAGCTGACATTCAAGGTAAACCATCACAAGGGTCTATTCCCAACAGGCAAAGTGCAAAACTTGCAGCCCACAGGGCATTGTGTCTTGGCTCACCCTTTGTCTGGTGTACTAGGTGCTTGTGTGCATGAGTGATGGTGGTGGGTGGTGATGGTGGTGGTGGTGGTGGCATGTGTTGCTAATGGCTGGCTGCATCTCTCCTGCAGAGGTCTAGCCCTCTTGGCTGGCCTGGGCCTGATTTTGTGGCTGTCTCTGGACACTTCCCAACGGCCTGAGCAGCTGGTGTCCTTTGCAGGGATCTGTGTGTTCCTCACTCTCCTCTTTGCCTGCTCGAAGCACCACCGTGCTGTGAGTACTTAGCTGCCAGCCTGAACCGGAAGCCCGCAGGTACTGGCTGTTCTTCTGGGCTGGGGCTGGAGTGGAGGGCACGTGCTCCTGCTCAGGGAGGCTCAGAGTGGTGGAATACCCATGTGCATTGGGACGAGCTCCCAGTGAAGCTGTTGAGGGACATCCTGGGACCAGAGCCCCTAAGTGGAAAGTGACTTGTCCTAACAGACATCTTCAAATTCCCATGGGGCAGGAAGTGTTTCCTGGCGAGAACTACTGAGGATCTCCAAACTCACAGGCCACTGGAGGCCTTTATTTTCTTGGTGTCATGTCAGTGGTCAGTCCAAGCCCAGTCCTCATGTCTGTAGGCTCAGGAACCATCTCCATACCCCAGAAAATAGCAAACCCAAGTTCACGGGCCTATCGGAGAGGCCAAGGGTATCGTGGAACCATTAGCTCAGGACCAGCAGCCATCCTCACTGTGGTGCTTGTTTGAAAGGATGAGGTGCTGGCTCAGTCACTCAAGTGCTTGCCAAATCAGCTGAGTTTGACAGTGGACACCTGTCACCTCAGCATTGAGGAGGCGCACTCAGGATCACGACATCAGCCCAGTCAGTGAGCTCTAGGCTTAGTGAGAGATGCTTTCTCAAAAAGACAAGGTGGAGACTTATTGAAAAAGCAACCTGATGTTGACCTCTGATATCCACACACATGCTCACACACATACATATGTGCATCCACATACATGTGGGACCACATACATAAACACGCACACACACACACACACACACACACACATACACAAATACGTTGAAAAAGAAAGATACAAAGAAAAAAATAAAAGAAAAAGAAATACTAAATCTTAGGCTCCGTCCCTCATCTATCTAGCTAGAAACTCAGGGGTGAGATCCGACCAGCAGTCCTTTCCATAAGACCTCCAGATGACTGTGACCCATGCGAAATGACCTTCAGTCTCCTTTCCACAAGACCTCCAGATGACTGTGACCCATGCGAAACGACCTTCTGTCTCCTTTCCACAAGATCTCCAGGTGACTGTGACCCACACGAAATGACCTTCAGTCTCCTTTCCACAAGACCTCCAGGTGACTGTGACCCACACGAAATGACCTTCTGTCTCCTTTGCACAAGACCTCCAGGTGACTGTGACCCACACGAAATGACCTTCAGTCTCCTTTCCACAAGACCTCCAGGTGACTGTGACACACACAAAACGACCTTCTGTCTCCTTTGCACAAGACCTCCAGGTGACTGTGACCTATACAAAACGACCTTCTGTCTCCTTTGCAGAAGACCTCCCGGTGACTGTGACACACACAAAACGACCTTCTGTCTCCTTTGCACAAGACCTCCAGGTGACTGTGACCCACAAGAAACAACCTCTGTCTCTACCGGGACCCTGCCTGCTCCACGCTCCCTTATGGGGCCTCCCAACTCCCACTGCCTCCCTGGCTGAGCACTTGCTCCTTTGGGGTTAGGAGCCTCCTTCCTTCCCAGTATGGCTATGGGAGCATTTGAGGGTTCACCTGAGCTTATAAGAGATCCAAGACTCATCCCATGCTTTGTGGGAACAGCAGCCCTAAATTGGGGGTCCCCTCTGCTGGGTGAGCCTTAGGGAGTGGTGGTCAGGGTGCTGAGAGCTCATGGAGGACAATGGGGAGCTGTGCACACAAACAGAGGTCACACATTGAGCAGGACAGGAGCTGGGCCTGGGCAAGCTCATGCCTATGCCCTCAGGCCATGACCCAAGAGCAAATGTCATGGTGCACTCCAGGCTGGATCAATTTGACATGGGTCCTTGGTTAGGATCCTGCGCTTCTCTTGCCTACTGCCCGTCCCACTAAGAGTGTGGCCTAGTGTGAATCCAACGAGACTGTTAGCCGCAGGGCTGGGCTGGGTCCAGTTGCCCCGACAGACAAGCCAAAGCTTCCTTGTCCCTCAGCAGCCTGGTGCCCTCTGTCCTCACTCCCTACCCTGGTCCCTGTGGATCCCCCAAGGACCTTTCTTTTGGGTGGCAGGTGTCCTGGCGGACCGTGGCCTGGGGACTTGGGCTGCAATTTGTTCTTGGCCTTTTCGTCATCAGAACAGAACCAGGATTCATGGCTTTCCGGTGGCTGGGTGATCAGATTCAGGTGTGTACACGGGGCTTATCTTTCTGGGGCACCTTAGGCGGCCAAGGAATGGGAGAGAGGCACTTGGTTGGGGAGAAGATGGAGGTGGAGGTTAGAGCAAAGGTTTCAGGCCAGGAAGGCAGATGAGGAGCAGGGCCCCCTTCCAGGGAGAGAGCCGGGGGTTTGCAGAGCAGTTGCTGCTTATCTCAGCCTGGGACCAGGGCCTGAGGAACCCAGCAGGTCTTTCAGAGCCTGGGTCTAATGTGGAAGGGAGTTCCAGGCAGTGTCTTAGGTCACATGGACACCAGGGCATGTAACCTGCAGTGGTCTTCTGTAACTTGGAATATATGAGAATTAAAATAATTTTTTTTTTTTGCAAAACACAAACTCTGAAATGATTTACTTTGTATATATGTGTTTAGAAATGTTTTTGAAAATATTTTATTTACTTAGAGGGAGAGAGAGAAGAAGATAGAATGGGCACCCCAGATCATCTAGCCACTGCAAATGAGCACCAGATGCATGCACCACCATGTGCATCTGGCTTATGTGGGTTCTGGGGGAGTTGAATGTGAGTCCTTAGGCTTTGCAGGCAAGTGCCTTAACCACTAAGCCATCTCTCCCTAGAAATGATGGTTTTTAAATTTCATTTTGAGAGAGAGAGAGAATTGGCATGCCAGGGCCTCCGCCACAGCAATCAAACTCCAGATGTGCGTGTGCCCCCTTGTGCGCATGTGGAACACTGCACATTTGCATCACTGTGTGTCTGGCTTACATGGGACCTGGAAAGTTGAACATGAGTCCTTAGGCTTCTCAGGCAAGCATCTTACCCGCCAAGGCATCTCTCCAACCTGCTGTTATTTTTTATTTTTACTTTTGTCTGGTGTGTGTGGTGTGTATAGTATACATGTTTTTGGGTGCAGAATCCCATACTCCTTGCTCACCCCTGCAGAGCCCATGGTAGAATGGCAGGTCTTCTCTTCTATTGCTTTTCTGCTTTTTTTCCCCCCTAACATGGAGCCTCTCACGGGACCTGTAGCTGCCAGTTATTGCTCAGGCTGGCTGACCAGTGACTGTCAGTGACTTTCCTGTCCCTACTCCCTCTCCCAGGACTGGGGTTACAAGCGTGTGTGAACAAGCTAGGCTTTTTATGTGAATCTAGGGATCAAACTCGGGTCCTATGTTTGTGTGGCAAGCACTCTCACATGCTGAGCCATCTCCACAGCCCCTGTTAGTTTTTTTAATTTTTTATTTTTTTGAGGTAGTGTCTCGCTTTAGCCAAGGCTGACTTGGAATTCACTGTGTAATCTTAGGGTGGCCTCAAACTCACAGCAATCCTCCTATCTCTGGGATCAAAGGTATGCACCATCATGCCCCATGTCCAGAATTGGTTTTTTTTTTTTTTTTTTTGAGACAGCATCTAGCTCTGTAACCAGAATGTCTGGAATTCACTATGAAGCCCAGACTGGCCTTAAACTCAGGGCTATACTCCTGCCTCAGCCTCCCAAGTGCTGGGAGATGACAGGTGTGAGCCACCACACCCGGTTTCTACTCTTTTGTTTTTTTTTCCAAGGTAGTGTCTCATTCTAGTCCAGGCTGACCTGGAACTCACTCTGCAGTCCTAGGTTGGCCTCAAACTCACAGTGATCCTCTTACCTCTGCCTCCCAAGTATTGGAATTAAAGTCATGTGCCACCATGCCTGGCTCGACTCTTTTTTTAAAATTATGGTAAAATATGCATAATTTAGGGCTGGGGAGATACCTTCATGGGTAACAGCACTTGCTGAGCAAGCATGATGATTTGAATTCAATCCCTAGCACCCACTAAAAAAAAAAAAAAAAATAATGATAAAAGCCAGGCCTAGCATGTCTATAGCCCCAGCACTGAAGGTGGCAGAGACAGGAGGATTGCTGGGGATCTCTGGTCAGTGTGACCAAAAACAGCAGCTCCAGGTTCCAAGAGAGACTGTCTCCAAGAAATAAGGCAAAACAGAAATAGAAGGACATACGTGCTCTCTGGCCTCTGCACATGTGAGCACAGGGTGTGCCATAGCACATCTGGGCACACATACACATACATGTGCATACATCACACACACCCACCCCACACATACTATACCAAAAAAGTACAAAATAAACGATGTACCATTTGGACCCTCTTTATGGGTCATTAAATTCCTGCACATTGCTGAGAGGAGGACACACATAGAGACAGTGTCCCAGGGCCAGCCCACCTAGAGCCAGAAAGGCCGACAGCCTTGGGTGACCCTCTTGTACCTTGCTGGGACCAGGCCCCTGCTCATTCCGGGCGGAGTCCTCGGCCACGGCTCCCCTCCTCCCTTCCTAGCCCCACTCCCTGTTTGTGCTGTCTTTCCTGCAGGTCTTTCTCAGCTATACCGTGGCCGGCTCCAGCTTCGTGTTCGGGGAGGCTCTGGTCAAGGACGTCTTTGCCTTTCAGGTCAGCTGTCGCTTGCTCCAGCAGGGCTTAGCAGCGGTAGCCCAGGCGCGGGCTGGTGCCCGAGAGTGAGGTGGAAGCTCTGTGCCTGGGAGGGGTCCAGCAATGGGTTTGTTTGATGGTGTTGGTGCTACACTTGGTAATATTTGGAAAAAAAACAAACAAACATGCTCTTTTCAGAATTTGTTTCCTTAAATGACCACACCCACACACACCCACACACACACATACACACGCATACACACGGCAGAATTGCTAGTAGACTGAGGACAAGAAGAGGGGTCTGGGGAGAGGTGGGGGATGGCTCCTATTAGGACCTTAGCCCCTGACATGGTATAGGGGTTCTGGGCCTATAAGGCTCCAGGAGCTCAAAGTGTTCTCTTCCTTCACAACCCCTCAAAGCCCACCTGGGCCAAGACACTTCCCTTATTTATTTATTTATTTATTTATTTATTTATTTATTTGAGAGCAACAGACAGAGAGAGAAAGAGGCAGAGAGATAGAGAGAGAGAATGGGCGCGCCAGGGCCTCCAGCCACTGCAAATGAACTCCAGACATGTGCACCCCCTTGTGCATCTGGCTAACGTGGGTCCTGGGGAATCGAGCCTCGAACCAGGGTCTTTAGGCTTCACAGGCAAGTATTTAACTGCTAAGCCATCTCTCCTGCCCCACTTCCCTTCTTAATCCACAGCTATGGGATCCTTCTCTCCCTCCCTCTGCCTCCCTTTCAACCAAAATTTATTGTACATCTACATGCAAAATATAATAGGAGAAATTGAGATTAAAGCCACCATTCTGTTTCAAAGATCCTATTGTCTCAATAGCAGAACCTGGTTCTAATTTAAAACAGGGCAGTCCATGCTGGGGACAGTGTTGGCCTATCTAACTGTACTGGGTGGGGCTATAGTTGTGTTTTTTTCCTCTCAGATTAAAAGCTCCTGATGAACTTTAGTCCCTACCCATTTGCCTCACACCAAAACTGTCTAGAGAGCCCAAAGCATGCTCAGCCCTTGCACTCCACCTTCAGATGCCAGGCAGAGACACCAACACTTGGGGACATTTTCACCTAGTTTTCTGCTTCTGACATCATGGTAACATGGAAGTAGATTGCTACTGTGTGTCTGGAACACTGTCTGTACCAGTGGATCATTGCTCTGGCCACTGTTCCCAGAGCCTCCTTATTCTGCTGGGTTATGTTAGGACCCAGGAGGCTTCCAGCCCAAGCTGTGGACTTCTGGGTTGGTGTTGTGCCTAATAAGATCCAAGATGACTTGCCCAGCCCTGACCTCTCATGATTTCCCCTTAGAGCTATTATTTATCATGTCAGCAGACTCTGTGGTTCAGCCTGTCCAAGGAGCTCAAATCATACCAGCCCTACAAGGAAAGGAAAGGGCTCAGGTTCCTATCTTCTCTGGGTTTTTCCCTAGCATCAGACATATTTGCCCACCGAGTTTGCTGAGACCAGTTGTGTATAAGGAAGCTATTGTGAGGGGCAGCCGGGGCTGGTACCTCCTCCCCCTCCAAGCTCCATTCTCTTAGGGCCTTGGGGCTTCTCCCTGCACATCTGTATGACCAGGTAGGGTCACCCAAGGTACCAGGGAAGAATAGCCAAGATGGGTTATAGGTGGCTGCTTGTGGCCACACAGAGACCCCCGGTAGCTTCTTAGCTTTAATTTTATAAGTTACTTTTAAAAATTTTTTTATCTATTTGAGAGATTAAGCAACAATGGGCTCCTCAGGGCCTCTAGCTACTGTAAATGAACTCCAGACACATGTACCACCTTGTGCATCTCATGTGGGTACTGGGGAATTGAACCTGGGTCTTTAGGCTTTGCAGGTAAGCTTCTTCTTACCTAAGAAGAAGCCATGTCTCCAGCCTTAACTTATTTGTTGTTATTTAATTGTGTGTGTTCATGTACCCCTTCATATCTCTGCTACCCATGTTGCCATCAGCATGCCAAGGTTACAGATGCCCACCATGGTCTCCAGCTTTCTACATGGGGTCTGGCAATCAAACTCAGGCCTTGCAGCTTGAGCTGCAAACATTGTTCACTGAGCCACCTTACCAGCCCAGTTCTCAGCATTAAACAACTAATGTACACTAGGTAGCTCGACCTGTCAGAGTGCTGAGTTCAAGTGCAAGAGGCATAAAGACAAGTGCCTGGGGGCTGGAGAGATGGCTTAGCGGTTAAGCGCTTTCCTGTGAAGCCTAAGGACCCCGGCTCGAGGCTCAGTTCCCCAGGTCCCATGTTAGCCAGATGCACAAGGGGGCGCACGCGTCTGGAGTTCGTTTGCAGTGGCTGGAAGCCCTGGCGCGCCCATTCTCTCTCTCTCCCTCTATCTGTCTTTCTCTCTATGTCTGTCGCTCTCAAATAAATAAATTAAAAATGAAAAAAAAAAAAAGACAAGTGCCTGGGGCAACGAGCCTGTTTATAACCAGGGACAGTGAGGAAGACTCCCTGAAGACACGGTTTATGACAGAGAGTCCCAGGCCATGGAGGATGGGGGCATGTGGGTCTAGGACAGGAAGAGGACATGGTGTAGGGGAAAGCATGGAGGAGAACAGAGAGGGAAAAACAGCTGGCGTGTCCACAGTGCAGGACCATGGTTAACCCGACAGCATGAATGTGGCTAGAAGGGGCGGATGCCTGAGGAGGAGCTGGTCTGTAAGTTTGGTGAGACCCTGTCTTTAAATGGTCTTAGACACTAGGCTGAAGTATGTGAGGATTTTTGTTTGTTTGTTTGTTTGTTTTGAGGTAAGATTTTTTTTTAACTTCTCTACTAGGGTTTATTATTATTATTATTATTATTATTACACTTTTTTTAATTTTAAAATTTTTATTAACATTTTCCATGATTATAAAAAAATATCCCATGGTAATTCCCTCCCTCCCCACCCCCACACTTTCCACTTTGAAATTCCATTCTCCATCATATCACCTCCCCATTACAATCATTGTACTTACATATATTCAATATCAACCTATTAAGTATCCTCCTTGAGGTAAGATCTTGCTTTAGCCCCGACTGACCTGGAATTCATTATATAGTCTCTGGGTGGTCTCAAACTTATGGCAATTCTCCTACCTATGCCTCCCAAGTGCTGGGATTAAAGGCATGAACCACCATGCGTGGCTGTGTATTTTTTAAAGTATTTTATTTATTTATGAAAGAGAGAGAATGGGCACACCAGGGCCTTCTGCCACTACAAACGAACTCCAGACAAATGCGCCACCTTGTGCATCTGGCTTATGTGGGTACCGGGGAATCAAACCTGGGTCCTTAAGCTTTGCAGGCAAGCACCTTAATCACTGAGCCATCTTTCCAATCTGTTTTTTTTTTTTTTTTGGATACAGAGTATCACTGTGTAGCCCAGCTGGCCTCAAACTCATGTTCCTCCTGTCTCAGCCTCCCAAGTGCTGGGCTTATAGACAAGCACCACCATACCTGGCTAGCATCTGGGTTTTGTCTCCACTAATTTATTTATTTAATTATTGCTTTTTGGTTTGTCAAGGTAGGGTCTCCCTCTAGCCCAGGCTGACCTGGAATTCACTATGTAGTTTCAGGGTGGCCTCAAACTCATGACAATCCTCCTACCTCGACCTCCTGAGTGCTGGGATTAAAGGTGTGTGCCACCACACCTGGATCCCACTAATTTAGTAGCCATTGAAGAGCAAGGAAGGTCTTGACTAGACCATTGGCTGGCTAACATGCTAAGGGCAGGGAGAAGGCCTGTACCAAGTGCTGGCATGTGTGAGCAGGGAAGGCGACAGGCAAGGTGGATGCTTCATAATCCACTAGAGGTCAGTGAGGGGAGGACATATACTATGTCACGGTGGCATTTGGCCATTTCAGGACCTTTGTGTCCTTACTCAACCCTGAGTACCACAAAGCCTCCCTCCTAAGGTCTCTGATCTTTGATGAATGAATTAATGGCTCTTGAGGGGATCTCAGAAGTCCCTCTATGCCTGCTTGGGAGGGTCATGCTCAGGGACCACCTGATTGTCAGTTGGGGTCTCATGGAGCCAGCCTTCCTTGGCTTGCCACCATGTCCCTCTGAGTGTGTCACCTGGAGTGGCTTTTCTTTCTTTCCTTTCCTTTTTTTTTTTTTTTTTTGTAGGTTCTCACTCTAGTCCATGATGACCTGGAATTCAGTATGTAGTCCCAGGCCGGCCTTGAATTCACAGTGATCCTCCTACTTCTGCCTCCTGAGTGCTGGGATATTTTTCTTTCTTTTGTTCATTTTGAGATAGGGTCTCATGTAGTCCATTCTGGCCTCTAACTCACTATGTAGCTATGACTTTGAACTCCTGCTCCTCTTGCCTCCCTCCACCTCCAGAGTTCTGGGATTGCAGGCATGTGCCACCACACCAGGCACAAGACCTCTCCTCTCTTCAATGTCCCTAGCACCTCAAGGGTCATGGGCAGGCTTTGAGGCAAAATTCAAAGGCATTATAAACCATGTCTCCTTCTATGCCTAAGATCTTGCTGGAAGAGAGAAGAAAAACTAGGGAGGGAACAAAGGGAAAGAAAATCCTTATAACAGCTTCTACTTATGGAGAAGGAATGTGAGGCAGACCTCATTTCAGCCTCATACAAACCCTTTAGGGAAAATAAGATTATCCCCCTTTATAGAAGAGGATCCTGAGGTTCAGGGTGGCCATTGCCTGCATAGTCACACAGCTAATGAGTGTTGAGTCAAGATTGGAACACAGGTCCAATGTTCTTGCTTGTTAGCCTCTGGGCTGTGTTATTAGACGCCTTCCCTCAGACAGTGGTGACAAGGGACACTGGGTCTTAGAATGTTTGTTTTCCCCCTGGCTTATTTATTCCATAAGACTGCTAGTAGAAGGTGATAGAAACTCATCTGTAACTCACGTCACAGGGAGAAAGGGCTGCTGCTTGGCTCACAGACTGGAAGCTGACAATCCTGGAACCAGGCCCCAGAGCAGCCAGGCTTGCGGCTCAACCCCATATTTCTGTTTAGACTCCAGGGTTACTTCATCCTTAGTACCAGAGTTGCCCCCAGAAACATGAGTTCTTTTTTAAAAAAATTAATTTAATTTTTATTTATTTATTTGAGAGAGAGAGGTATGCATATAGAGAAAGGGAATGGGCATGCCTGGGCCTCAGGGCCTCTAACCACTGCAAATGAACTCACAGTGATCCTCTTGCATTTGTCTCCCAAGTGCTGAGACAAAAACACATGCATCACCGCTCCCAGGCAGACTTTCAGTCTTAAAGCACATCAGCCTGCCTGGAGCGACTCTGCCAACTCAAGTTACACATGTCTTGGAATAGGATTCTGATTGGGCCTTGGAGCATATGACCATCATTGGACCAATCATTAAGGCTGGGCCTTGGCAATTGTAGCAACCCAGGCCCTGTGCACCCCTTTGAAGATGGGGTGATGGGAGACCTTGATTAGGTTGAACTAGCTCTAAGAAATGCATTGTTTGGGGGAGTATCTTCCAGGAGAGGCAGGTACTGGTAATCAAGGTAGAGGACTCCCTGGAGAATCTATAATCAATTGCATGTTCATAGCACTCTAGTGTTCCAAGTGGGTATTGGGGTCTGTGATAGGGTCAGGCCAAGGTGACATATGGCATCCATGCCTGGGAGAGGTAGAAATGGCATGGAGCCTTTGATCTTTTCTCTCCTATCATGTCTCATAGCCATAACTTGGGGGCCATCTCTGGGAGTCTGGGCTGTATGTTCTTATTTATTTATTTATTTGAGAGAGAGAAAGAGAGAGAATGGGCACACCAGGGCCTTCAACCACTGCAAACGAGCTCCAGATGCATGTGCCACCTTGTGCATCTGGCTTACATGGGTCCTGGAGAATTGAACCAGGGTCTTTTGGCCTTGCAGGCAAACACCTTAACTGCTAAGCCATCTCTCCAGCCCCCTGGGCTGTATTTTCTGATTGGCACTTAGCTTTTGAGTTAGTTTGACAGAAATTAAATTAAGGGGGGGAAAATCATTTAACTGTAACTGAGAAGTGCAGGGCCTTGGGCCCTCCTGGCTCCAGGTGTTCAAAATCTGCTTGGATCTCCTCCACTTATGTCCTGGTTCAGTCATGAGCAGGTTCTCTTGAGGTGGCAGCAATTATGCACCAGGCTTACATCCAGCAACTTAACAATCTTACAAAGTGAGCAAGGGAGAGAGCTGTTTCCCACTAGCTCCAGTAGAGTGGCTCTTGTTGGCTTGGCTTATCGTGTACACATGAACTAGAGCCAAGAAATATACCTGGCTTTCCTTGTTAAACCAGAAGCCAATGGGCTGACAGTGGAGGAGGGTGATTATCCAAGAATAATTAAATCCTTTGCAGCAAAAGAAGGGAAGGGGAATCAGGTAAACAGCAACTAGTGCTTGGAGCCGTATCTTGCCTTTTTTTTTTTTTTTTTCCATTCCAAACTGACAGTGTCTCTGGGCCTGCTGCTGTGTCATTTCCTTTCTGGCATTAGCTGTTTCCTCATTCTGGACATTGCGTCTTTCCCTACATTACTCTTTGGAACCATCAGATCCTTAACTGATGATAGGCAGAAGCTCAGGGGCCATTGACCTTCCCTTTGTACTACAGAGAGTCTCACCAAACCCTAGAGAGGACCAGCGTGCTGTCTACTGTCACTCAGGGAGGCAGGGCTGGCCAAGGCCACACCTGTCACTATACTTCTAGTCAAGGGAGTCAGTCTCCTCCTTATGCTCTGAGGAGATACCAGTGGCCTTGTCCTTATCCTCCAAATACAAAAGTGTCCTTGCACTGGAGAGATGGCTTAGTGGTTAAGGCACTTGCCTGCACAGCCAAAGGACCTAGGTTTGATGCCACAGGACCTATGTAAGCCAGATGTACAAGGTGGCACATGTGTTTGGAGTTCATTTGCAGTGGCTGGAGGCCCTGATACACCCATTCTCTCTCTCTCTCTCTTTCTCTCTCAAATAAAAAAAGCACCCTTGGGCTGAATGAATGGCTTGGAAGTTAAGGCACTTGCCTAAAAAGACCTAAGGACTCAGGTTCGATTCCCCAGTACCCACATAGGCTGGATGCACAAGGTGGTGCATGCATTTGGAGTTTACTTTGCAGGGGATGGAGGCCCTGGTATGCCCATTTTCTCTCTATCTCTGCCTCTTCCACTCTCTCAAATAAATAAATAAATAAAATATTTTTTAAGAAGCACCCTTAAGGGGGCCAGCAAGATGGCTTAGCAGTTAAGGTATTTACCTGCAAAGCCAAAGGATCCTGGTTTGACTCTCCAGGATCCACATAAGCCAGATGCACAAGGGGGCACATGCATCTGGAGTTCGTTTACAGTGGCTGGAGGACCTGGTATGCCGATTCTCTCTCTCTCTCTCAAATAAATCAATTAAATATATATATACATATAAGCACCCTTAAGAGCTGGGCATGGTGGTACACACCTTTAATCCTAGCACTCGGGAGGCAGAGGTAGGAGGATTTCCATGAGTTCAAGGCTACCTTGAGACTACACAGTGAATTCCAGGTGAGCCTAAGCTAGAGCAAGACCCTACCTTGAAAGACCAAAAACCAAAAACCAAAAAAAAAAACAAACACCACTCTTAATAACAAGTGACCAATGAAAACATATTCATAGGTGCAAAAGACTTGGAGATTTGATATTCAGTTAGTAAATAACAAGTGAAGTAAAGAGGATTTATCATTGATCAGTCTCAGTAGTTTGTGGACAAACGCTAGCAATTTCCTGTCCCTAGAAGTTTAAGTCCCACAGATAAATTCTTGGTCAGTGTGTTGGCCAGTGGCATCCTAGCAACAACAGGTCAGATGAGGATGGACTTAAGATATGGTTCTCTAGCCATAGAGCCACAGAATTTCAGGACTCACTTATCACAAGTATGGCACACATTCAGCTCATGTCTCTGTGTCTGTCTTTGTCATACACACATGCACACACGTATACACACATGCATGCCTCTTCCAAGCTTGGGACTTGTCCCCAAGATAGGGTGCTGAGTCAAAGGGAAACTAAGGAGTTGTCCTGTTCTTCTTGTGAATCCCATGAACCTAATCCAAGGCCTCTGACTAGTGTCGGTTCGTCTGTCTTCCTGAGCTCCTGTAAACTTTCAGAACCCAAGCTACTTCCTTCTCAGCCCTTGTCCAGCTAATCTCTTCTGTAGGAAGTGGAGTTCTTCCCTGGCACTTCTTCAGTCCTCAGCCTCCCCTGTGCTTAGAGTCCTGTATAGACCACATGGCCAACCCCTCCTGCTTCATCTGCTTGATAGTCTCTCCTCCCCAACGCCTAGGCACCATTTCCCTTCTAGCGACTTTCCACCAAGGCCCCCATCAGCCCCAGCTGTGGCCTCCTTGCTGAGTCTGGCCGACCTGGGATCTCACTTGCTCAGCCTTTCATGATGGATGGATAGATTGCTCCAGACTCTGGCACAGGCCGAACCCACTGATCTGAGCAGTTCTGCTCCAATGTTCTGTCCAGAGTCTCCACTGCAAAGGGAAATATTTTCATCTCCCAGAGTTCTGGGGTGTCTGCCTGAGGCAGGTTCTGTAATCCCCAATGGTATATAGTACCAAATTTTGCACATGTACATGAAGATCAAATAAGATAAACACCAAAAGATGCCATTGGATTTAGCCATGATCATGTTGCAAGCAACCACAGCACAATTTTCAGGAAAAGGAGGGAAGAGAGTGGAGATGGGGAGATGGCTGAAAGGAGGGACATGGGACAGCTGAGGCAGGAGAACTCTGTTTAGAACTTGTCATCCAGACAAAGGCGAGCTGGAGAGCAGAGTTCTAAAGTCATCCTGTGTGAAGGGATGGCGCAAACAGGAACTCAAGGGGCATATCTAGGACTCCAGTTTATCTGGACCCGGTCCCTTCAGCTTCTTGGGAATAGTGGTGCTGTGGTCAGTGGCATTGTCACCTCAGAGGGAACTTCCAGCTTTGGGTTTCTGTGATTTATTGTGGCCTGGGGGTAGTGACCGGACACTTTCTACAGTACTTGTGCCTTGGGGTCTAGAGACATGGGAGTTTACACAGACAGCCTTAGGAGCCCATTAGGAAACATTCAGCTCCTTCCCAGGAACCTGGTTCTCTGTGGATTCGAGCCCGTCTTTGAAACCCATCTCTAGGAAAGATGAAGTCTCCTCACAGGTGTGGTTGAGACTTTGGAGCAGAGGTCCTCAGTGTGTGGCATCCAGGCCAGCAGCAACAGTATATGTGGACAGGCCCAATTCTTGGGCCACACCCTTGACCTACCGAACTCAAAGCTGTGGGGTTGAGGCTCAAGTTGTGCATCTCTAACAGATTCCCAGATAAGCCACTGGCGTAAAGAGCCACGGATTCCTTCTTTCTCAACATAAGCTCTTGAAGGACCTGCCCACAAAGCTGCTTCTACAAAGCAGCAATCAGGACTTATTTGGCTCTTCTCGAGGGGCATGCCCTACTCTACCTGGGAGGCTGTGACAAAAATGTTAGGTATGCTGGCTCACAAATGACAGGAATTTATTCCTCAATGTCCGTTCTGGAGACTGGGAAGGACAGCAAGGTGTTAGTATAGCCAGGTTCTGATGAGGACTTCCCCTTCCCAGTCATGGTCAACTGTCTTCTTTCCTGTCCTCACACTGTGGAAGGGTGAGAGCGTTCTCTGGGACACACATATGTGTGGTGTATGTACATGTGTATGCAGATGTATGCATCCCATGCACATGTGTACAGAGGCCAGAGGAAGATGTTGGGTGCCCTCCTCTATTGCTCTTCTACCTTATTTCCTTGAGACAGAGTTTCTCACAGAACCTGCAGCTTGTGCTACTTTTTTCCTGGTTATACTGGTTGACCAACAGGCCCTGGTGATCCTCCTGTCTCTGTCCCCAACAACATTGGGGTTATAGCCATGTGAGGCTACCACTCACCTTTTTACATTGGTGCTGGGGATCTTAATCCACTGAGCCATCTCCCCAGCCCCATGGGATTTCTTTTATAAGGATATTGATGACATAATCACCTTCCAAAGGTCCTCTTCCTATTACTGTCATCTGGGGCCAGGTTTCAACATATGCATCTGGGAGACACAAGCAAGCATTCACGAGGATGTGTGTTTCCCTGCAAACAGAAAAGCTCTTCCCACGGCTAACTCCTCAGCATCACACAGAACCTTAGCAACCTGCCTGGCAGACAAGGGGGTCTCTGCCCCTTTTGAGTTGTGTGACCTTGGGTAGGTGGCCCACCCCGGAGGACTTCAGGGTGCTCATTTGTGAAGTGGAGACAGTTCCATCCACCTCGGTTGTTTTGAGAATTAAGGAGCCATCACACTTCTGGTACCTGGCACATAGTATGAATTAATGGCACTTCCCTTGTCCTTTCTCAGTGGCATGGCACTGAGCTGTCTGGCCTACTCAGGCACTGAAGGCCCAAAGGTGGTTTTTGAGCCATAAGATCACATTGCCCATAGGTAAATGCCCAACCTTAGGAAATCAGAGCCAGGCTTGCTGGGTTGCCTACTTCCTTCCTTCCTTTTCTTTTCTTCCTCCCTCTTTCCTTACTTCCCTCCTTCTTTCCTTCCTGGAGCTGGGGATACTGGGGATCCTTCCCAGGGCTTCACACATGTTAGGCAAATACTCTACCACTGAATACCCCAGGGGCCTCCTCTTGTCTCCCATTCACCTTCCCTTTCTAGCCAATCACCACTTAACTCAACAAGTAGCTTCCCTTCTGCCAACAGTCCCCAGTGCTCACTCTGCCACCCTAAGCACCCTCTCCTTGCTTTGGTCTATGGCCAGCCAGCTGCCCTGCAGTCCCTCACATGATTAGCTGAATGGCCTACTAGATAGTACGTGATGCTCTCTATTCATCTGGCCCCAGGGACAGCACAATGATATCACTACCTCTGCCTCAGGCTGCTGGAATTTGCAGCCCCAGGTAACAGAGAGGAGGAGTCACAGGGCAGGAATATGGTTTCTGGAGCCAGCACCTATGCTCCCTGTCAAGTGACATTCCCAACTACAGTGACATCGGTGACGTGCAGTGGAGAAAGTCCAGAGAAGGCCTGCCACATCAGTCAGGAAAGGGAGAAAGGAGCCCTCAGCTGAACTCCTTCCGCATCCTCAGCCAGACTTCCGGGACAGATCTTTGCCGCCATCAGTGACCATCCTGAAATCCCCATGTGTTTTGAGTGAGATCTGAGCTCTGGGGGATTGCTCAAGACTCTCCTTTTCAAAAACACAAACAACCGGTCTGGTCCATGACCTTCAGTCCTCTCTGGCTGTACTGCCCTCCCTGAACAGCCTGACCTCCTGGAAAGACTGCTTGTCCTTGTTGTCTCTTGGCCCCTTGTCACTTCCTGTCCTTAGATGCCTCACCCCTGGCCTCTTTCCCCACTCCTCCCCTAATTCTGCCTCTCACATGTCTCTACGGACCTCTGATGGGTAAGTGCCAAAGGCCCATCTTGGGCCTTATCATGCCCAAGCTCTGAGACACTTCCACAGTGGACTGGCCATGCCTGCTTGGTCTCTTGTCTCCCTCTCTTGGATGTTTTCCAACACTGAATGTCCTTAGACACCTGGACTCCTCCTTGCCCTCATTCTTAGTGCTGCTGGCCCAGAATGCATCCTTGGTCTGTGCATTGCTCCCTCAGGCAGTTTTCTCAGTGAATGGCACCTCACTGTTGCTTTACTTGTGTTTCTTAGGACAAAGCTTCATCTGGATGTCCCCTCAGCTCAGGATCCTTTTAGCCTTGTAGAATAAACCCACCAAGCTCAAAAACAAACTGGTAATCTTGCCTCAGACATCATCTCTACCTTTGCCCCCTCCTTTGAGAAGCATCTGCCATTCTAGAAAACTCTAGGAACGTGGGCTGAACACAGTGGCAGGGTGCTTGCCTATTATGCACAAAAGCTCTGAGTTGGATTCCTAGCACCTCAAAAATAACAGGAACACATGGGAAATCCAGAAATAGAAAAAAAAGAAAACAAAATTTCTAGAGTCCCAACACACAGAAGTAATAAGTGTTTGATTAGAAGTACTTCCTTCCAAGGTTCTGACCAGGTTTTAAATTTATTCCAGATTTTCTGCTTACCATTTAAAATATATAATTATTTATTGGTGCACGTGCATGTATGTGTACGGGTGTGCCAGGGTCTCTTGTCACTGCAGACCAACATCAGATACTTGTGCCACTTTTTGCATTTGGTTTTACATGGATGTTGGGGAATTGAACCTATGCTGAAAGGCTTTGCTAGCAAATGCCTTTATCCGCTGAGTCATCTCCCCAGGTCCCACTTAACATTTTAACATAGACTGTTTCTATGCTATTAATGATTCTGCAGGACCATAAAACTAATTACTTTAAAACTATGTGAAAGGAGACATGTGGCTAGGACAAAGAACCCCACGGGACAGACAGTATAAATTGAAAAGTAAATGCTCCTCCACTCCTGACCCTCAGGCACTCACTTCTTTCCCCAAGACATCCACCATCACTGGTCACTTGCAAGCACTTCTAAAGATGTCGTATGTCCATACAAGATCACACCAAACACTCTTCCCTACCATGTTCCCACATAATAACACAATACATCCCATTGTTAAATTAGTCATTTGCTTTGTTGTTGTTTTGTTTTTTGAGGTAGGGTTTCACTCAAGCCCAGGCTGACCTGGAATTCACTATGTAGTCTCAGGGTGGCCTCAAACTCATGGCCATCCTCCTTACCTCTGCCTCCCGAGTACTGGGATTACAGGCATGAGCCTCCATGGCCGGCTTAAATTAGTCCTTTGCTGAGTGCACTGCAGGACGCTGGGGGAGATGGCTCAGTTGGCAAAGTGCTAGCTGTGTAGCATGAGGACCTGGGATTAGATCCCCATTTCCCACATAAATGCTGGGCATGGCAGCACATGCCTGTCAGGAGGCAGAAATAGGCAGATCCCCAGAGCAAGATGACTAACTAGACTGGCAGAATCAGTGCACTGTGTTCAGAGAGAAACCCTGTCTCAAAAAGAAAAAAGTATGTGTAATTTAGGAAGATACCTGACATCAACCTCTAGCTTCCACATTTGCATGCACACCAGCACACACTCATACAAGCATGCATGCACCACACACACACACACACACACACACACACACACATACTTGTTTAATTAATAAGCAAATAAATACATGAGCTTCATTGAGAGAGCCCTGGGGTAAAGCCATGGGCCTGGTAGGGAAAGAGTGGATGTGAGGGAACAGAGTACTTCAAAGAAGTGTCACATGGAGACCGCCTGGGAGTCCACATAGACTTCAGAGTTTCTTGTCTGCACTTGACAGACCTCTAAGAGGAAAGGCCTACAGGGAGTGGACTGTCTAGGATCTCCTGGACACTGCCTGACACCTCTAACCCAAGCCCCTCTGCCTCCTTCCTGGCAGGTTTTGCCCATTATTGTTTTCTTCAGCTGTGTCATGTCAGTTCTCTACTACGTGGGCCTCATGCAGTGGGTGATCCTGAAGGTGAGTTCCCCAGGCCTGCGGCCTAAGCTTTGCTAGAGTCACTAGCACCCAGGGTCCAACTCTCCAGAATCCTTCAGACCCAGGATCCACACCCTCCTAAAACTCCCTGTCTTTAGGGTCCATACCCTTCCATAATCCCATGATCTCAGGGTCCACACTTTCCCGGAACCCTCTGCCCTATAGTCCACACCCTTCCAAAATCCCTTGTCCCTGAAGTTGGTGTCTTCCCAGAATTCTCTGCTCATATACTGCTAACCAAACATCCTTTCAGAAGGTCTCTTGTCCTGATACTAAAGAGAAGTGGCACCAAAATCCAAAGTAGTCTCTAAGTGAGGGAAAGTTGCAGTCTTGACGCCACATGGAGATATTAGGGGAAAAATAATTTATACTAAAAAGATCATGAGAGACTAGAAAATTGGGCCACATTGACTGACTAGTGTAAATGTGTCTTTATAAAATCTTCTACTTAAAAACAGGATGGAGGAAACAGCTCCAGGTAGCAACTGTAACTGCCAAAAGACTGAGGTCTTAGCCACCAGAGCCCAGAGTCAGTCAGAGCTACTGGGTGGCGACAGAAGTCAAAACATACCTATGGGCACTTTACAAGCACACACCATATAGTTAGAGGCAGGTGACTGTCTCCAGACCTGGAGAACATGTTCAAACACAGGGCTGGACAAATAGCACCATAAGAAGGGAAGTAAAAGGGCTTGAGGGCTGGAGAGATGGCTTAGTGGTTAAGGCGCATGCCTGTGAAGCCTAAGGACCCTGGTTCAATTCTCCAGGTTCCATGTAAGCCAGATGCACATGGTGGCACAGGTTTTGTACAGGAATTGTTTAAGCCTTCACTGAGCAAATGTGTGTTGATAATCTCTAAGGTGTGTGTATGTGTGTGTGTGTTTATGTGTATACAGCAAATCTCAAATACATTTGTCCAAGGAATCCATTTGCATAGGTGTAGAGAGCATCCATGCACTATAGTTTTGGAGCTGTCCTAAGGTGGAATGGGTGGCCTTGGGAGGTGGCAAGCTCCCCTTCATGGAGATATAGAAGGAGAAGGTAAACAGACCTCTTGTACATGAGGGATCTGGTTAGTCTGCTTTCTACTGCTACCACAGAATACCAACTGGGTGATTTATACAACAGGAGTTTATTTGGCTCACAACTCCAAAGGCTGGGAAGTCCAAGAGCACTTTGTTAGCAAGGGTGAGGTCTGCACATTGCATTCCTCCATGGCAGGGAGACAAGAGAGCATGTGAGACTGAGAAGAAAGATTTTATCCCGCAGCCTTTGTCCTTCATCAGGAGTCCACTCCCATGATAACTAAGAATAGAGCGCTGGTGACCTGGTCACATCTTAATACTGTCGTGGTGGCTATGAAATTCCACCTTGAGTTTCAGAGAGGATGTTCAGACCACAGCAGGGCCCTGGGCTGAGCTGGGAGCTGGCAGGCGACTTCTAAGGTGCTCCACCCCTGACTCTCTCTCACTCTGAGACTTGCTAGTGTCTGCTTCCTTTCAGATTGCCTGGCTAATGCAGGTCACCATGGGCACCACAGCCACGGAGACTCTCAGTGTGGCAGGAAATATCTTTGTGAGCCAGGTGAGTATCACAGCTTCCTTAGAGAGTAAAGAACCCTAAGACTCTCATTCAGTCTGGGGAAGAGCCATTTGAACCTGTCCCCAGAGTCATCAAAGGCTTCCTTTTCACCCAGGGATGCTCCAATTGATGGCTACGCTCCTTGCCTGGGTTATGCCAATCTATCTAACTCTGCTGCCACTCTAGCCCTGGGCTGTCATCAGCTTAGAGACTCACAAGTCTTACATGGGGAAGCTGAAGCTGGGAGATGGGAAGGGCCTGGTCAAGATCCTCCGGGGACAAGCCAAGACTTAACATCTGAGTTTTCTTTTTCCCGAACTGGCATCTACCACATCATCACATTGTCTAGATTTCCCTCTTTCTGGAAAGCACCCAGACCCTCTAGGCCCACCTCCTCTGCCTCCATGTCAAACCAGTTCCTCCACACAGTCTGTGACAGACATGCCTTCCTCCTCAGGATTTCCCAAACTTGCCAAGGTTATTCCCACCTTAGGGCCTTAGCTATTTGTTCTGAATCCCTTCAAGCCTGATCATCCTGAAGAGGAGATCACAGTCTAGGGAGTCTGTGAGAGGCAAACTTGCCAAAAGATTTCATATTTCATTGGATAGTTTAGGAATATTGCATGTTTTTTGATATGGTAAAAATTGTATGAACTTTTTTTTTTTTTTGGTTTTCCAAGGTAGAGTCTCACTAGTTCAGGCTGACCTGGAATTCACTATGTAGTCACAGGGTTGCCTTGAACTCATGGTGATCCTCATGCCTCTGTCTCATAAGTGCTGGGACTAAAGATGTGCGCCACCATGCCCGGCCAACTTGTGTGAATTAAAAAAAAAATTTTGTTTTAGAGCTGGAGAGATAGCTTAGTGGTTAAAATGCATGCCTGTGAAGCCTAAGGACCCAGATTCAAGTCTCTGGGTTCCATATAAACCAGATGCACATAGTGGCACGTGTGTCTGGAGTTTGTTTGTAGTGGCTAAAGGCCCTGGTGTGCCCATTCTCCCTCTCTCCTTCCTCCTCTCTCCCTCCCTCTTTTCCTCCCTCTCTGTATCTCTCTCTTTCTTTCTCCTTCTTTGTCTCAAATAAATAAAATAAAATAAATATTAATTTTTTTGTATGGGAAGGGGAGGGAGGGAAAATATTTTTATTCTTTTGAGAGAGAGAGAGAAAGAGAATGCCTATATGAATGGGCATATAGGAGCCTCTTGCAACTACACATGAGCTCCAGACACATGCACCACTTTGTGCATCTGACATTACATGGGTACTGGGGAATCAAACCTGTAATGAGAAGTTTTACAACCAAGTGTTTTTAATGGCTGAGCCATCTCTCCAGCCCCAGGATTTTTTAATGTTAAGCATTTAAGACATTCTTTCAGATAAATTATCCCCTAAATCTCTTTCCTTCTCTCAGTCTGTCTCTCACTCTGCACCCTCCCTCTCTGTATGTTGCTGTTATGTGTGTGTGTGTTTTGAGACAGGGTCTCATGTAGCCCCAGGCTGGCATCTGACTTCATATTAGCTGAGGCGGGCCTTGAACTCCTGATCCTCCTGCTTCCATTTTCCAGGGTTAGGATTGCAGGCATGGATCAGCACACGTAGCTTCCTAAATTTCTTAAGATGGTCAAAATGAGGCCCAAGAGGAAGAAGATCCTGAAATACAAAAATGCTTATTTTATGCAACTCATGTTTTTGTAGTAAATGTGACAATGAGTGACATAAAGAGCTCTCAAAATAAATTAATTTTGCTTAAGTTCTTTGTCACATTGCCCTAGACTCCTTGCTCTTTGCTCATTTCCATCAAAGCAAGGGAATAAAGAGTCTTTAAGGTTTGGTGGTATATTTTAATCTGTAAATATGCTGGGCCTTGGCCACCTTTTCGGTCTTCCTTCCCTAGGAGATTTCAACAACCCCATGGCTTTAAATGTCTCACAATCTGGGATCTGAACCAACCTTAAATCTTGACTGATGTGTCCAATGGGCTCCTGACCACTGGGGTTCAGTGTGTTAAATTAAACATCCTACCAGCAGGACTCCAATTCCCTCACTCATCATAGCCAAGACTTTCTTCTCAGGAAGTGGTGCCATCTCTCATCTCCCATGGGTTGTTTAGACAACTTGGAAAGCCATTTCTCTTCCTCTGCTTGTTTTGTTCAGTGCATTCCACTTGGCACCAAGTCTCACAGCTCTGCCTCCACACCCCACCCACTCCGGCCCTTTCTTTCTTCCTTGCTGTGAGCAACACTGTGTCTATAATGGATGCCTTAGTCACTACCTGATCTCTCTACTTTTATTCCCACTCCTGCCATCCATGTTTACACACATGTTCGAGTGACCAGTTAAAAACAAATGTGGTTGGAGCCGGGCGTGGTGGCGCATGCCTTTAATCCCAGCACTTGGGAGGCAGAGGTAGGAGGATCGCCGAGAGTTCGAGGCCACCCTGAGACTACAGAGTCAGTGAGACCCTACCTCGAAAAACCAAAAAAAAAAAAAAAAAAAAAACAACAAATGTGGTTGGCCGGGCGTGGTGGCACACGCCTTTAATCCCAGCACTTGGGAGGCAGAGGTAGGTGTATCGCTGTGAGTTTGAGGCTACCCTGAGACTACATAGTGAGTTCCAGGTCAGCCTGTACTAGTGTGGGACCCTACCTCGAAAAAACAAAGCAAAACAAACAAACAAACAAAACATATATGGTACAGTGTTGCTAGCATTAGCATGAGCCTAGGTTCCAGCCCAACCCCCCCCCCCCACACACACACGGGATCGTACCAGGCCCCACCTAAACAAGTGCACTGCTTCCTCTGGCTGCCCAGACCCTCTATGTGGCCCTCCTCTGCCTCCATGTCCAGCCAGTTCCCCCACACTCTGTGACAGGCACACCTTCTTCCTCAGGATTTCTCAAACTTACCCAGCGATTCCTGCCTCAGACCTTAGCTGTTTGTTCTGCCAGGACTGTTGGGATGCCAAGCCATGTAGTTTGTTCTTCAAATAGTTCTCAGCCAATCCTAACCCAGTGTCAATTGCTCACAGAGGCCTTTCCTGATGACCCCTAACCACAAGGCCCTTTCACATATCTTCTATCACCCTCTAAAATCACAATTATCTTCTGGCTTCTTATGGCTTATCTATATTCTTTCTCCACCAGGACTTCACATCTCTGTTCCCAGGAAATAATTTTTTTTTTTTGTTTTTGTTTTTCGAGGTAGGGTCTCACTCTAGCCCAGGCTGACCTGGAATTCACTATGGAGTCTCAGGGTGACCTCGAACTCATGGCAATTCTCCTGCCCCTGCCTCCCGAGTGCTAGGATTAAAGGTGTGCACCACCACGCCCGGCTGAACTAATTTTTTTTTAAAAGACCATTTATTTTATTTTATCTATAAAATTATTTATTTATTTATTTATTTGAGAGACAGAAAGGAATAGATAGATAGATAGATAGATAGATAGATAGATAGATAGATAGATAGGGAAAGAGAGAGAGAGAAAGAATGGGTGTACCAGGACCATCAGCCACTGAAAATGAAATCCAGAACCTGCCACCTTATGCATCTGACTTACATGGGTCCTGGGGAATCAAACCTGGGTCCTTTGGCTTTGCAGGCAAGTGCCTTAATTGCTAAGCCATCTCCCCAGTATGGAAATAAAATCCTGTTCACCCTCTGCATCAATGACCTTTCTTGTTTCTGTGATAAAATATCTGACAGGAGTAACTTAAAGAAGGAAAGTCTTATTTTGGCTCATGGTTTAAGGATACAGTCCATCATGGTGGGCGAAGGTGTGGCGGCATGAGTGTTAGGCAGTTGGTCAGGTTGTGCCCATTTTCAGGAAGCAGAGAGAAATGAACCCTGTTGCTCAGCTCTCTTGCTCTTTTAATTTTTTAAATTTAATTAAATTACTTAATTTATTTATTTTTATTTATTTATTTTTTTGAGGTCAGGTCTTGCTGTAGCCCAAGCTGACCTGGAATTCACTATGTAGTCTCAGGGTGGCCTCAAACTCACTGTGATCGTCCTTCCTCTGCCTCCTTAGTGATGGGATTAAAGGCATGTTTCACCATGCCTGGCTCTTTTTAAAATTTAAAAATCCCAGCCTATGGGCTAACACCACCTCCTTCCAGGGCAGGCTTTCCCTCCTCAGTTAAACCTCCTTGGAACTATCCTATTGGAAATAGACATGCCAGGGTTGTGATTCCCTGGTGATTCTAACCCAGTGAAGTTGACAATGAAGATTACCTATCACACCCCCATATCCTTATCCTACAGAGCAGTGCTAGGAATGGTAGAGGTCCCATGACTATCCTGGGCAATGGAAGAGTGGCCCACTGTGCCCACATGCCACATGCCATTGCATGCCCAGCTCCTTTTTTATGGTGACCCATGGTCTCATCAGAAGTGCAGGCGTGGACTTAGACCTACTTCCCCTCCCTTGGTGTGAGCAGGGCTAATTCTTGACTAGTCTGAGCCTCTGCTCCCTTGGAAAATAGGATGCCATTTATGTCTCAGGTTGTGAGCCGTGAAGGGGCAATGCCTGTCCCATGGGGCATCAACATGGGGAGCATGGTTAAACTGAGAGGGAGGCATGGCGATCCTTCTGAAGAGATTAGAAGGACACTGAGGTCCGGAGACGCTCTGCCATGTAGGAGCCCATTTCTCTGTCCCTTCCCCTGGGACTCCCCGGCACCTACTATGACTGCTACTTCCAGGGCAGAGTCAGGTTGGGACAGTGTCCAGTGTCCACAGCCTCAGCCTGTCTGTCACCTTCTCATTTGTAGACGGAGGCTCCTCTACTGATCCGGCCATATCTAGCAGATATGACGCTCTCTGAAGTTCACGTTGTCATGACCGGAGGCTATGCCACCATTGCAGGCAGCCTGCTGGGTGCCTACATCTCCTTTGGGGTAGGTGGAGTCTTCCTTTGCTTGGCTATACCAAGGGCCTGAAATTACCTTTGAGGGAGCCTCACAAACTCCTGGCCACAGTGGCTATGGGATGTTTCCTCTGGTCAAAGCTCTACCTGCTGAGCTGGGGAGAGAGGCTTCCCCTGAGCAAGGCAGGCCTGCTGGACTGGACCATTTGCTCAAGTTTCTCACATGGCCACTGAGGCAAAGATTCCCAGTGTTCTCTTTACTGAGCACCTACTCTATACCAGGCAATGTGCTGAGCATTTTAACATCCCAATTTTACAGATGAGTAAATTGAGTCTCAGAAAATAAATTAATGTCCAAAGCTAGAATCTGAACCAAGATATACCTGACTACAAAACACACGCTCACTTCTCCACAGTCCTACAGATAGACTGACCCTTCCACACACACACAAACACACTATAAACTCGGGTCCTTTCTCTGCTCCTACATGATTTCTAGGCAGTTTACCCAGAACAAAAATGCCTTTATAGGTCAAATTCCAGTGGGATGAATTGGGTCCTTGAACCATTCATAGTACTACTGCATGGGCAGAGAGGAATTTTTAACTGTGTCTTGACATAGTGCCTGGTACTAATGCTTTCTGAAATTCTTTGTACCTATTTGTGTGTTCACATGCAAAGCTTCAAAGATTTTTCTCATCCTCTTTCTTCTCCTTTTTTAGTTTTTTTGAGGCAGGGTCTCACTGTAGCCCAATCTGACTTGGAATTCACTATGTAGTCTCAGGGTGGCCTCGAACTCACTGTGATTTTCCTACCTCTTTGCCTCTGGAGTGCTGGGATTAAAGGTGTGCAGAACCACATCTAGCCGATTTTGTTCTTCTTAACTTTCAAAGACATACTTGGTTGTGGAAATGAATAAAGTATTTCTTTTTGGTGTCGTTTTGAGACAGTGTCTTGCTATGTAATACAAGCTTGCCTCAAAACCCTCCTGTCTCAGACTCCTGAGTACTGGGAGGAATGTGCATCATGTCCGGATAGTGAATAAATTTTCGGTTTTTTTTTTTTTTTTTTTTTGAGACAGGGTTTCAGGTACCTATGCTGGCCTCAAACTCACTATGTAACCCAGGCTGGCCTTGAATTTCTGATCCTCCAGCCTCTACCTTCTCATTACAGGAATTACAGGCATGTGTTACCATGCCCAGTTTATGTGGTGCTAGGGGATTAAACCCAGGGCTTTGGGAATACTAAGCTTGCACTTTACTAACTGAGCTACATCACTAGTCCATGATTTGTTTTTAAAAAGCTCTTATTCTAAACTGGGTGTAGTAGCATATGCCTCTAATCCCAGACCTTGGGAGATTGAGGCAGGCAGTTTAGGAGTTCAAGGCCAGCCTGGGCTGCATGTGAGACTCTGTCTCACACAAACAAAAAGCAAACCACAAAGCCCTTTCATTCTTACCAGGCCTAGTCAGCTGCTCTGGAGGCTGGGGTGGAGTACCCCTTGAGCCCAGGAGTTCAGGAGATTTATTTATTTATTGAGAGAGAGAGAGAGAGAGAGAGAGAGAGAGAGAGTATGGGAGCACCAGGGACTCCTGTCACTGCAAATGAACTCCAGATGCATGAGCTGCTTTGAGCATCTAGTTTTAAGCAGATACTGGGGAATCAAACCAAGGACATCAGGCTTTGCAAGCAAGTGACTTTAACCACTGAACCATCTCTCCAGTCCTTGTTCATCCTTTTTGAGATGGGGTCTGTTATTCATAGAGCTCAAAAACTAGGCTATATTGGTTGGCCAGTGAGACCAAGGTTCCTGCTATCTTTCTCTTCCCAGCACTAAGATTACAAGCACACGCACTATATGAGGGTTCAAGCTCAGGTCCTCATGCTTGCAATGCAAGAATTTTAACTAACTAACTAACTAACTAACTAACTAACTAACTAACTAACTGACTCAGTTAATCTGCTTAGCCCAGACCCTTGTTTTTGTGTTTTTTTAAGCAGTCTTAAAACAAATGGTTCTCAAAGTGTGGTCATAGACCAATGTTATCAGCATCACCCTAAGAGCTTTTTAGAAATGCAGATTCTGGGCTGGAGAGATGGCTTAGCAGTTAAGGTATTTGCCTGTGAAGCCTAAGGACCCAAGACCCATGTAAGCCAGATGCACAAGGTGGTGCATGCATGTGGAATTTGTTTGCAGTGGCTGAAGGCCCTGGCATGCCCATTCTCTCTGTCACTATCTGCCTTTTTCTCTTTCTCTCTCTCAAATAAATAAATATTTTAAAAAATAATGCAGATTATTGGGCACACTGCAGAGAGGAGATAGGAGGAACACAGTGGGTGGGCTCAGCATACCATATTTTAACAAGCCTTTCAGGTGATTCTGATGTTAGATCTATGGTAAAACCCACTGACTTAAAATAAGCCATTCTAGAGCCTTCTTTGTAAAGGAAGTCATTTAAGTATCCATACTTAAACTCACACATACTTGCTTTATTTTATTATAGGAGACAAAATAACTCTATCCATAATTTTCTGCAGCTTTTTTCATGTAATATTCTGATCATGACACAAAATCAGAAAATAAAGAAAAAGTTCAATAGAGGGTAAAGATGAAAAATCTTATCTCTGCTTGGTCACCAAAGATGATTCCTGAATTATGATGGCTAGGTGGGCAATATTTTGAGTTTATGATGGTGCAGAAGGGATATGTATTCAGTAGAAGTCATACTTTGAATTTGGGACGTTTATCTTTTCCTGGCTTGCTGGATGCACTATGCAATTCTCTCTGCATGCTGGGCAGTGGTAGAAACCTCAGCCCTCAGTCAGCCATAAAGTCACCATGGGATCCCATTGTGCCATATAGTGTGCTGGATGACTAATTGGGGGTATTCGCTAGTTTAGCTGTGTTAAATCCCTTTTAGGGGCTGGGGAGAATAGCTCAATGGATAAGAGAGCTTGCTGCCTCAGCATGAGGGCCTCTCAGCCAGAGATGCCAAGTTTGACTCCCCAAAGTTGAGTGTGGCCATGAGAGTCGACAGGGGTTGGACCCTGGAGAATCACTGAGATTCACTAAAGAAAAGAAGTTCTGGGTTGATGGAGAAAGAATGTGGTGGTTTGATGTTGTTCCCCCGCCCGCCATAAACTTAGATGTTCTGGACGCTAGGTTCCTCAGCTGATGGAAATTGAAAATTAAAGCCTCCTGGAGGGAGTGTATTGTTGGGGGCAGGCTTATAGGTATTACAGCCATTTTCCCCATGCCAGTGTTTGGCCCTCTCCCCTGTTCCTGTTGCTCACCTTATGTGGGCCAAAGGGTGATGTCTACCCTCTGCTCATGCCATCATTTTCCCCTGCCATCATCAAGTTTCCCCTTAAGCCTGTAAGCCAAAATAAATCTCTTTTTCCCATAAGCAGCTCTTGGTTGGGTGATTTCTACCATCAATATGAACCTGACTGCAACAGTAAAGGGGTACTGAGGAGTGGGATTGCTGCTAGATACCTGACTGTGTGGCTTTGGCCTTTTGGAGCTGATTTTCAAGAGGAATGGCCTAAGAGATGCCTTGCAGTGCTGTAAGTACAGCTTGATAGACTATTCTGGTCAGAGTTGAAAGACCTGAATGCAGTAAAACTATGGACTGTGAGGTTTGGCTTATAAGGGTGAGAAAGAGCCTTGCTTGGACTGGGCTAGCAGTTTGTGTGAGGCTTGCTGTTATGCCCATGTCCTGAGAAGTTGTGCAGGGCTGCTTTATGTAGAAATGAACTGGTGTGAGCAGAGGGATATGGCACAGGAAAAAAAAAAAAACCACATCTTTGGGTTAACTTTTGCCCATTCAGCTGCAATTGAGATATCATAGCCTTTGAGATTGGGCCAGCTGACTTGCACTGGGACAACAGGAAGAATGTAGACTCTTTTGAAGGGAACTGAGTGCTCAAGGAGTGTCCTGTTCTTCAAAGTCTGCTTTATTCCCACCCTGAATTAATAAATTGGCACTCTAACTGGTATTGTAGAATATAAGAAGTGCAAGAAAGAGAGGATTATTGAGTTGGCAACATGGTCTTATGTTTTGGAAATGGTCATGGGCAGTGTGAAGCAGGTTTGCTGGATGCCTGCATGGAGACTCCATGGGGCCATGAGGATGAACTGTGGATTGCAGTGGAAACCCAGTGGAGATGCTGGGACCACAAAATGGCTACTAAGGAGAGCTGCAGACCCTGATGATGTTTTGCAGGACTGTGAGAAGCCTAGCTGGAGGGGTGGAATTGGAACTCTGGAGACATGTTGCTGGTTAGGATGGTCAGACTTGGAGATTTGTCACTGACTAGAGTTGTTGGACTTGAAGCTACAGAGTTTGATGTTTGCCCTGGTTGTTTTAAATCTTGTATTGGTTGAATATTTCTTTGCTATGCCCAATGCCATCTTTTGCAGTGTGAATGCTTATTCTGTGCCATTATGGGTTTTGGGGGATTTTTTGGTATTATGGCTCAGTTAAAAGACCTTGTATTACAGGGATGTTTGAATATCATTAGGATGGATAAAAAAATTATAGGGACTCTTAAAGTCATACTGAATGCATTCACGTATGGATATCAGTTTATGAGGGTCAGGAGCAGAATGTGGTGGTTGGATTCAGGTGTCCCCCATAAACTTAAATGTTCTGGATGGCAACTGGAATTTAAAGCCTCCTGGAGGCAGTGTATTGTTGGGGGCAGGCTTATGGGTGTTGTAGCCAGATTCCCCTTGCCAGTGTTTGGCACACTTTGCTGTTTGGTTGCCCACCTTATGTTGGCCAGCGGGTGATGTCCACCCTCTGTCTGTGGCCCCTGCCATCATGGAGCTTCCCCTCTCCTGTAAGCCAAAATAAACCTCTTCTTCCCACAAGCGGCTCTTGGTTGGATGATTTCTACCAGCAATGCGAACCTGACTGCAACAGAGAGATTCCTTCTCAAGGAAGGAAACATGCAGGTTAGTGGTAAGAGGAAAAACACACGTGCACGAGGCTTGAGCATCTGCATATACACATGCACATATCACTCATTACACACATCACCCATGCTGCATCACACACAGTTCAGTTTACACACATGCATAACACACAGGCATGTGCACATGCAAAAATGGGAAAAAAATAACTTTTTTTAGTTTTTCAAGGTGGGGTTTCACTCTGGCCCAGGATGACCTGAAATTCACTATGTAGTCTCAGGGTGACCTCAAACTCATGGCGATTCTCCTATCTCTGCCTCCTGAGTGCTAGGATTAAAGGCATGTGCCACCATGCCCAGCTTGAAAAATACATTTTTGACTATAACACCATTTTCACTTTATAGTGTATTTATCAGGCTGCAGCACCATCATAAATCAAAAAGCACTTATTTAAAAATTATTGAGCTGGACATGGTAGGATGACATGCCTTTAATCCCAGAACTCTCTTTCTTAGTTGTGAATCCAGGCTTAGCCCCCAGCATTCTGTCCTTTAGCTGACAGGGCCTGGGAACTGCTCTGCCTATAGCTATACAATGTTCCCAGGTCCTCAGGGCCAGCCAGGCGGCCATGGGACTCCGGTGTGACTCCGGTGTGGAAGCCTCTGCAAACAGCCCTAGATAGGGGAGAGCAAAGAAAGCATCTGTGTTATTATCTTTCTCACTGCTGCGATAAAGGACCTGACAAATGCAATTAAAAAAGAAGGGTTTGAAAGGGAAGAGAAAGGAAGGGAGGAGGGTACTTAATAGGTTGATATTGTATATATGTAAGTACAATGATTGAGATGGGGAGGTAATATGATGGAGAATGGAATTTCAAAGGGGAAAGTGTTGGGGGGGGAGGGAGGGAATTACCATGGGATATTTTTTATAATCTTGGAAAATGTTAATAAAAATTAAAAAATTTAAAAAAAGAAGGGTTTGTGTTGGCGCACAGCTCCTGGGGATGCAGTTCATCCTGGTGAGGCAGGCCTGGTGGCGGGAGCAGAAGGCAGCTGGTCACTGTGCGTCCCCATTCAGGAAGCAGAGATGAGAGCTGACATTCTGCTCTTCTTGCTATGCCATCCAGGACCCCAGCCCATGGAATGGTGGGTTCCTTCTACATTTAGTGTGGGTCCTGTCACCTCAGATAACAAAATCTACAAAATCCCTCATACCAGAGATTGTCTCTCAGGAGATTCTAAATCCAATCAAGTTGATAATCCCGAGTAACAATCCCAGCACCTCACAGATGTTCCTCTCTCCCGGCTAGCTAGGACTGTCCACTGGCTCAAGAAAAGCTCTCTTCTGCCCCCACCTGGCCCTCAGCTGCCACTGTCCCGCCTGGGCTTGTTCCCAACCTGGGACCTATGCTTTCTTCCCCATGAAGTCACTCACAGGCAGCTTCTCCCAGGACCTCATTCCAGGAAGGAACCTCTTCTGTTCCCCTTCGTACTTCCAGATTTCCCTTGTGGGGCTGCATAGCAAATTCAGGGCCTCATGTGTGTTAGGCAAGTGTTCTATATTGAGCTATATTTCTAGCTCTCAGATTTTTAAGGCCTAGAAATTCTCTTTGTGGCTCAATTTCTGAGTCCCTTTGGCCACATCCTCCTACTGCTGCTGACTGGAAAGTTCTAGACCCTACCTATCCAACACAGTAGACAGTAGCTACACATGACTATTGAGCACTTGAAATGCGGCCAGTCTGAAGTGAGATGTGCTGTGAGAGTTTTCACAGAAAAATAAATAAAGTGGTTTAAAAAATATTTTATTCATTTTTATTTATTTATTTGAGAGTGACAGACAGAGAAAGAGGCAGAGAGAGAGAGAGAATGGGTGCCCCAGGGCCTCCAGCCACTGCAAACAAACTCCAGACGTGTGCGCCCCCTTGTGCATCTGGCTAACATGGGTCCTGGGGAATCGGGCCTCGAACCGGGGCCCTTAGACTTCACAGGCAAGCACTTAACCACTAAGCCATCTCTTCAGTCCCCCCCCTTTTTGAGGTAGGATCTCTCTCTAGCCCAGGCTGACCTGGAATTTACTATGCAATCACAGGCTGGCTTCAAACTCACAGTGAGCCTCCTACCTCTGTCTTCTGAGTTCTGGGGTTAAAGGTGTGCATCACCACACCCAGTGAAATCAAGATATTTGATTACACGAGTGGAGAGAAAAATATTTGTGGATATTGGGCTAATTAAAACATTAAATGCCAGTTTCGGGGTTGAGGTTATATCTCAGTTGGCAAAAGGCATACCTACTGTGGTGGTTTGATTCAAGTGTCCCCCATAAAGTTATGTATTCAGAGTGCTAGTCTCCCCAGCTGCTAGCAATTGGAAATTAAAGCCTCCTGGAGGGAGTGTATTGTTGGGGGTGGGCTTATGGGTATTACAGCCATTTTACCCATGCTAGTGTTTGGCCCTCTCCCCTGTTCCTGTTGCCCACCTTGTGTGGGCCATGGGGTGATGTCCACCCTCTGCTCATGCCATCATTTTCCCCTGCCATCATCAAGTTTCCCCTTGAGCCTGTAAGCCAAAATAAACCTCTTTTTCCCATAAGCAAATCTTGGTTGGGTGATTTCTACCAGCAATATGAACCTGACTGCAATAGTAAAGAGGTACCGAGGAGTGGGATTGCTGCTAGACACCTGAGTTTGTGGCTTTGGCCTTTTGGAGCTGATTTTCAAGAGGAATGGGGAAGGATTTGAAACCTTGGCCTAAGAGATGCCTTGCAGTGCTGTAAGTACAGCTTGGTGGACTATTCTGGCCAGAGTTGAAAGACCTGAATGCAGTAAGAACTATGGACTATGAGGTTTGGCTTATGAGGGTGAGAAAGAGATTTGCTTGGACTGGGCTGGAAGCAGTTAGTGTGAGAGGCTTGCGGTTATGCCCATGTCCTGAGAAGCTGTACAGAGTTGCCTTGTGTAGGAATGGACTGATGTGAGCAGAGGGTTATGGCACAGAAAGAAATGTTTAGGCCAAAACTGCTACCTGTTCAGCTGCAATCGAGAGATTACAACCTTTGAGTTTGGGCCAGCTGACCTGCACTGGGGCAACAGGAAGAATGTAGACTCTTTTGAAGGGGCCTAAGTGCTCAAGGAGTGTCCTGTTCTTCAAAGTATACTTTATTCCCCCTGGATTAACAACTTGTTACCCTATCTGGTATTGCAGAGTATAGGAAATGCAGGAAAGAGAGGGTCATTGAGTTTGCAATACATTCTTGGGTTTTGGAAATGGCCATGTGCAGTGTGAAGCAGGTTTGCTGGTCGCCTGCATGGAGACCCCATAGGGCCATGAGGAGGTACCTTGGATTGCAGTGGAGACCCAGTAGAGATACTGGGACCACAGGATGCCTGCTAAGGAAAGCTGCTGGCCCCGATGAAGTTTTCTAGGACTGTAAGTAGTCTAGCTGGAGGGGCGAAATTGGAACTCCAGAGGCTTGTTTGTTGCTGATTAGAATTATTGGACTAGGAGATTTATCACTGACTAGAGTTGTTGGACTTGAAGCTACAGAGTTTGATGTTTGCCCTGGTTGTTTTAAATCTTGTATTGGTTGAATATTTCTTTGCTATGCCCAATGCCATCTTTTGCAGTGTGAATGCTTATTCTGTGCCATTATGGGTTTTGGGGGATATTTTGGTATTATGGCTCAGTTACAAGACCTTGTATTACAGGGATGTTTGAACATCGTTAGGATGGATAAAAAACTATAGGGACTCTTAAAGTCATACTGAATGCATTCATGTATGGATATCAGTTTATAAGGGTCAGGGGTGGAATATGGTGGTTTGATTCAGGTGTCCCCCATAAACTTATGTATTTGAGTGTTAGTCTCCCCAGCTGATAGCATTGGAAATTAAAGCCTCCTGGAGGCAGTGTACTGTTGGGGGCAGGCTTATGGGTATTATGGTCAGTTTCCCCATGCCAGTGTTTGGCACATTCTCCTGTTGCTATTGTCCACCTCGTGTTGGCCAGAGGGTGATGTCTACTCTCTGCTCATGTCATCATTTTCCCTACCATCATGAAGCTTCCCCCTCGAGCCTGTAAACCAAAATAATCCTCTTTTTCCCAGAAGCTGCTCTTGATTGGGTGATTTTCTACCAGTAATGTGAACCTGACTACAACACCTACTATTCAGGAAGCACTAATTAGATCCTCAACACCTCATAAAACCAGGGATGGTGGTGCACACCTGATAACCTTAACATTTAAGAGGTGGAGGCAGGAGGATCAGAAGTTCAAGGTTATCCTTGTTATATTAAGTTGGAGGCTAGCTTGGGCTACATGAGACCTTGTCTCAAAAAAAATAGTTCCACCTCTTTCTTTTTCTTTCTGCAGTGTTGGGGATCAAACCTAAGGTACCTCTTTATGCTAAGCAAGTGCTCTATGTCTATTAAACTCTGTTTTTTGGATTGGTTGTTTGTTTTGTTTTGCTTGAGACATCTCCCTAAGTTATCCAAGTTGGTCTTGGACATGTATTCCTCCTGTCACAACCCACCTCTCCCAAGTAGTTGGGATGACAAGCCTACACCACCAGGTCTGGCTGGTGAGAGCTCTTGTGCTCTCTTTCTCTTTCTGCGTGGGTTACCTGTGGGACAAGAGAGGGCCTGGTATGGAAGGCAGTCCTGACCAGATCCTTGTGGGACAGTTGGAGGAGGGGTGTCCAGGCTACCTTGCTGTGCAGAACTCAACCTTTCCATGAAAATGAGGAAATAGACAGGATGGCATTTGAGGTTTTGGCCACACTGCCCACTCAAGGGACAGTGTCTAGGAATGTGTTTCCCTGCTAATAAACTTACAAACTGTATGTCAATTACTTTCCAATAGTGCCACCAGCTGGGAACCAAGCTTTCAACACATGTGCCTTTTTAAAGGACATTTCATATTCAAACTGTATCAGTTACCTTCTTGTTGCTGAGACAAAATAACCTGACCAGAAGCAGCTTTTGGAAGGAAAGGGGTTTAATTCAGCTTACAGTTCCAGAGGACAGAGACAATTGTGGTGGGGAAAGCATGGCGAGAGCAGGAAGCCACCATCACATCAACACGTCAACAGGGAGAAAGTAGATGGAGATAACAGTGCAGGATCAGATAGCTTTCTCCTTTTTTTTTTTTTTTTCTCATGGTAGGGTCTCGCTTTAACCCAGGCTGACCTGGAATTCACTATGTAGTCTCAGGGTGGCCTTGAACTCACAGCAATCCTCCTACCTCTGCCTCCCGAGTGCTGGGATTAAAGGTGTGTGTCACCATGCCCGGCTGCTTTCTCCTTCTTTAAAAAAATTTTTTTAAAACATATTTATTTATTTATGAGAGAGAGAGAGACTGAGAATGGGCATGCCAGGGCCTCTAGCCACTGAAAATGAACTCCAGATATATGTGCCACCATGTGCATCTGGCTTATATGGATTCTGGGAAGTTGAGCCTGGTCCTGAGGCTTTGCAGGCAAGTGCCTTAACCACTAAGCAATCTCTCCAGCCCCTTAATTTTTTAAAAATTTATTTGAAAGAGAGAGGAAGGGACAGAAAAAGAGACAGATAGAAAGAGAATGGGCACATCAGGGCCTCCAGCCACTGCAAATGTACTCCAGATGCATGTTCCCCCTTGTGCATCTGCTTTACATGGGTCCTGGGGAGTTGAACCTGGATCCTTTGGCTTTGTAGCCAAATGCCTTAAGTGCTAAGCTTTCTACTTTTTTATACAGTCTAGGAACCTAGCTCATAGGATGGTACAGTCCAGTTAGTGTGGGTTCTTCCATCTCAATTAATCTAGTCTAGAAATTCTTCACAGACATGATCACAGATTTGCTTCCATGGTGATTCTAAATCCTGTCAAGTTGACAATCAGAGATCAACCATCACACAAAACATAAGTGGCTTATGCTTCTGGCTGAAAAGAAACAACTGGGATTTAGAAGATGAAAATATTGCTCATCCTTCACAGCCTGAGCAGCCCGAGGCCTGGCTCCTCCTCACTCAGCCCTTCCCTGAGATGATGACAAAGCACTCCTTGGGTGACCATTGTCATCTGTTTTTATTGTTTTCAAAAAAATTATTCATTTGAGAGGGATAGAGAAAGAAAAAGAGGCAGACAGAGAGAGAGGGAGAAACACAGAGAGAGAGAGAAAGAATAGGCATGCCGGGTCCTCTAGACACTGCATTCACCACCTTGTACATCTGGCTTATGTGGATCCTGGGGAACTAAACCTGGGTCCTTCGGTTTCGCAGGCAAGAGCCTTAACCATAAAGTCATTTCTCCAGCTCTCACCTGCTTTATTAGTCTGAGCACATTAAGTTCTCTCCTTTTCTTTATTTCAAACTCAATAACTACTATTGCCTTATTACAAAGTTTATGGAGAAAAGGTCTGTTTTACTTTTATGTTTATAAAAATGATATAGCTAGGCATGGTGGCACAGGCCTTTAATTCCAGCACTTGGGAGGCAGAGGTAGCAGGATTACCTTGAGTTCAAGGCTATCCTGAGACTACATAGTGATTCCAGGTCAGCTGCTAGCCCAGAACTCATGAGAATAAAGACCACTGAGCACAAATTATGGCCAAATTGAAGCAAGCTTTTAAATTGCGCACAGTAGAGCTGGTCCAGCAGCTGCCTCCCTAAGGTGGGGTGTAGAGAGCAGCCCCAAGTCAGCTTCTCAGGCTCCTTTTATAGGGTGAAACCATAGAACTCACAGGGTAGGGGTTTCTCAGAGGCAAGCGTGATGACAGGCAGGCCAGCCGTTACAGTTAGACTACTTCCCGGAAAGGAACGTGATGAATACACAATCCTGGGAACAGTAACCAGGGAACAATTTGTGGCTCCAGCTCAGACATAGAATGTTAACTTAGTCATTATATCAAAATGGCTCTTGCTGTTAAAATGGAGTCAGGTTGGGTCTTCGCAGCCTGGGATAGAGAGAAATCCTACCTTGGGGGGAAAAAAAACCCCTAAAAATGATATAGAGGGCTGGAGAGATGGCTCAGTGGTTAAGGTGTTTGCCTGTGAAACCGAACAACCCAAGTTTGATTCCCCAGTACCCATGTAAAGCCAGATACACAAAGTGGGTGCATGCTTCTGGAGTGCCTTTGCAGGGGCTGGAGGCCCTGGTAAGCCCATTCTCTCTCTCTTTTCTGGGGTGTGGTGGCACACACCTTTAGTCCCATCATTCAGGGAGTCTGAGGGAGGAGGTTTGATATGAGTTTAAGGCTAACCTGAGATTACATAGAGAATTCCAGGTCAGCCTGGGCTAGAGCAAGATTCTGCCTCAAAGAAAAAAAGTTATAAAATTATGGACATTTTGAAAAATACCAAAAAGTCAAAAGAAAAACAACAAAACTATCCCAGACCTTGTTCATTAGGCACAGCCAGTGTTATTTCCAAGTATTCCTTTTCTTTTTTTTTAATTTTTTTTTTAATTTTTATTTATTTATTTATTTGAGAGCGACAGACAGAGAGAAAGACAGGTAGAGGGAGAGAGAAAGAATGGGCGCACCAGGGCTTCCGGCCTCTGCAAACGAACTCCAGACGCGTGCGCCCCCTTGTGCATCTGGCTAACGTGGGACCTGGGGAACCGAGCCTCGAACCGGGGTCCTTAGGCTTCACAGGCAAGGGCTTAACCGCTAAGCCATCTCTCCAGCCCTTTTTTTTGTTTCTTGAGGTAGGGTTTCATGGTGATTCTCCTACCTCTGCCTCCCAAGTGCTGGGATTAAAGGAGTATGCCACCATTCCCAGCTTGAGTATTTCTTTTAAAAATATTTTTAAATTATTTATTTGCAAGGACAGAGAGAGAGAGAGAGAGAGAGAGAGAGAGAATGGAGAAAATGGGTACACCAGGGTATCTCACCCCAGCAAAAGGAACTCCAGATACATGTGCCACTTTGTGCATCTGACTTTTCATGGGTTCTGGGGAAATCAAATCCAAGCCATCAGGCTTTCTAAAGAAGCACCTTTACCCACTGAGCCATCTCTCCACAGCGTATTTCTTTCTTGTCTTCCTTTAATTCAGTTCTGGTGTCTGTTTTCCTTCATAGTTTCGGTTAGGTTCTCTATGCAGTTTTGTGGACAGTTTCCTTTGTTATTGTTGGGCGTAGGGGAAGGGAAGGCAGACTTCCTGAAGAAGTTTCCTAGCCCTGGAGTGAGTATGGCAGGCTGCCTTGAAGTGGTGAGCTACCTGTCGCAGAAAACATTTAAAGCAAGATGGAATACAGGAATGGTATTCCTGTGCTGGTTCAGAAGCTACATGGAGGTCAGATGAGCTACCTTTGCAACTGGGGATCTTTGTCCAAAGCCCTCCCAGAATCCTTGGCCAAGGGAGTGAGTGGTCAATGAGCACAGCCTGGGAAGGAAGGACTTTGAAGTTGAAGCCAAAGGCCATATTGGGTTTAATTCCCCTTCTTTATTTGGGCAAGTCACAGTTAATCCTTTAAGCGTCAGTTTCCTTATATGTAAACAGGGACAACATACTTGCCTGTCTACCTTGCACAAGTATTGGGAGGGATTATGAGGTTCTGTACATACAGCCCATGACCCTCTACATAAAAGACATTAACACCATGGCCCCACGCACTTCTATTCCTGTCCCTGTCCCCTATAACGCCCCTGTCGTTCTTACAGATCGATGCTGCCTCCCTAATTGCTGCCTCCGTGATGGCCGCCCCTTGTGCACTGGCCCTCTCCAAGCTTGTCTACCCAGAGGTGGAGGAGTCCAAGTTCAGAAATAAGGAAGGGGTGCAACTGACCTATGGGTGAGCTGAGTGCGGCAGGAGACCCGCAGAGAGGGCAGTGGTGCGGGGGCAGGAGCAGAGACCCCAGGATTTGCGTCCTGTTCTTGCTGCTGCTGTCTTCGGCTGTGGCCAGGCCCTCTTCTCTTCTGTCACTGCCTGAGTGTGGTGTCGTATGCAAACGTGCCGACGCTTACACCTAGTGGCCTGTGATCCCAGTACTTGGGAGACTGAGGTAGGAGGATGGAGTGTTCAAAACCAGACTGGGCTACAATAATGAGACTTGTCTCAAAAAGCCAAAACACAAAACACAATAGCACACACACACACACACACGCACGCACAAAACACAGTGACTCCAGTGTCCACATCTTGATTTCCTATCTCTGACAAGCAGGAAACAAAGGATGGTCAAGGCATAGGAGTGTGGCCCTACTCTTGGGGGTGTGGCCTGGTGTGGTTTGGTGTGGAAGAAAGAAAAAGAACAGGGTATGAAGGCACACACGCCTTTAATCCAAGAACTGGGGAAGCAGAGGTAGGAGGAGCACTGTGAGTTTGAGGCCACCCAGAGACTAATAGTGGATTCCAGGTCAGTCTAGGCTAAAGTGAGATCCTACCTTGGGAAAAAAAAAAAAAAAAAAAAAAAAATCCCTGACACTTTCTCTCTTTATCTGAGTCTGACCACCAGGTGGCAGCCTCACACTGATATAGGGAGTGCCAGCCTCAATAAGCCTTTGTTACATAGTCTGTCCACAGTCTCTCTATCTTGGGCTGACCTGGAACTTGCTCTGTAGTCTCAGGTTGGTCTCAAACTCACAGCAATCCTCCTACCTCTGCTTCCCGAGTTCTGGGATTAAAAAGAGTTCACCACTACGCCCAGTTTGTCATAGTCTTAATTACCACCATTAACATCAAATCCTTTAAAAAGTGTTGACACGACGCTGCACGTGGTGGAAAGTCATCCTTGACTACACAATGAGCTTGAAAACAGACTGGGCTGCATGAGATCATGTCTCTATCCTCACATCCCCCCAGACATTGAAAAGCTACCACTTTGGGTCAGTGAACTTGGGGTCACAATGAGTAATCCCAACCTCAAATCTCAGACTTCTTGAGACTATGGAGCAAACTGAGTTGTGAACCATGAGATGAGTATAATTTTGCATCTTACATTTTTTGTTTGTTTGTTTGCGACTAGATCTCATATAGCCCAGGCTGGTTTCAAACTCTGTATGTAGCTGAGGTTGACCTTGAATTATTATTACTCACCTGTCTCCACCTTCTGAGTGCTGGGACCCAGGTTTTATGTGGTGCTGGAGACTGAACCTCGGGTTTTTGAATGTTAGGCAACTCTACCAACTGCACCACATCCCCATCTCTCACTTTACATTTCCTGGTAAATATGAAGCTGGCTGTGGTGGTGCATGCCTTTAATCCCAGCACTTGGGAGGCAGAGGTAGAAGGATCACTGTGAGTTCAAGGCCAGCCTGGGATTACAGAGTGAATTCCAGGCCAGCCTGGCCTAGAGTGAGACTCTGGAAAAACTAAACAAACAAACAGACAAACAGAGAAACAGAGAGATGATCTTAAAACATCTTATTTAATTTAATCTATCAAAACATTTTCATTTCATCATATAACCAACAAAAAGAATAAGACAACACTTTCTCTGAAATCCTCAAAATCTGGGTGCATTTGTAACACAACTCAGTTTGGACCAGCTGCCTTTCAGGTGGCTCCCTCCTTGCATGGTACAGTCGAAACTTCAGTCTTTTCCCAGTGCTTTGAATAGACTAGCTCCTTTCCCTCTGTGTCTCTTTTAGGAAAAAGGGATCCCTGATTGTGAAGCACTTTGTCACACACCCCTCTTTGAACCTGCTGTGAGGGCACCCTTTTTTGCTTTTTTGGGGGTCAGGCCAGTAACAACATTGTTGATCCCTATGACAGAGATGCTCAGAACCTTGTGGAAGCAGCCAGCACCGGGGCCGCCATCTCAGTGAAGGTCGTTGCCAACATTGCTGCCAACCTGATTGCCTTCCTGGCCGTGCTGGCCTTCATCAATGCTGCGCTCTCCTGGCTGGGGGACATGGTGGACATCCAGGGCCTCAGCTTCCAGGTGGGACTCTTGTGGACAGGGTGTGGACATAGACACTGCCGAGCCCTCTCTTAGTCACTTCTTTTGCCCTTGTGTCCTCAGCTCATCTGCTCCTATGTCCTGAGGCCGGTGGCCTTCTTGATGGGCGTGGCCTGGGAGGACTGTCCTGTGGTGGCGGAATTGTTGGGGATCAAGATGTTTCTGAATGAGTTTGTGGCCTATCAGGAGCTCTCTCAGTACAAGCAGCGCCGCCTGGCAGGCGCTGAGGAGTGGCTTGGTGACAAGAAGCAGTGGATCTCTGTGAGTCTCCTGGTCTTCTCCAAAGCAGGGGGATGACATGGTTGCACTGAGCACCCCTGGCTAGTTCGTAGCTCCCTGGGCCTAGCTGAGACTCACTGAAGTGGTGCTTAAGCACTTATACCCTATTGTCCTGACAGGCAAGGCAGCTTTAGGCCTGTGTAACGGGGTTGGGTGGGAGAGATTACAGTGTAGCGATGGGAAGAATGGAGGAAAGCATTCCTTGTTTAACCACCTAATGTGTGCTTGGTGTTTCCCATACATTATAGCCCTGCCAGGCACTTGTTTGCAGATGAGAAAATGAAACCTAAAGAGGCTATCTGTGACTTGCTCAAGCTGATGACAGGTGGGACAAGCCAGGAAGCCAGGCTGCTTGGGATCATAGTGCCTTACTCTGTGTCGCCCTCCACTCTCAGCCCAAAGGCACTTGCGGCAGGTTCTGGACCTGCAAGCGTTTATATTGTCAGGAGCCATGAGACTGCAGTGGAGAAGGGGCTATTCTCCAAGTGCCCTGGCACAGCTTAGGAGGGCCAGGGTGAGAGGACTGAACCAGCCCGAATCATGCCCCGAAAGCCTGATCATTTGGGCTGAGGATGTGACTCAGTTGGTAGAATGCTTGCCTCGCATGCATGAAGCCTTGGGCTCAATCGCCAGCACCACATACACTGGTGGCGCACACTCCCTTCATCTCAGCTGGGGTACGGGAGACCCTATCCCAAAAATAGGCGAGTTGTGGGATAGGTGAGAGAGAGGGGCTGAAAGAGAGAAGTGGTAAAATATACGCTGATTTAGGTCACAGAGGGTGGCAGGACTTCAAGGCCAAGGCTGCTTAGACCTTGGGTGAGATTGAGGCCAGGGAGCCTGGGTGTTTCTGTCCTACCTAAGAATGCTCCTCCTTCTCATCTGTATTTTCAGGTCAGAGCAGAAACCCTCACGACATTTGCCCTCTGCGGATTTGCCAACTTCAGTTCCATTGGCATCATGTTGGGGGGCCTGAGTGAGTCCTGGGAGATCTGCTGATACAGGGGTCGGGAGGATTTGTCAGGGACTCTGCCATCCATCTGTCTTGAGGCAAGCCCTAGACAAATGGCCAGGAGAGCAGGAGTCACCTTTCCAGTTCTCTCCTCAGGAAGCTGTAGGGCCTAGACTTACCTCAGTCCCAGAGTTGGAAAGGGGTGATGGAAAGGGGGGTTGAAAGTAAAAGAAAGACACTCCCACCCTGTCTTTGTTTTGCTCCCCCACTTCCTTCCCACGTGAGTTCTGCAGCTCACCTCTGTCTCCCCACATCCCCTTGACAGACATCAGTGGGGAGGAAGGCTCTGTACCTTCCTCTCTGCTCTGCAAGCACATGCAGGCGCCTTCCCAGAGTGGTATCAGCCAGTTTAAAGAATGGAACAAGGTCTTGGGAGTGTGAAGTGATGGCTCTAGTCACTGCCTAGGAAGTGTCTGAGCCTGGATTTAATCCCCAGTTTGCCAGACTCCAAACCCCCTTCCTAGCCAGGCATGCTTGTGCATACCTGTAATCCCAGAACTCAGGAAGTAGAGGAAGAAAGATCAGAAATTCAAGGTCATTCTCAGCTGTATATTGAGTTCAAGGCCAGCCTGGGCTACATGAGAACCACCGTCCTCCCACCCCTCACCACCCAAAGCCAGCCAAAAAATAACAAACTTCCTTTCTTCTAAATGCCACCGTGTGTCACTGTGGATGCATGGAAGGGGTACATGACTTAGAACTTTGAGCCAAACAGGGGACAACGAAAGATCATAGGCCTTGTCTGCCTTCCAGTCACCAAGAGAAGAGGCCAGTGTCAGAGCTGCCGGAGGTGGGCAGAGAGGTAGGAGGCTTGGACCTGAGCTCTCTTGTCTTCCTGCAGCCTCCATGGCCCCCCAGCGGAAGAGTGATTTCTCCCAGATTGTTCTCCGGGCTCTGTTCACAGGGGCCTGCGTGTCCCTGGTAAACGCCTGTGTGGCCGGTGAGTACCCGTCCCCAAAGGCTCGGAACCCACAGCCTGATTTTTTTTAGCTGCTCCAAAGCAGGAGCGCCCTGGGCTTGGCCACCAACTACTTGCTTCCTCAGGAATCCTCTATGTGCCCCGAGGGGCCGAGGTGGACTGTGTGTCCCTGCTGAACCACACCCTGAGCGGCAGCAGCTTTGAGGTGTACCAGTGCTGCCGCCGCGTCTTCCAGAGGTGAGGGCCTGGGCTGTGGGGGGCTCAGTGCGTCCATCCCAGAATGGGGGTGTACCTGAGTGCCTTTGGTACTAGGTGCAGGGTAGGCCATGCAGCTGTAGCCACTGTGGCCAAGTAATGATGATGTCGTGAAGGCTGGAGAACTAAAGCTGAAAAGGAAAGGCGGAGTGACTTTCCCAGGCGCGCAGTACCACTAGTGACCAGCAGAGGGCGCGGACTTCCCACTGCACTGCTTGCTTTCTTTTCAGCACCAGCCAGTTCAGCCCAGAGGCGCTAGACATCTGCTGTCAGTTCTACAATCACACAGTCTGCTCGTAGCAAGAACCGAACATCTTCCCTGCCTCGGGGCTATGCTTCCTTCTTCTGGCCCCTCCTCCAGGCAACCGCGGGACTTACACCTGCCTCAGCCCAGCCATTGGGTAAGGGTGACGGAGTGAGAGGGGACACTGGTAAATGGAGATTGCTCCCACACCTAGCCCCTCTACTGGCCCATGCCCTGCCTTCCCAGGGTCCTTTCCGCCCCCTCTCTGTCTGCAGCCGGCAGCACTCTGCCCCTCTCCGGTCCCCTGTCCTCGGGTGTGCCTTCCCCTCTGCTGTGGCATATCGCACCCACAAACTCCTCTAGTCCCTTGTCCCTCGGTTCAAAGCACTCCGCGCCCAGAAGCGGTCCCTGAACACTCCGGGTTCTGCTTTCCTCAGAGTGCTGCCCAAACTTGTTTCCCAGTACAAGAGGGGTTCAGGATGGCCTATGATCTTCTAGGTTTGGAAAACACTGGACTAAATAAAATCAGACAGGGTTGGGAGTATTTGGTTTTTTGCTGTTATTTTATTTTTGCTGGTGTGTGTGTGTGTGTGTGTGTGTGTGTGTGTGTGTGATGTGCGCTTGTAGCGCCCCAATACCCTCACCTGTGGTGGGTTCATTCGCTTGCAGAGGCCAGACTAGAAAGTTAGGTGATGCTACAATCGCTCCTCGGCCTAATCTTGCTTGGAGCTGAGTCTCTTTTTGCTGGCTCCGGAGCTTAGGGAGAGAGGAAGAGGCAGATAGAGAGAAAGAGAGAATGGGCGTGCCAGGGCCTCCAGCCATTGCAAACGAACTCCAGATGCATGAATCCCCCTGTGCATTTGGCTTACATGGGTCCTGGGGAATCGAACTGGGGTCCTTAGCCTTCACACGTATGCGCCTTAACTGCTAAGCCATTTCCTCAGCCCTTAAAAATATTTTTTATTGTATTTATTTGTGAGGGAGGAAGAAGGCTGCAAGTAAGTACTGGTTAGAGGAAGTGCTGGTGCTGGTACCAGATGCCCATGCTAAACTACATCCTAGGCAGCAGCTTCTAGGCTGCCATGTAATCCTGGAGCTTGAGACGTAGAGGCAGGAGGATCAGGAGTTCAAGGTCATCCTTGGTAATAGAATGAGTTGGCAGGCTGCACTACATTTCATCTTGTCTCAAAAAACCCAAACCTGGGCTGGAGAGATGGCTTTGCAGTTAAGCCGCTTGCCTGCATAAAGCCTAAAGACTCAGGTTTGATTCTCCAGAACCCATGAAAGCCAGCCACACAAGGTGACTCATGCACACAAGGTGGCACACACGTCTGGAGTCCAACTGCAGTGGCTAGAGGCCCTGTCATGGCAATTCTCTCTCCCTTTTTCTTGCTCTTGCTCTCTCTCTCATAAAAAGAAAAAAAAGAAGAAAAAACCCAACAAAAGAGAGCTTTCTTTTTTCTTTCTTTCTTTCTTTTTTCTTTCTTTCTTTCTTTTTTTTTTTTTTTTTACATATAGCAGTTTTTGAATCAGATTGGCATAAATGCCTTCACTTGCCAAGATGGCTAATCTTGATTATTGATTTGATTGAGTCTAGGATCACCTAGGAGGCAAATTTCTGGGTATGACGAAGGAGTTTCTAGATTAGGTAAAAATGAGTTGGAAAGACCTACCCTATAGTGTGGGCAGCACCATTCTATGGGCTGGGGTCCTGGGCTGAACACAAAGGAGAAAGTCGGGCTGGAGAGATGGCCTAGAAGATAAGGTGCTTGCCTGCAAAGCTGAAGGACTCAGGTTCCACCCCCTAGGGCTTCATCTAAGCCAGGTGCACAACGTGGTGCATGCATCTGGAGTTTGCAGTGGCTGGAGGCCCTGGTGCACCCATTCTCTTTTTCTCTACCTCTCTCTGAAATAAATAAATAAAAATAAAAACAGTTTTTAAAAAAGGAGAAAGTTGGGGCTGGAGAGATTGCTCAGTGGTTGAGGTGCTTTCCTACAAAACCTAATTACCTGGGTTTGATTCCTCAGTATTCACATAAAACCTGATGCACAAAGTGGTTCATGCATCTGAAGTTTGCTTACAGTGGCTAGAGGCTCTGGCATGACTATTCTCTCCCTCCCTCCCCCCTCTCTCTCCTCTCTGTTTCTCTCTGCATGCAAATAAATAAATAAACAAAATATTTTAAAAATACGGAGAAGGTGCGGGTTGGGTGTGGCATGCCTTTAAACCCATAACTCCAGAGGCGAGGTAGGAGGATCACTTCATGAGTTTGAAGCCAGTCAGGGGCTACAGGGTGAGTTCCAGGTCAGCCTGGGCTGGCATAAGACCCTACCTCAGTGCCCCCCCCACACTCCACACACACACACAAAAAAAAAACAACTAAAAGGGAGAAAGTGAGCTGAGCACATTCATTCTTGTTTTCTGACCAAGGCTGCAATGTGACCAGCTGCTTCATGCTCCTGCCACCACACCTGCCCTGTCACGGTGCACTGCATCCCGGGAGCTGTGGTCCAAAGCAAACCCTTCCTCCCTTAGGCTGCTTCTCACCCGGTATTGGTCACAGCAAGGAGAAGAGCAGCCAGAGGCCCCTCCGGCAACCATGACAGACAGGCGCCGCCAGTCACTCTCGAAGGTCCTCTGGTTGCAGGCAGAAGGCTTAGGGCAACCTGAGCCCACAATCAAGTAGTCCAAGGTGCCTTCTTAGGGGAGAGTATCTGCGACCCCTCTGCCAAGAAAACAGACTCAGATTGTCACCGATTTCATAACTGGCCTGGGAGAATATGAGGTTTTTGTAAAAGACTCTAGAAATTACAGGGGGGTGTAAAACAGAAGTTTCTGTGCAAATAATTTGTCTTTCCCACAACCCTGAACTGTGTCTCTTCCAAATTCAACACGTTGACATTGTAACCCCCGCAATGATGGCATTGGGAGATGGGGCCTTTGGGAGGTGATAAAGTCATAAGGGTGGAGCCTTCACAAGTGGGATTGGGCTATTACAAAAGAGGCCCCAGGGACGCCCTTCACCCTCCTACCTTATGAGGTTAGGGTGAAAAAGTACCACTCTTCCAGGCACAACAGAATACTCACCAGACTTCAGCTATACTGACACCCTGACCTTGGACTTCTGGCACCTAGAACTGTGAGAAATGAATTCCTGTTGTTTATAAGCCACCCAGTCCATGGCATTTTGTTATGGAGTCTGATGTAAGACAGAGCCCTACCCTCATTACCTCATCTGAACCGAATCACCGCCCACAGACTCCATTTCCAAACACATCACACTGGGAGTCAGGGCTTCATTGGAGGAACAGTCTAGTCTGCAGCACCTATTGTGCTCCAGGCTCTGAGAGAGGTTTGGGGGCGCAGCAGTGAATCAGACCCGGTAGCAAGCCAAAGGACTAGACTCTTCCTTAGAGAGGAAGGATGAGGCAGGGCAGCTAATCCTCCTACCTCCACCTCCCAAGTGCTGGGATTACAAGCATGTACCACCACATCCAATGCCAATGACATTTTTTTCAGGATGTTTATATAGTGAAAATAATGCCAGAAGAGACTTTGCAAGTAGTTTATATTAAAGGTTATTTATTTTAACATGGAATGTACTATAATATTTAGTTGCCTACAAGAAAATGACAAGAGTTTTTTTTTTTTTTTTTGCCAGGGGGGCTGTCATGCCTCTGAGATGGGCCAGGTCCTGCTTGTTGTGGGGAGCAGGAACTGAACATTCTGGGGAAAGAGGTCACGTAAGCCAGACACAGAGAGGTGAGGCAAGCACAAGGTCACACATGCCCACTGGATGGTGCAGGTGTCTGGAGTTTGATTACAGTGGCTGAGGCCCTGGCATGTCAATTCTCTTCCTCTCTCTGTCTCTCCCTCTCTTTAAACTGAAAAAACAAATTAAAAAAAAAAAAAGTCAGCCTGTCACAGTGGTGCATGCCTTTAATTCCAGCACTTGGGGGAAAGAGGTAGGAGGATGGCCGAGAGCTTGAGGCCACCCTGAGACTACATAGTGAATTCCAGGGCAGCTTGAGCCAGAGTGAGACCCTACCTCAAAAAACAAAACCAAAAAGTCTGTTCAGTCTCCTTGCCCAGCCCTACCCTGCATTTGGGTTAATTTTTTTTTTTTTTTCAGGTAGGGCCTCGCTCTAACCCAGGCTGCCCTGGAATTCACTATGTAGTCTCAGGCTGGCCTTGAAATCATGGCAATTCTCTAACCTCTGCCTCCCAAATGCTGGGATTAAAGGCGTGCGCCACCATGCCCTGTAATTCTTTTATTATATTATTTCTCTCTCTCTCTCTCTGTGTATTATGTGTGTTAATCAGATGTGCAGGTGTGTTCATATATGTGTGGGTACGTATGTGGATGTGCCTCAACATGGAGGTCAGAAATCAATGTATAGTGTTTCCTCCAATCACTCTCAGCCTTATTTTCTGAGGCAGGCTCTCTCACTGAACATAGAGCTCACCCAATCAATTAGACTGGCTATCCAGGGAACCCCATGGATCAGGTAAGTCTGCTTCCTCAGCACTGGGGTTACAGACACGGACCACTGCTCCTGGCTTTTAAGTAGGTGCTGGGGACTTGAACTCAGGTCCACATGTTTGCATGATAAGCTCTTTATTCACTGAGCCATATCCCTGGCTTCACTTTTTTTTTTCTTTCTTTCTTTTATTTTTTCGAAGTAGGGTCTCACTCTATTCTGGGCTGACCTGAAATTCACTAGGTAGTCTCAGGGTGGCCTTGAACTCAAGGCGATTCTCCTACTTCTGCCTCCCAAGTGTTGGAATTCAAGGTGTGTGCCACCACACCCAGCCTTGGCTCCACTTTTTTTAAAATTTTTGTTTATTTTTATTTATTTATTTTAGAGCAACAGACAGAGAGAAAGGCAGATAGAAAGAGCGAGAATGTACACTCCAGAGCCTCCAGCCACTGCAAATAAACTCCAGATGTGTGCATCCCCTTGTGCATCTGGCTAACGTGGGTCCTGGGGCATCTAGCCTCAAACCAGGGTCCTTAGGCCTCACAGGCAAGCGCTTAACCTCTAAGCTATTTCTCCAGCCCCCCACTTTTGGTTTTTAAAGAATATTTTCATATGGGCTGGAGAGATGTCTTAGTGGTTAAAGCACTTGCCTGTGAAGCCTAAGGACTCAGATTCAGTTCCCTAGTATCCACATAAGCCAGATGCATGAAGCCCTGGTATGCCTATTCTCTCTCTCTATCTGCCTCCCCACTCTCTCCCTCTCTTTGTCAAATAAATAATAATAAAAAGAATATTTTCAGGACTGGGAAGATGGTTTAGTGATTAAGGCATTTGCCTACAAAGCCAAAGGACCCAGGTTTGATTCCCTAGGACCCATGTAAGTCACATGCACAAGGTGATGCATGTGTCTGGAGTTCATTTACAGTGGCTGAAGGCCCTTGCATGCCCATTCTCTCTCTCTTCCTCCCTATTGGCCTCTCTCTCTCTCTCTTAAATAAATAAAATAGAAAGAGTACTTTCAGTGTGCAATTGGTTAAATCCATGGATGTAGAACACAGATATGAAGGGTCGACTGTACAAAAGCCAGTTCTTTATTGTTAGAGTCAACTCTTTTTCATTAAATTGGTTTTTTTTTTGCTAATTAATTTTATTTGAGAGTAGGAGAGATAGGCAGATAGAGAGACAGAGAGAGAGAGAGAGAGAGAGAGAGAGAGAGAGAATGATAGAACTGATATAGTAGGGTCTCTAGCCACTGTAAACAAACTCCAGATGCATGCACCACCTCGTGCTTCTGGCTTACGTGAGTACTGGGGAATTGAACCTGATTCCTCAGGCTCCACAGGCAAGCACCTAAACTGCTAAGCAATCTCTCCAGCCACCCCCGTTTTTTGAGGTAGGGTCTCACTCTGACCTGGAATTTACTCTATAGTCTCAGGGTGGCCCAGAACTCATGGTGATCCTCCTGCCTCTGCCGCCTGAGTGCTGGGATCAAAGGCATGTGCCACCATGTCTGGCTCGGCTTCAAATTTGTTTTTATATTTTATTTTTATTTATTTATTTCTTTGACAGAGAAAGAGGGAGAACAAGTGATTGAATGGGCGCACCAAGGCCTCCAGCCACTGCAAACAAACTTCAGATACATGCGCCCCCTTGTACATCTGGTTAATGTGGGTCCTGGGGAAATCGAACCTGGGTCCTTTGGCTTTGCAGGGAAATGCCTTAACCACTAAGCCATCCCTCCAGCCCTTTTCTTAAAAAATATTTAATTAATTTATTTATTTAAGAGAGAGAGAGAAAATGAGCATGCCATGGCCTCTAGCCACTGCAAACTAACTCCAGACACATGTGCCACCTTGGACATCTGGTTTTACATGGGTATTAGGAAATCAAACCTGGGTCCTTTGGCTTTGCAGGCAAGTGCCTTAATTGCTAAGCCACAATTTTCTTTCAATATTTATTTGAGTGCTGGAGAGAAGGCTCAGCAGTTAAAGATGCTTGCTTGTAAAGCCTGACAACCCAGATTTGATTCCCTAGTGCCTGTGGTAAGCCTGATACACAGTGGCAAACGCATCTGAAGTTTGCAGTGACAAGCAGCCCTGGTACACCCATATTCTCTTTCTCTCCCACCCTCTGCCTGAAAATAAATAAATTAAACAATGTTTATTTGGGGGCTAGAGAGATGACTTAGAAGTTAAGGTAGTTACCTTCAAAGCCTAAGGACCTAGGTTAGACTCCCCAGAATCCATGTAAGCCAGCTGCACAGGGTGGTGCATGTGTCTGGAGTTCATTTGCAGTGGCTAGAGGCCCTAGCCATGCCTTTTCTCTCTGTATTTCTGTAATAAATAAATAAATAAATTTTAAAAAATGTTTATTTGAGACTTCCGGTCAGGATGGTGTCTGCATAACTACACCTCACCTCACAGGGAAGGAAAGATGGATGCAGATCCTAAGAAGAGAATCAGCCCATTGCACCTCACCAGGGCCTCAGCTGAAACCATAGAGTAATTGGGGAAATGAGCAAGAGTGCTGCTTTCTTGCTGATACCGGCCCTAGGGTGAAGGAAATAGACACAGAGAACACTCAACTCCTACCAAACCAGAGATCCAGAGACACAGAGGCTCCCAAGACCTCATCACTGAAACAAACATAAAATGAACCCAACATGGCTTATGGAAATTTGTGGAAGAGGGGGAGGAAAGGTTGTTAGAGTTACAGGTTGGGTCATTATGCACGGACCATTGCCTCTTACCCGTAACTGACGGCTAACCCCACAATGCCCGACCCACATTTCCCAACTTGGAGGGTCCCTACAGAGGGGAGGACAGGGAGGAGGCTAACGATGGTACCAACACAGCTGTGTCCACACTGTGTACATAACTAATTTAAAAAAATAAGAAATAAAAAAAAACTGGAAAAAAAACCAAAAAAAATCTTAAAGGATACTCTCTCAATTCTTGAACATAATTAAAGTCCAAAATTTCCCATTCATACTTAAAGCTTTTTTTGACATGGTTTATTGAATTAATAAAAATAATATTGGGCTGGAGAGATGGCTTAGCGGTTAAGCGCTTGCCTGTGAAGCCTAAGGACCCCAGTTCAAGGCTCGGTTCCCCAGGTCCCACGTTAGCCAGATGCACAAGGGGGCGCACGCATCTGGAGTTCGTTTGCAGAGGCTGGAAGCCCTGGCGTGCCCATTCTCTCTCTCTCCCTCTACCTGTCTTTCTCTCTGTGTCTGTCGCTCTCAAATAAAAAAAAAAAAAATTAAAAAAAAATAAAGTCATGTTCACAAGCTGGGGAGACATGGAGCCAGCGGAAGCTGGAGAAGGCAACAAAGGATCCTGTCTTCTCTGTGAAGCTTAGGTTGGCCTGACCATAGACTTCAGACTTCTGCCCTCCAGCCCTGTGAGAGAATAATCCCTGTGAGAGAAAAAACTTCCTTCTTTTACATTTTATTTTTATTTATTTACTTGAGAGATAGAGAATGGGCACACCAGGACCTCCAGCCATTGCAAATGAACTCCAGATGCAATGGGTCATTTTGTGCTTCTGGCTTATGTGCATCCTGGGCAACTGAACCTGGGTCCTTAGGCTTTGCAGGCAAGCAGCTTAACCACTAAGACATTTCTCCAGTCCAAAACTTTCATTCAAAAAAACATTTATTTAGGGCTGGAGAGATGGCTTAGCGGTTAAGTGCTTGCCTGTGAAGCCTAAGGACCCCGGTTCGAGGCTCGGTTCTCCAGGTCCCACGTTAGCCAGATGCACAAGGGGGCGCACGCGTCTGGAGTTCGTTTGCAGAGGCTGGAAGCCCTGGCGCGCCCATTCTCTCTCTCCCTCTATCTGTCTTTCTCTCTATGTCTGTCGCTCTCAAATAAATAAATAAAAAATTAAAAACAACAACAACAACAAAAAAACCAAAAAAACACATTTATTTATTTGGGAGAGACAGAAGGAGTGAGAAGGAGGCATATAGAGAATGGGTACCCCAGGGCCTCTCTAGCCACTGCAAACGAACTTCAGATGCATGTGCCACCTTGTGCATCTGGCTTACGTGGGTACTAGGGATTTAACCCGGGTCTTTAGGCTTCGCAGGCAAGTGCATTAACTGCTAAGCCATCTCCAGCCCCAAACTTTCATTTTTTTAAGCCACCAAGTTTGTGGCAATTTGTTAAGGCTCCTAGTGTAGGTATCCTGGAACAGAAAAAGGACATCAGGGAAAAACTAATAAAGGGCTGGAGAGATGGTGTTGCAGTCAGATTTGCATTGCTGGCAGAAGTCACTCAACCAAGAGCAGCTTGTGGGAAAAGAAAGGTTTATTTTGGCATACAGGCTTGAGGGGAAGCTCCATGATGATAGGGGAAAATGATGGCATGAGCAGAGGGTAGACATCACACCTGGCCAACATCAGGTGGACAATAGGAACAGGAGAGTGTGCCAGAGCGGAATATGAATGGGTCCTGAACTCTTTCCAACCATGTAAAAAATATCATCTACTTTAACTTACCTTTGATTCAGAATTGGTGTGCCCTGAGTTTGGACAAGACCTTAAACATCATTTGGAGAGTGACTACACTCCTGCCCTCAGCCTTTTTGAGAAATTTTACACCCATGACATGGTTGATGTCTGTCACCACATTTCATGTTTGAATCATGAGACTCTACTCCTAAGAGTGATTCACTGACTGATCAGGACTGAATGCCTGACCCAGGGCAAACCAAGTCTACATTCTTGCCAATGGCCTTTCAAATTCTCAAGAAAGAATATGAATTATAAAACCCAGAAACAGAGAGCTGCGAGTTGAGTCACCATGGTGGGGCTGTCTCAGAACTGATCTCATCACAATCCTTCCACAGCTGAGTTGTCAGCTTCTCTGGAGATGTGATGTGAGTTGAATTGCTGTCATTGTTGATTAGATAAGGTCGTGCTCTGGGTAGGCTGGACAGCTAAATTCTGTTTTTTAAACTTTATATTTATTTATGAGAGAGAGAGAGAAAGAGAGAGGCAGAGAGAAAATGGGCATGCCAGGGCCTCCAGCCACTGCAAATGAACTCCAGACGCATGCCCCCTCACCCTTGTGTATCTGGCTTACGTGGGTCCCAGGGAATCAAACCAAGGTCCTTTGGTTTTGCAGGCAAAGGCCTTAACCACTAAGCAATCTCTCCATCCCTGGACAGCTAAATTCTTTTCAGAAACATCCTTCAATCTGAGTAAATCTGAGAAGGAAGGATTCCCTTCATGAAATGGAAAGGACATTACTACTAGGCATAGTGGTGCACACTCAGTACTAGGGAGGCAGAGGTAAGAGGGTCACTGTGAGTTCAAGGCCACCCTGAGACTACATAGTAAATTCCAGGTCAGCCTGCACTAGAGGGAGACCCTATCTCACAAAACTAAAAAAAAAAAAAAAAAAAAAAAAAAAGGGGTAGCCACTGGGTTAGCCTACTCATTCTGTGTGGAATCAAATGACCATTTCTTACCTGCTTGAATTCCATCAGTGATAAGACCCTCACTAACTCTCATTGCTACTCATTTCATATGGGAGAGTTCTACTCTTAGAATAATCTTTCATTTATTCTGCCTCAAAAGTATTTGAGGGGACTGGGAAGATTGCTCAGTGGTTAGAAATGCTTGCTTGCAAAGCCTAGTGGCTTGAGTTCGATTCCCTAGTATCCACATAAAGCCAGATGCACAAAGTGGAACATACATCTGGAATTTTTTTTGCAGTGGCAAGCTTCCTTGGCATGCCCAGTCTCATTCTCTCTCTCCTCTCTCTTTCTCTCTTTGCCTGCAAATAAATAAATAGTAATATTTCTTAAAAGTATGGGGGGACCCTGGAGAAATGGCTCAGCAGTTAAAGTCCTCTCTTGCAAAGACTGATGGTCTGGGTTTGATTTCCCAAGGCCCACACAAAGCCAGATGCATAAAGTGACACATGTATCTGGAGTTTATATGCGGTGACAGCAGGCCCTAACACACCCATAAAAATATTTAAGATGGTGATAGTGGTACATGCCTTTAATCCTAGCACTTAGGAGGCAGAGGTAGGAGGAGCACCTTGAGTTCAAGGCCAGCCTGAGATTACATAGTGAATTCTAGGTTAGCCTGGGCTACAGTGAGACCCTACTTTGAAAATTGAAAAACAGTATTGTAGGCTGGAGACATGGCTTAGCAGTTAAGGCACTTGCCTGTGAAGCCTAAGGACCCATGTTTGACTCTCCAGATCCCACATAAGCCAGATGCACAAAGGTGAGGCAAGCACAAGCTTGCACATGCCCACTAGGTGGTGCAAGTGTCTGGAGGTCAATTGCAGTGGCTGAGGCCCTGGAATGCCAATTCTCTCTCTCTTTAAAATAATAATAATTAAAAAAAAATTAAAAAAAAAAGTTGTTTAAACTGGGCATGGTGGTGCATGCCTTTAATCCCAGCCCTTGGGAGGCAAAGGTAGGAGGATTGCCGTCAGTTTGAGCCCAGCCTCTTGAGACTACATAGTGAATTCCAGGTCAGCCTGGGCCAGAGTGAGATCCTACCTCAAAAAAAAAAAAAAAAGAAAAGAAAAGAAAAAAGTTGTTTTAAAGAAAGTACTGTGGGGGCTGGGGAGGTGACTTAGTGGTTAAAGGTGCAAGTCTTCCAGCCTGGGTTCAAATCCCAAGTGCCCATGTAAAACCAGATGTACCAAGTGGCACATGCATCTGGAGTGCATTTGCAATGGCAAGAGGCCCTGTGTGCCCATTCTCTCTTTCCTCACATATAAATAAATAAATTTTTAAAAAAGTATTTTACTTTAATCCCAGTTTTTCCATTTTGGGTCATTCAGAAGAAGTCTATCTCTTAGATATAATTTTGTTGTTCTTTTTCCTTACTTACCAAAAGGATACTGAGTCATTTTTTAAAAGTCAAAACTCAGGGCTGGAGAGATGGCTTAGTGGTTAAGTGCTTGCCTGTGAAGCCTAAGGACTCCGGTTTGAGGCTCAATTCCCCAGCACCCACGTTGGCCAGATGCACAAGGGGGCGCACGCATCTGGAGTTCATTAGCAGTGGCTGGAAGCCCTGGCGCGCGCCCATTCTCTCACTCTTTCTCTCTGTCTGTTGTTCTCAAATAAATAAAAATTTTTTAATTTTTAAATTTTTTAATTTTTAAATTTTTTAAAAGTCAAATTTCATAAATATTGCTCCTCCCCCTTTTTGGTGATTTTGGGGTAGGGTCTCATTCTTGTGGCCCAAGCCAGCCTAGAATACATGGCAAGTCTCTCTTCTGGGATTAATGGTATATGCCCATACCTGGCTCTTACAGATACATTATAGGACTGTTGTAGTTTCCTTCTTGTTAATGGGACAAGGCATCTGACCAAAAGCAGGGAGGAAAGGATTTATTTTGGTTTATAGTCTCTAGGGGATTTATAGTATATATAGTTTATAGTCTCTTTGTGATGCCAGGGGAAAGCCGAGCATGAACAGGGGACATCACCTCTGTCACAGCAGGTGGAAACGAGCAGCAGGAGAGTGAGCCAATCTCTGGGAATGGGGAGCTGGATATAACACCCCTAAGCCCACCCCCAACAACACATCTCCTCCAGCAAGGTGCCACCTCCCAAAGTACCATCAACTGGAGACTAACCATTCAGAACACAGGAGTTGATTGGGGGACAATTGCTTCAATTCCCACAAATGTTCTAGTCCTTTTTCTACATGATAGCCCTTCACCTATTGGAAGAAGGTGATCCTCTCTGAGCCAGGAACCCTTTCAGTTGTTCCGCACACAGCACGTAGTAGAGTTTCAAAATCTCCACAGACCTGATTTTAGTTGTTCTGCATTCCAATGCAGACAGTTATGAGTCATGAGCAAATCCATGAGGCCAGCACACAGTGTGGTAAAGATGATCTCATGGGTGTGACCAAGATGATGTGATGGGATAAAGACTGGAGATGGCCTTGGGAGGGGACTCAAAAGAACAGCGTTCTTAGGAAGGAAGAGTTTTAAGAAGCCATGTGAGTGCTTCTGGAATTCTCAAACCTCAAAGCTTGCCTATTGAGGGTGAAACTGAGGGGGAGTTGTCATTGTGGGAGAAAGTAGAAGAAAGCTCTGACCTAAAATGGGGGTGGGGCTGGTCTACTGGGATGTCCTGCTTGTTTCCCATTGAGGGTTGCATCCAATTCCCAACTTATTTGCATTCTGAAGTCGAATCAAAGGGAACTGCTGCTTTGGACCAAGTTCTGAACAAAATTGTGGAATGGGGGTCTGGAGAGATGACTTAGCAGTTAAGGCGCTTGCCTTTGAAGCCTAAGGACCTAGGTGGCACATGTGTCTAGAGTTCATTTGCAGTGGCTGAAGGCTGTGGTACACACATTCTCTCCTTTCTCTCTCCTTTGCTCTCAAATAAATATATTTTTTTAAGTTGTGGCATGGTGGTGTGGGAGTAAGTACACCAACAGAGACTTTATGACTAGAAGTAAAAGAGTGGCCAAGGGCTGGAGAGATGGCTTAATGGTTAAGCGCTTGCCTGTGAAGCCTAAGGACCCCGGTTCAGGCTCGATTCCCCAGGACCCACATTAGCCAGATGCACAAGGGGGCACTTGCGTCTGGAGTTCGTTTGCCGTGGCTGGAAGCCCTGGTGTGCCCATTCCCTCTCTCTCTCTCCTCCTCTCTGTCTGTTACTCTCAAATAAATAAATAAAAATAAACAAAATTTTTTTTTTAATTCTAAAAAAAATAAAATAAGATTAAGAAACCATGTGTAAACCTAATTACTAGCTAGCAAATTAAAAATATGTAAGTATTGAACATAGATAATGAACCAGAAGTCATAGGTTGTTATTAGTAAACTTTCAGTGCCAGGGGTGGGCTGCTTTCCAATGAATTGTTAGCCAGGGAGGCCCTGATGTCCCCTAAACATTACAAGTTATGGCCAAGGCCCTGGGTCGTGCCCTAGAGCTAGTTGGTAAGACTTTTACTGAAGATCTAACCTGCTTAGGCTGCAAGTCACTGAGAAGTCAAGCTGGAGCTGAGATGGAAGCCTTCTTCCTATTTTGTTTTTTTTTTTTGTTTGTTTGTTTGTTTGCTTTTCGAGGTAGGGTCTCACTCTAGTCCAGGCTGAACTGGAATTCACTATGTAGTCTTGGGGTGGCCTCAAACTCATGGTGATCCTCCCACCTCTGCCTCTTGAGCGCTGGGATTAAAGGTGTGCGCCACCACAACTGGCAGCTTTAAATTTTTTTGTTGTAAAGATTTTTTTTTTTAATTTGTTTGCAAGCAGAGAGACTGAGTGGACACATCTGAGCCTCCTTCAGATGAAACAAACCTCAAATGGATGTGTTGCTTTGTGCATCTGGCTTTACTTGGGTACTAGGGGATCAAACCCAGGTTGTCAGGTTTTGCAAGCAAGCGCCTTTAACCAGTAAGCAATCTCCCCAGCCATGTTTTAATTTTTAATTAACATACAAGTTAACAGATTTCTCTGTGGCATATTTTTTCAAATAACTTTTATTTATTTATTTATTTTATTTGATAGAGAGAGAAAGAGGCAGATAGAGAGGGGGGAGAATGGGCACACCAGGGCCTTAAGCCACTGCAAACAAACTCCAGAAGCATGTGCCACCATGCGCATCTGGCTTATGTGGGTCCTGAGGAATCAAACCTTTGACTTTGCAGGTAAGCACCTTAACTGCTAAGGCATCCCTCCAGCCCCAGCATTTCTTAAAAAAATTTTTTTTTTATTGACAACTTACATACCTACAGACAATAAACCATGATAGTTCCCTCCCCACCCTACTCCCTTTCACATCTCCACTCTCCATCATGTCCCCTCCCTCTCTCCATTAGTCTGTCTTTTATTTTGATGTCATCATTTTTTTCTCCCATTATGTAGGTCTTGTGAAGGTATTGCTAGGTACTGTGAGGTCATGGATATCGAAGCCAGTTTCTGTCTGGACGGTTGCATTGTACGGAGGGGTACCCTTCCTTTGGCTCTTACATTCTTTCCGCCACCTCTTCCGCAATGGACCCTGAGCCTTGGAGGATGTGATAGAGATGTTTCAGTGGGGGACACTCCTATGTTACTTCTTCTCAGCACTATGTTGCCTTTAGGGTCATCCCAGTGGTCACTGCCATCTGAAAAGAGAAGCTTTTCTAACCAAAAGTGAGAGTAGCATTAATACATGAATATGAACATTAAATGTAGTGTTTTCAGGGCAGACAAGAGCAGGCTTTATACCCCTAAGGCTCATGACCTTTCCTGCCATAGGTTTTTGATTAGGTTTTCAGTACTAGGCATGTATTCCCTACTATAGAGTGGGCCTCCAGTCCAATTAGAGAGTAGTTGGTTTCCCCCAGAGCAGACATGCCACTATTGCACCTATTTGGTCATTTGGCCTGTCTGGCCAAACTTGAGGATTCCGGTGTCCACTGTTTTCACTGTTGATGATGTCTGTCTCCCATAAGGCTGCATACAGTGCAGCTTTTTCCAGAATTCAGTTGGCTTAGCTACAGGGAGAAGGTTTTGTGCTCAGCACCAGCTTGATTTCTCAGTGACCTTGCTACCAGGCATGTGAAGTCTTCAGCAATAGGGTCTTACCATCTGTTTCTCATGGGAAACCAAGGGCCTTGGCAATAGCCTGCAATGTTTTGGAAGCAACAGGGACCTCTCTGGCCAACAACTAACTGGAAGGTATACCATCCCTGGAACTGAAAATTTTCTAGTAGCAATCTATGCTTCTGGATGTGCCATTATCCAAAAAAGTAGCCTTTCATATATCTTATTCAGAATATCTTGAATTTTGATTGACTCTCCCCCCACCCTTCTTACTCAATCTCTTCCCCTGGCCTCACTTAGACCATTCCACTCCCTGTAATCTGTTCTTCTACTTACACATATTCAATACCATCCCCTTAAGTCCTTCCCTCTTCTCCCTCCCTTATAGCCTTTTTCTAGCTTACTGGCTTCTGCTACCAATTTTTGGTTCCAGCTCACACACAAATTTAAATATTTGTAGCTAGGATCCATATATGAGAGAGAACCTGTGACGTTTGGCTTTCTGGGCCTGGGATACTGCACTTAGTATAATCCTTTCCAGATCCATCCATTTCCTTGCAAATTTCATTTTCCTTTACCAATGAATAGAACTCCGTTGTCTAAATGTACCACATGTTTATTGTCCATTCATCTGTGGAGGGACATCTAGGCTGGTTCTGTTTCCTAGCTATTGTGAGTAGAGCAGCGATAAAGAGGCTTGTACAAGTGTCTAAGGTAGTGAGAAGAGTCATTAGAACATATGCCTAGGAGTGCTATAGCTGGATCATATGGTAAATCTATTTTTAGCTCTCTCAAGAACCTCCACACTGATTTCCACAATGGCTGGATCAGACTACCTTCCAACCAACAGTGTAGAAGAGTTCCCCTTTTTCCATATACTCGCCAACATTTATTGTCATTTGTTTTTTTTTGATGGCAGCCATTCTGATGGGAGAGAGATGGAATCTCAAAGTAGTTTTAATCTACATTTCCCTGATGGCTAAGGATATAGAACATTTTTTAGATTTTATATGCCATCTGTATTTCTTCCTTTGAGAACTCTCCATTTCGTTCCATAGCCTATTTTTTTTTTTTTTTGATTGGGTTGTTTGATTCCTTACTGTTCTGTTTTTTTTTAGTTCTTTGTATATTCTGGATATTAATCCTCTGTCAGATGTATAGCTGGCAATGATTTTCTCCCATTCTGTAGGTTGTCTCTTTGCTCTATTTACAGTGTCCTTTGCTGTACAAAAGCTTTGTAACGTCATGAGATCCCAGTGGTTGATTTCAAACATATTTAGTTTGGGTTGATCCTCTCCTCTCACCTGTTCCTTCCTCCATCTTCCTGCCTCCTCCTCCTCCATGCATGTACCCCAAAGCCTCCAGGAGTTTCCTTTTGCTGTTTCACCTCCTGGAAGCTCTCCCAATCTTTATTCCTGGTGTTCTAATACATCATGATAGGTTTCACTTACTGTGCTGAGCATTAGTTGTGCTTTTCAATTTGAGAGTCCATGTCACCGAATTTTGGGAAGTTTCATATCAATTATTTGATAATGCCATCCAGTTCATTTTCAAAATCTCTGTAATTCTGGCTAGATTTTTCTGTGTTTTTAATATTTCATATGTGCAATATTGTTTTCCTATATCTTTGAGTATATTAGTAGTTTTAATGTTTTCTTTTTCCTGTCTGTCTGCATTGTCTCTGGGCTTTCTATTTCTTTGCCTTTGGGCGGGGGTCATTCCGTAGCCCAGGCTGGCCCAGAACTCACTATGTAGTCCAGGACTGGCTGGCAGTCCTGCCACAGCTTTCCAAGTGCTAAGATTACAGGTTTGCACCACCATGTGGCTTTCATTTCATCTTTTTTTACTGTTTGATAGACATTTATTAAATGTATATGTAGACATAGCTTTTGGTTAGTCTTTACCAATTAAAAAAATATTTGAGCAGTGTGTGGTAGCACAGGCCTTTAACCCCAGCACTTGGGAGGCAGAGGTAGGAGGACCACTGTGAGTTCGAAGCCACCCTGAGACTACATGGTGAATTCCAGGACAGCCTGAGCTAGAGTGAGACTCTACCTCAAAAAACCAAAAATTTTTTTAAAATTTTATTATTATTTTTTATTTGAGAGAGAGAGACAGAGAAAAAGAGGTGGGGAAGGGTGGAAATGGGTGTGCCAGGGCCTCAAGCCACTGCAAAGGAACTCCAGATTCATGCATCACCTTGTGCATCTGGCTTATGTGGGTCCTGGGAAATTGAATTTGGGTCCTTTGGCTTTGCAGGCAAACCCCTTAACCACTAAGCTGTTTCCCCAGCCCCGAGTCCCATGTTTAACTGGAAGATTCAGGGTCTTCCCTGCAGGGAAAGAAGAGCTAAGGGAATGAGAACATGGGCTTTGGTGCTAGACAGAGCAATAGTCAACTTCCAGTTTTACCTCTTCATAATCCAATGTATCTTCAAGTAAGAAAATGAACCTTCCTGAGCCTTCAATTCATCACCTGAAACGTGAGAAAGTTGTCACCCTTAGCTCACAGGGGTGTTTTAAGTATTGACTCTGATAAAGCAGGTTTGAACCCAGGCTTATTAGTATAAGGCCATGCTCTGAACCATCAATGCAGCCTGCCTTAAAACCAGCATGACTCAGAAAGTGGCTACTTTCAGCCTGCGTTCCTGGAGAAAGATGTTATGTAGAGTAAAGCCATAGCTGACTCATGCTGTGAGGGCTGAATCTTGATGTTTACAAGCCACTAAGATTCTGAGATTGTCACTGCAGTACCGTTTGGTGAAAACTGACAGATGCGACAGCAGCCTACCGCTTCAGGAAGATGCTAGGTCAACCTGGGTAAGGCCAGCAGATGAGGCAGCCAGGACGTGTGTGAGATTGACAACAACAGAATCTGGGGCAGTGTGAGACGCAGCACCAAACAGTGGGAGGGGGGCAAGATGACTTCTGGAGACATTAACTTGTTCTCACTGGCTTTCCAGTTCCCCCTCCCCAGCTCTTTCAAGCAGAGAGTAGCCCTTGCTATTTCCTTGCTTTGGTTATTTTTGGTGGTCAGCGCCTAGAAGTTACTGTTATGAATCATTCTGACCTTTCTCTTTCTCTCTCTTACTTTCTTTCTTCCTTTCATTTTTAACTATTTTTCTTTATTTATTTGAGAGAGAGAAAGAAAGAAAGAGGCAGAGAGAGAGAGAGAAAATGGGTGCGCTGGGGCCTCTAGCCATTCCAAAAAAACTCTACTACCTTGTCCATCTGGCTTTACATGGGTCCTGGGGATTCAAACATGTGTCCTTTGGCTTTGCAGGCAAATACCTTAACCACTAAGCCATCTCTCCAGCCTCTTTCTTCCCTCCTTCCTTCCTACCTTTCTTTTTTTCTTTCTTCCTCCCTCCCTCCCACCTTTCCTTCCTTCCTTTCTTTTTTGAGGTGGGATATTACTCTATGCCAGACTGACCTGGAATCCACTATGTAGTCTCAGGCTGGCCTTGAACTCATGGCAATCTTCCTACCTCTGCCTCCTGAGTGCCCACACTAAAGGTGTGTGCCACTATGCCCGGCTTCTTTCTGACTTTTTTTTTTTTCCAGGTAGGGTCTCACTCTAGTCCAGGCTGACCTGGAATTCACTGTGTAGTTTCATGGTGGCTTCAAAACTCACAGCAATCCTCCTACTCTGCCTCCTGAGTGCTGGATTAAAGGTGTATACCACCACACCTGGATCTTTCTGTCTTTTGTAATAACCTTTTTTATTTTTATTTTTGTTTTGTTTTTGTATTTTGAGGTAGGGTCTTGGTCTAGCCCAGGCTGACCTGGAATTCACTATGTAGTCTCAGGGTGGCCTGGAACTCATGGAGATCCTCCTACCTCTGCCTCCTGAGTGCTGGCCACTTCTTGATCACTTATACATGAACTCCTTAAAATTCACCCAGACATAGATGGAAATAAGGAACATGAAGGCCAAAAGGAAAGAGGAGGTTACATCCCAGAAAGGTTTCATAAGCCCAAGTTCCCAGGAGACCTGGTACCAGATGTTATCATTTGCAGCAGCCGAGTATAGTACTTGCTGCTATGGGGACAGCTCTAGGGGCACATTGGTAAGAAACCTACAACACCTAGGGGTGTTGCATCATGCCCCAAGGGACTGTTTCTAACAAAACATCGCTGTTCCTGGAAATACCATCTCCAAGTGCACCCGGGCAACTCAGGAGCTGTTGGGTTTGTGGATGAGTGTGTGCAGTGGGTGGGTGGAGGGGCAGGCCTGGGATCAAGGGCTTGAGGCAGAGGTGTTTGCAGAAGGTTTAGTGAGCCTGAGAGGCAGGATTTACTGCTAGGCCTGCTGTTAGGTGATAGGAAGATCCAAGTAGTCCTGTGCTTGAGGAATAAGTGGAGGCTGAGGCACCCAGGCAAGAGGCATAGAACAGGAGAGTTTTACAAAACAGTTTATTTGCAAAGATATATAGCTTTATCTATATTTATATATCTATATTTATCTATACACACACAGAGAGAGAGAGAGAGAGAGAGAGAGAGAGAGAGAGAGAGAGAGAGGGAGGGAGGGAGAGAGATTGGGTGCACTAGGGCCTCTAGCTGCTACAGATGAACTCCAGATGAATACACCACTTTGTGCATCTGACTTTACATGGGTACTGAGGAATTGAACTCTGGTTGTTAGGCTTTGCAGGCAAGCACCTTAACTACTGAGCCATCTTTCCAGCCCCAACCAGGAGATTTCAAAAAACATTTTATCTTTATCATCTCCATACATATATATAATGTACCCTGATCATAATGCCCTTCTACTACCCTTCTTTATTCTCCTTCCTTCTTGTTTTTCAACTAGTCTTTCTTCTTTTTTAAAAATTATTTTTATTTATTTGAGAGAGAGAGAGAGAGAGAGAGAGAGAGAGAGAGAGAGAGAGAGAGAGAGGCAGGTAGAAAGAGAGTGAATGGGCATGCCAGGGCCTCCACCCACTACAAATGAATTCCAGATGCATGTGCCCCTATGTGCATTTGGCTTATGTTGGTACTGGGGAGTTGAACCTGGGTCCTTAGGTTTTGCAGGCAAGAGCCTTAACTGATAAGCCATCTCTCCAGCCCTAGTCTCTCTTCTTTGGAGGTCATCAGTTTTTATTTATTTTTATTTTCTTTGGTTTTTCAAGATAGGGTCTTGCTTTAGCCCAGGCTGACCTGGAATTCACTATGCAGTCTCAGGGCAGCCTTGAACTCATGGCAACCCTCCTACCTTTGCCTCCCAAGTGTTAGGATTAAAGGCGTGAACCGCCACACCTGGACATTTTTAATTTTTGCCCTCACATTATACAGGTCTTATGTAGGTAGCTATAGCCACTGTGAGGTCATAAATGCAACAGCCACTTTGTGTTTGCATGACAGTATTACAAAGCACTCTTCCCATCATTTGGTGCTTACATTCCTTCTACCTCTACTTCCAAAATGGCCCCTGAGCCTTGGCAGGTGTAGTAGAGATGTCTGTCTTCATGCTGAACACTCCACTATCACTTCTCAACACTTTGATGAGTTTTGAGCTGCCGTTATAGTCACTGCTATCTGAAAAAAAGAAGTTATTTTTTTAACAAAAAGAGTAGCATTAACATATGGGCATAAACATAAATATTTAGAAGGAAATTTGATGGGCATAACATAACCAGTAGTAGCGCTCTTGCCCCCCTACCAGGGCCCACGACCTCTCCAGCCATAGGTTTTTGACTAGGTTTTCAGTACCAGGCACAACTCCCCTCTGGTGGAACAGAACTCAAGTCCAATCAGAGAGCAGTTGGTTTTCCCCGTAACAGATATGCCACTGCATTACCAGGTGGCAGATTTTGCTTGGCTGGCCAGACATGTAGCTTATAGGGTCTACTTCTGGTTAAGACTATTAATGACTTTGCTCCCCCAACAGGCTGCATAGTACTTTACAGCATCATAACAACTAGTCAACAGGTAGGAGGCTTCTCAGCTCATCCCAGAACTCAAACTCACTATGTAGGAAAGGATGACCTTGAACTTTAAAATATATTTTAATTTTTTGTTTATTTATTTATTTGAGAGTAACAGAGAGAGAAAGAGGCAGAGAGGCAAAGAAAGAGAGAGAGAGAGAGAGAGAGAGAGAGAGAGAGAGAGAGAGAGAGAGAGAGAGAATGGGTGCACTAGGGCCTCCAGACACTGCAAATGAACTCCAGATGTGTGTGTACCTTGTACATCTGGCTAATGTGGGTCCTGGGGAATCGAGCCTTGAACCAGGGTCCTTAGGCTTCACAGGCAAGCACTTAACCTCTAAGCCATCTCTCCAGCCCCAAATATTTTATTTTTATTTATTTATTTGAGAGAGAGACAGAGAGAGTTGGGGGGGAGAATGGGTATGCTGGGCCTCTAGCCACTACAAATGAACTCCAGACACATGAACCACTACATGCATCTGGCTTATGAGGGTACTAGGGGAATTGAACCTGAGTCCTTAGGCTTTGCAGGCAAGTGCCTTAATCACTAAGCCATCTCTCCAGCTGCCCCTTTTTGAGGCAAGGTCTTATTCTAGCCTAGGCTGGCCTTGAGTTCATGGTGATATTCCTACCTCAGCCTCCCAGTTGCTAGGATTAAAGGTGTGAGTCACCATGCATAGCTGACCGTGAACTTTAAATCCTGCTGCCTCTGTCTCCTGAGTGCTGGATTATAGGAATACAATACCACTCATGGTTTATGTGGTTTGGGGAATAGAATCAAAGTCTTGAATATGCTGGGCAAGCACTTAGCAACTGAGCTATGTCCGCAGCCTGACAGGGAGACCTCTGAAGCCCAACTTACCAGCCAATCCCAGTCCAGTTACCAGAGAGGGCCTTGTAGTCTATCCCTGACATTTCCTGGTTGTGCCTCCTTCCTCTTTTTTAGCATGATGCTGTCGGATTTTTACCTACGAACTAGTTAGTAATGCCTCCTTTCTGAATGTTGTGAAGGCAGGATGCAGAAACTCCATCCACTGCCTAGTTGGACATAGTTCTTGCTTTGGACTTCTTCCAAGGTGATGGTCGAGCTCTTAGCAGGCCTGCTGCCCTCTGGGCCTAGAAGGACCATTACCAAGATAGTCCAGATGGTTCACTTGGCAGGAAGATACTTAAGTGTTTTCATGGCATGGTGGCTACTTCCTCCACATTGAGTGATCCAAGGGATGGAACAAGGTGGAAGCCACGGGTCTATTATGACCTTGCCATCTTGAATACTGTGGTCACCATGACCTCATGATGACACTGAGCTAATCTTAGGACAGAAGTCCTTGCCTGATTGTGTTAGGTACCCTCAGTTCTGGTGTTATTGTGTTACACTTACCCCTTAGTATCTTGATATATCTTCCTACAAGTTCCCTTTTTTGTCAAATGTTGTGGTTGATACCTATAATCCTACTTGGGAGGTAGAGGCAGGAAGATCAGGTGTTTAAGACCATCCCTGGATACACAGTGAGTTAGAGGCTAGCTGGGGATAAATGAGGCCCTGTCTTAGAAAAGAAAAGAAAAGAAAAGAAAGATTCCCTTTCTTACTAAAGTTGCTAGAGTTGACTTTGGTGACATACAACCAAAACCCCTGACTGAGGCTAGAGAGGAATGTCACACTGTCTGCTTGTTAAGAGACAAGGGAAAGGGGTCTTGTCAGCTAATGCTCAGAAAGGTGACCCCGTTTTGTAGGGTTCAAGAACAAGCACTGTGAGGGGAAGAAAGCCCGCGCTTTGCATGTGTGAACGGTCAAGATGAGCCTGAAGGACAAATGCTTGCAGTTATGATATGACTGGATCTGCCTATTTCTCCAGCTGCGTCTGTGGCCGAGCCTCAGCCTAGGAACAGAATCTGTCTCTTCACCCTCTCCTTCCTTAGATTCCCTGCTTAACTTTGGGGTTGGGCAAATTCCAGCAGAGTGGCCAGCACGAAGGGAATCTCTGAGGTTGGAACGAGCAGGGAGAATGCTGAATGTACACAGGTTTGGTCTCCTCCCAAAACTAGGCCAACAAATCAGGACTCACTGAGCTCTCTGTTGCCTGCATGCGGGCACTGGCAAGCAGCCCCGTTTCCAAAGGGAGAGATGCCGTTTGAACTCATCCCCTTCTGATCTTGTGCATGGGCTGCAGCTGGGGCCACAGTTGCTGGGTGGCCCACAGAAGCTGGCAGCATAATCACTGACAAGCATGGTAATTATGTGCTGGGAAGACAGGGCTCCGCTCCCTTCTCCAGCTGGGCCCCAAAGGTACACATGCCCAGGGACAGGCTGCAGAGTGGAAAATGACCAAGGGTCATGTTCATTCCATTCATTCCAACTCACACTCTCTTTTATTTTATGTTTTATTTTTATTTGTTTATTTGCAAGAAGAGAGAGAGAGAGAGAGATCGAGCGAGCGAGCCTCTTACCACTGCAAATAAACTCCAGACACATGTGCTACTTTGTGCATCTGGCTTTATGTGGGTACTGAGAATCAAAACCTGGGTGGGTGGGCTTTGTAAACAAGCGCCTTTAGCCTCTAAGCCATCTCCCCAGCCCCGTATCTCATGCTTTTTTTTGCAGCTCATAGAGGCAGTGATGAATGAGGAAAGGAAGCATTTCTCCAGACACATGCACTACCTTGTGCATCTGAGTTATGTGGGTCCCGGGGAATTGAACCTGGGTCCTTTGTCTTTGCAGGAAAGCACCTTAACCACCAAGTCATCTTTCCAGCCCAGGAGGCATTTCTTAGAAGCAAGGTCTGTTTAGCAATGACCTCCAGCATTCTATTTTAGGACTCAGGCAAAAGGGCAGAGCAGAAGAAAGAGAGTGCTGGCTCTGCATCTTCCTCTTTTGCCAAGACTCAGTTTTCATCTTTGAAAGATAACAAATTGAACAATAAGATGTCAGATGTAAGAAAGACAGAGGAATTTTTCTGGTGGCCTAGTATGTAAAATAAAATGTTTCTGGGTCCAAGTAACAAAGACTCAACTACAATTAGCTTGAATCATAAACATGCGTTTCACCACACAACAAGGCGTTCAGAGATTGGGTGGGTCACAGTTTGTTGACTCAGCATCTCTGTGATTACATTTTGGACATAATGATACAGGTTCATTACATCCTCCCACTGGACTTTCCTCTGGTGTCAGCAGCTCACTGTCACAGAGGCCAGATGTCAGTAATAGTTCCAGGTAGTTGCAGGTAGTTGAGGCATAAAATGTTTTCCTACCTTCCTTCCTTCCTTCCTTCCTTCCTTCCTTCCTCCCTCCCTCCCTCCTTCTCTCCCTCCCTCCTCCCTCCCTCCCCTCCTCTCCCCTTTCTTCCCTTCTGCTCTGCATCTCATTGCCCCTCCAGGACACCCAACACGTATCATTGACCAGAATCATGTCGCATGCCCATGATTAAAACAATCCCTGATGTGGAGATAGGCATGGCCACCTTTGGCTCAAAACAACCAACCGTACCCCTTGGATTGGGAAGGTCCATGAAGCACAAGGAGGGAAGCGGGATGGTGAGAGTGGAACAGTGTTATTGTTGAGCTTCGCCTCTAGCAGACGGAACTGGGGTTGGGAGGCATTGCTTGGAGCCAAGTCCTGCAGCAATTGATAACAGTTGGGGTGATTGTAAGCAATCACCCCAGACTGTTGTTTCTGGCCTTTATAATCTCTGGCATGGAACTGAAAATTTGATACTCTATGGATGCTTTTCCTTCTAGAATCACCCTAGCCCAAAAGGTATTGGAAGGGAAAGAGGAATAAAAGCATGGCAGAAGTGTCATCCAGGGATCGGGAAGCTGCTATGTACACCCAGGAGCCTACACACATCATTACTGAGCCTCTAGACGTGCACCTCCCAGCCCTTACCCAGCTACTGCCGCTGTGTACTCAGCTAGACAGCCGTAGTTAGTGTATTGTGAAACAGGCACGGTGACACTGAGTGGTGAGGGGTAGGCTCAAGAATATGACCATAAAGGACTTTAGCACAGCAGCTCAGGAGGAGGGACTCAACAGAAGTGGGGGTTCTGTTCACCGTTGTCATCATCAGAACTGTCATCCCCTTCACCACCATCACATCATCATTATCACTGTCATCACCACCACCACCATCACCACCACCACCATCACCACCACCGCTGTCAGCAATCACCCAATGCTTCTGGTCACAGCTTTTACAATAAGCTCCCAGGCCTCTTTACATCAGGGCCCTACTTACTCTTCCAGGGACAATTAGGGCTTTCATAAATCTTTTATTAGTCCCCCCTCCTTTGAATTTACCAAAAGTTCTCACATGGTAATAGCCATGCTTCCTGTCTTATGACAGAACACATCAAATGCCAAAAGTTCCCATGAATTAAAGTACACCTTTGAATGACCTCATTCTTTTTTCCTGTTATTTAGAAACCAACAGATTCCTTGAAGGACTGTCCTACAGCCTGAGGCTACCTTCTTTGGATGGGGAGAGCTCTTTAGCTTGAGCGTGGATCCTCCTAGTCCTGAAGCTGAACGCTTAGCTAGGCTGTCAAAACCCTGCATGGTCGGCTTTATCGCTGCCCACCTCTCCCACTTGTTTTGCCACTTACACCACACTTCCCTTCCCTTCCCTTCCCTTCCCTTCCCTTCCCTTCCCTTCCCTTCCCTTCCCTTCCCTTCCCTTCCCTTCCCTTCCCTTCTTTCCTTCCTTCCTTCCTTCCTTCCTTCCTTCCTTCCTTCCTTCCTTCCTTCCTTCCTTCTTTCCTTCCTATCTTCCTTCCTTCTTTCCCTCCTTCCTACTTTCCTACCTCCTTTCCTTCCTGATGAGAGCTCACAGTGTTTCCCAGGCAGGATTGCAACCTTGAGATCCAGTGGTTCCCCTGCCTCAGCCTCCAAAGTAGCTGGGACTATAGGCATGGGCTATCACATCCAACTCCCTGCTTCCCTCTGTTGGACATATATCTATGTCCTCTTTCTGTTTTATCCTCCCATTTAGAGGTCTTTATAATTTCTGTTACTTCTTCCTGGAATACACACTCATACCCACCCATATATACACACACATGAAGTAATATATAAGAAGTATATATCATAAGAGAAATAATGTTTTATACACACACACACACACACACACACACACACACACACACATATATATATATATATACACATATATATAAATTGAACTCCAAATGTCTGCAACCTTGTGTCACTGTGCATCTGGCTTATGTGGGATCTGCAGAGTAGAACATGAGTCCTTAGGCTTCACAGGCAAGCACCTTAATTGCTAAGCCAGCTCTCCAGCCATTTATTTGTTTATTGTTTTTATTTATTTATTTGCATGAGAGAGAGAGAGAGAGAAAATGAATATGGGTGTACCAGGGCTAATACAAACTCCAGATGCATGTGTCACTTTGTGCATCTGGCTTTAAATGGGTACTGGGCAATCAAACCCACACTGGCAGGCTTTGTAAGCAAGCACCTTTGACCACTGTGCCATCCTCACAGTCCTGCTCTTATTACTTCTGACTCGCCCTCCTAATACAGATATTTTTGGTTGCAGCAGTCCAAAACCCAGACCAAAAGTGATGTAAGCAAAACCAGAAGTTATTGGTTGTTAAAGCTGAAAATCCCAGCTTCAGGCATGGCTTGATCGGGGCACTCAAACAATGACATCAATACTTACTAACGCTGAAGTGGCTCAGGAGCCCATTGGCTGAGACCCATTGCGGTGGCCAGGGAAATGGCCCATGCTAAATGTCACACCCAAATAAACTGAGCTGATACCAGGAGGAAGTAAGGCTTCCCCGAGGAAGATCAGGTGCAGAGTTAAGAAGGAAGAGTGAGTTTGAGGAGTGAATGCAAAACAGTGGCTCCCATGTCTCAGGTCAGGGCAGTCTCTGGATGCTGGCTCTCTCCCCGTCCTCCTGGGATACACACTTAGAGCCTTTGAACTTCTTCCACCAGATTATGCATTCCCAGGAGGCAGGAGCTCTTTAGCCGTTGTGTTCTGAGTGTCAGGGCTGATGCCTGCATGTAACAGTTTTTTTTTTCTCTCACTCTTTTCAAATATTTTATTTATTAATCTATATTTATGAGAGAGAGAGAGAGAGAGAGAGGCAAGAGAGAGAATGGGCGCACAAGGGCCTCTAGCCACTGCAAACAAGCTCCAGACACATGTGCCACCTTGTACCTCTGGCTTTAGTGGGCACTGAGGAATCAAACCGGGGTCTTCAGGCTTTGCAGGCAAGATCCTTAACCACTGAGCCATCTAACCAGCCCCCTCCCACGCCCCTGTCTCTCTCTCTCTCTCTCTTTTGGTTTTACAAGGTAGAGTCTTGTTGTAGCCCAGGCTGACCTGACTCCAACTCATGGCGATCCTCCCACCTCTGCCTCCCAAGTGTTGGGACTAAATGTGTGTGCCACCACATCCGGGTCTTTTTTTTTTTTTTGAGACAGGATCTCATGTAGCTCAAGGTTCTTTGAACTCACTGTGTAGCTGATGATGTCTTTAAACTCCTAATCCTCTTGCCTCCACCTTCCAAGGCTGTCAGAGGGATAAGTCTGGGGTCCTTTCTATGACCAGGCTGAGTTGATTGACTTTCCAGCTGTGCCATCATCTAGCTGTCTAATTTCCACAATCCTATAAGCAAGCTTGGAGAAAATATACAGGACACATCTCCCCCCTGAGATGTGACAGTTTTCTCATGGGACCAGGCCGGCCTGCATCCCAGGACCTGGGAGGGGGACTCTATGAATCAGAAAAGGAGCTGGGCAGGGGGAGGGGAGGAGGTTACTTTGGATTAAGAGTTTTAAAAAGGGTGATTCATGATCATTGTGGCTGACATTTAAAAAGCCCCAAATACTTTTGGTAACCAGCATGCTGCTTTGCATTTTGCCTCCCATTTATCCTGGGAACGGAGCAGACCGCGGTTGCCCTGGGGTATATCATATTTCACTTTCTGCTTCTGAAGCTTTGGTGATGTTTGACTCCTCAGTTTCCCATATTTAACCTGTTATTCCAGGACTGATCATGGAAGCTCTTGCACAGTGTAGACAGGGGTTTAGGTGTCGGATAGCCTAGAGCTGGCAACTTGCTTCTTTTCTGCCATCTGTTGTGTGACTGAGGAAGGCTACTTACTGTCTCAGAGGCATTGAATCCTCTCCAAAGAAAGCAAGGACAATAATGCCAATGTTGTAGGGTATTGGAGGGCATAGGTGGAGTTATTTCTGTGTAGTATGGACTTAAAGTTTAGTTTAAACTATGATGGATGAGATGGTGGAAGGTAGGAGTGGGCAGAAGCAGGTGTCTGGTATGGGGGAGGAATGTGGGTATCTGTCCTGCTAAGGCATTGGCATAAGTCTGAGTGCCCACAAGAAAGTGTGGGTAGAACTTGAAGGGTTTGTTGGATGTAAACATTGCAAGACATAGGGCTTCCTGGCCAATGTGACATTTGTGGGACTTTTTTGTGGTGGGGGAGGAGTTGGGAAGGGTGGCCCAGTAGCCTGGGTTACTGGAACTGTGGATCTTCCCACACACATATGGACTTTCAGAGTTAACACTCAGAGTCTTGGGCACTTCTTGGCGGGCCACCCTGTAAATGTGTTCTCAATTGTGCCTGGGACTTGGAGGAACTTTAGCACCTCCAAGGACTCCAGAGCCTCAGCTTGCCCAGCCTGATGCAGGCCACCAGGGGCAGAGAGGACACTAGGTGACCTCATTATCTCTCCTCAGACATGCTCAGAAAGACTTGGTTGAAGGTTTGCAGAGGCTGGAGGCCTAGATGGATGAAGAATTACCCAAGTAGAGTGCTGCTTAATAAGGCCTAAGGAAACATGGACTCCATACTCTATACAAAGTGCTTGCCACTCGCTGAGATGTATGTTTAAATTATATGTACTTTAACATTTTTATTTGTTTATTTGAGAGAGAGAGAGAGAGAGGGAGAGAGACAGAAACAGAAACAGAGAGAATGGGCATGCCAGGGCCTCTAGCTGCTGCAAACAAACTCCAGAAACATGTGCTACCTTGTGCATCTGACTTATGTGGGTCCTGGGCAATCAAACCTTGATCCTTTGGCTCATCTGGAATTCACTATGTAGTCTTAGGGTGGCCTTGAACTCACAGTGATCCTCCTTCCTCTTTCTGCTGAGTGCTGGGATTAAAGGCGTGCACCACCATGCCTAGCTCAAAACCAATTTTTAAAGCTTTGAATCTGGTCATATTAGAAAAATCATTCATCTTAATGTCTGAGTTGATTCCCCTGGATTCTTGGACATAAAACCACATTATCTGCTGTGCTGATCAGTGCCTTCTCTGGCTCCTGCAACTGTGCCCTATTGGCTCCGTTGCGCTTCTCAGAACACACAGACAATCTGAGATGACAGTAGCCATGGTTGTTTGTGGGTTTGTTATTCCTGTCACATTAGATATGCTCAGGGAAGACTTTGGTGTCAGGACCCTCTTCAGAAGTACACCTACTGTGCCCTAGCCCCAGGGACCATGCTAGTGCTTTCCTGTTAAACATCTCGAAGGCTCTTAGCTGGAAAGAAATGACCTCTTTTATTTATTTTTTATTTTTTATTTTTTTGACATAGGGCCTCACTCTAGCCCAGGCTGACCTGGAATTCACTATGTTGTCTCAGGGTGGCCTCTAAGTCTCTATGACCCTCCTACCCCTGCCTCCCGAGTGCTGGGATTCAAGGCATGCACCATCATGCCAGGCAATAAATAAAAATATAAAAAATAAAATATAAAAAAAACAGGGCTTTGAAAGTCAGGGGAAAGAATCTAATAGAAGACTTAGATTTATAGGGGTAGGTAATTTTCATTTTCTTCCCCTAACAGTTTCTAGCAGTTAGGGGCCAGGATTGAGCAGGCCTAGAGCAAGGTAGGAGGGCGCAGGGCACAGTGGCTATTGTGGGCATTTGGCAACACAGCCCATCTAATCTCTGCGAGGCAGACATCTTTAATCCTAGACTTATATCAGAGGAAAGCAGCTCAGAGAGGTGAAGTCAGCAGTCCAAGGTCTAGGAAAGGGCAGTGCTGACACGGGGGGGGGGGGGGGGGGGGGGAGGATGCTACAGTGCTCCCTCCGTTCCAGACGAATTCAATGAGGAGGCCTGGGGAAGGAGGCCCTGGCCCTCTGTGAATGGCTGACCCCTGTGCGGAGAAGGAAGTAAGATCCTGAGGGAGAAGGCATGGAAACTGCACTTTTGCATTTAGATAGCAAGGCAGCTCATGCCTGTGATGAACTGAATACTCCACCCCACCCCCCCTCCCAGGACCGCAGTGTCTTCTGGGAACTGTTGAGTGCAATCTGGTAGACTGATGTGTCAGGAGGGAGACTGGGCAGAGGTAGCCAGGTTTGTCTCTCTTCCCAGCCACACTGACCGCCTGCCTGACCTGAAACTAAGAACTGAAATGGAAATTCAACTGCAAGTCTGAGCAGCTCTGGCTAGAGTCCCTGTGACCATGGGGAATGGATTGAAGCCTGGTGTGGAGTGGGCTCTGTTGTGTGCTAGGGACGCTCCTACTGGCCGGCTACGGCGGGCAGAGGGGCACTTAGTCTCCAGTAGCACTAGGGCTGTTCTTGAGTCCACTGACACCTCCTAGTGTTAGGATTTGTTTGTTTGTTTGTTTTTGTTTTTTCCAGATAGGGTCTTGCTCTAGCCCAGGCGGACCTGGAATTTATTACATAGTCTCAGCATGGCCTCGAACTCACAGTGATTCTCCTACCTGTGCCTTCCTAGTGCTGGGACTGGAGGCGTGTGCCACCACGCCAGGTTGGATTCTTCCTTCTCCTCATGTATGTGTGTGTGTGTGTGTGTGTGTGTGTGTGTGTGTGTGTGTGAGAGAGAGAGAGAGAGAGAGAGCGAGAGAGGCGGGGGGGGGGGGAGACACAGAGACACAGAGAGAGGGTCTTACTACATAGCTTGGGCCAGTCTAGAACTCACGGCGGTCCCCTTTCCTCAGGCTCATGAGTGTTAGGATCACAGGTCTGAGTCATCACTCTTGGCATCTCTGGGAGTCTTGGGAACCTTACTGGGTGGCTTACCCGGAGGTTTGGATTACTTCCATCTACGTGACCCTTTTTTAAATTTTTTTTTGTTCATTTATTTATTTATTTATCTATTTGAGAGCAGCAGACATAGAGAGAAAGACAGAGGGAGAGAGAGAGAATGGGCGCGCCAGGGCTTCCAGCCTCTGCAAACGATCTCCAGAAGCGTGTGCCCCCTTGTGCATCTGGCTAACGTGGGACCTGGGGAACCGAGCCTCGAACCAGGGTCCTTAGGCTTCACAGGCAAGCGCTTAACCGCTAAGCCATCTCTCCAGCCCTACGTGACCCTTTTTATTGTGGCAGTCCTCAAGGCCTGCAGAAATTCTCATTTCACAGGGAAGAGAAGTGTTTGGGGATCTACAGGTACAGGTCCAAGGAGGGGTGGGGTGAGTTATTGTCCACAGCCCAACACTGTGACTTCCTGGAGTGTCCCAGGCTAAGGTTCTGAGTAGAGCAAAAGTGGGCTCTTAGTGATTCCACAAGTAGATGTTCCTCACCTTCCTATCTGTCTCTAGATCCTTCTTAACCTTAGATTTCTAAGTCTACAGTCCCCGAATTGCAGATCTGGAAATTACTTTTGAGGATGGAAAGGGTAAGTGATCAGCTCAGGATGGCACACGGGAGGTACTGGGGCAGGGAACCATTGCCTGTAGTCTTTGCTGAGCCTCCAGACCTCAGCACCACCCTGTCATGGGCATAAGGCTCAAGGATCCCCAAAGGGGAAGCAGGGACACGAAGAGCCAGCCAAGGAGGACAGGGTCAGGAGGGCTGGAGCCTCAGAAGCAGCAAGGTCATTGTGGAGTCATCAAGGTCAGACTTCTGGCATGCTGTGCAGGGAGAAGAAAGTGGTTGCTCATTGTTACTCGCATGCACTTTAGTGGTTCAAGGCACTTTCTCCATGAATTACTCTTGATTTACAGGGATCCAGATGCTAGCTGAACAAATTACCCTCTCAGATTACACATCCAAGGCATTTGAAAACACACTGTAATTTAGGTGGACTGGCAGGTGATATTGCAAAAAACCCTTTCCTGTTTTTCAAGACATCATCATTGAACCAGTGGTACTTTTATGGGATAGACATTGTTTAACGTGCTTTTTAACTCGACCAGTGGCCAGTAAAAGATGACAAGCCGCATAGAGGGGCTGTAGGACTACTTGCTCCTCTCCTCTGGTTTGCTGGAGGCTCTGGGACATCTGGGCTGTCTCGGGCACCTGCATCTGTCCCAGCGCCGCCGCCACAGCAGGGACTCCAGCCTGGAGCACGCCTCCGGGTCTTGACTGTAGCTGGCTCGTGGCCCAGGCGGCGGCCTCTCAGGGTCGCTCCTGGACCGCAGTAGGAAAGGTGTGGACCGGCCAGAGAGGAAAAGCAGCGCCGGCGCACCAGGGTCTCGGTGGACCTGGACAGCTAGGGAGGGCGTGAGGGCCACCACCCCTCCCAAGAGACTGTCTCCGGGTGTCAGATGACATTCAGGGGCGTCGCCCTCGGCTGGTGCCACCGAGGTTTAGAGACTCACGTCCCATACACACAGCTAGCTGGGTGACAGACAGCATGTGGGGCATGCCGTTTTGACATCGCACCCGGGAATCCTCGTAGCCCCCATTTCTGCAAGGCGGACGCCCCTTCCCTTGGTTCTGATCCTGCGAAGCAAGGAGTGGGGCACCCGGACTAGTCCTTTGGTTAGGAGACGAGGCCCTCCTCGCCCAGCCATCACCCTCGTGCACACCGAGGCGAGGCTTGGCAAGTCGTGGAGTGACAAGTGGTCCCCAGCAACCGAGGACCTGGAATGTGGGTGCCCTTCCGACCACTCGGAAGGGAGGTCTTTCGGCAGGCTTCCTAAAAGACCGGCACAAGGTGCCTAGCCCAGTGCAGCGACCGTGATGGCCACGCAGGAACCTGGAGGTCCGGGTTCAGGTGTCCCCGAGCCAGCGGCGGTTGTGCGACCTTGGTCAAGTCCCATGCTTTGCTCTGGGCCGCCCGGCAGGAGAGCCAACCCCCCCCCCCCACCCCCGGCGGTGGCTGGCCGCGCATGCTCCGTGGCGGGCGGCCCGGAGCGAAGCGGGCGGGCGCCCGGGCTGCTTTGCATTGACGCCAGCAGCTGCTGGAGGTCACCGCTGGGGGGCTGGGCGCGGCGCGCCACCGCCAAGACCCGGCTCGGAGCGCGGAGCCGGAGTCCCCCGCGGCGCCGCCAGACGCGGCCGCGCGAGCCGCTCGGGGGCGCGTCTCGACGGCGCGGCCCGGAGTCGAGTGGAGGCCCACCGCTCGCCCAGCGCGGCGGCCGTCCTCGCGCGGCCGCCCCCTCGCAGCTCGGGCCGGGCGCTCGTCCAGAGCTCGCTGACAGACGGCCGTGCGCGCCGAGGTGCGGGGCCGTGTGGAGGAGCGGCGCGGGGCGTCTGCCCCTCGGGGACCGGAGGGAGGGGGGGCGGCGGAGGGGAAGGGGAGACGTCGATCGAGCCGAGGGCGGCGTCGCGAGCGCCGCGCGGGCTCCCCGGTGGCCCAGGGCGTCAATCTCCTCCCCTGACTTATTCCCCCGGAAGCGCGGCGGCCGCGGCGATGTGAGGAGGGAGGCGGCGGCGGCGGCGGCTCCCGCCTCAGGAAGGGCATGTTCGGAGGGGCGGCCGCGGCGCGCCTCTCGCCCCGGAGCCCCGTCCCCACGGCCACGGCCACGGCCGCCGCGCCCGCACCGAGATAAAAGGGGACGGCCGCCGCGTTTCCTGCCGCGAGAGCCACCCGCGCCCGCCCAGGCAGGCGGCGATGACACCGCGCCCGCGGCGGCCCCGAGGCGCCGGGCGGGCCGTTTGCTGAAGCGGATCGCCGCGGCTGCCCGCCAACGTGTCCGTCGGCATGGGCTGCGCCCCAAGTATCCACAGCTCGCAGGGCCGGGCGTCGTATCGCGGCGGCGGCAGCAGCGAGGACGAGGACGAGGACGAAGACGCGCGGGGCCCTGCGCCGCTACCTCGACCCAGCGGAGGGCCGGGTCGTCCCCGCTTCCCAAAGCTGCCCGCGGCCACCGGTCGCACCGGCCTCGTGGAGTCCGAGCCTCACGACGGTTCGAAGGTGAGGCAAGCGCCCCGGGTCGGGGGTGGGGTTGGGGGGGTGAGGCGGCGACGCGCAGCTTCGCTTAGGGCCGGGTGGGGCTCCCTCGGTTTGGCGGCCGTCGCAACCCCGTCGCCCCGCCGAGGGGGCCTTTGCCCGATGCCTGCAGCCCTCGTGTTGGGTGGGTGGGTGGGGTCGCGCGGATCGAGACTGCTGGAGTCGCGGCGTCCGTCGGTCCGTCCAACAGGTCCGACGCCGCTAGCAAACGGGACTAGCCGGGGCGCTCGAGTCCCTCCCATCCATCGGGTGGGTGGGTGTGGATGTGGGGGAACCCCCCCCCACTAGGTCCCGAGAGGGTAGACGAGTGTACACCTCGCTCTTTAAGAGGTCCCGATGGGAGAAACGGGGGAAGGACGCAGGAGCCTGCGTGCAGGGTTCCTGGACCCGGCCGCCCCGTGGGGCTCTCTCGAACCTCGGTCAGTCTTGCACATACACTTTCACTTTTCCGTTTTCTTTGGGACACTTGGAATGTGATCTGCAACCTCAGCTTGATTTCACCGCACGTGTATCCGAAATTGACGTTCGTTAGCATTCGGGCTGTATTTAAAGCCTGTGGAATTAGGAAATGCTATTCTAAACGCGATTTTTCAAGGGTTCAGCAGGACAAAGTTAATTTTTTATGAGGCAGTCTGGGACACGCTGTGGCTGTGAGTGTGTGAGTGTGTGTGTGTGTGTTTTCTTTTTCCCCTTTGAATGTCTTCCCCACTGTGTTTTGCCTCGCTTGGCTTTGTCAAAGTTCCGAGGCTCTCTTTGCTAAGGTTTTCTAAAGGTAAAAAAGGAAAGGTTAAGGCAGCTTAACTACTTCTAAGAATTTTAAAACAGTCACAACTCACGTATTGGCTCTATGTTTTATTAAGGTAGTAAATAAACAAACAAAACCTCTGGGGTGCTTGGCTGCAGATAACTGAACATCAATCAGCCCTTCTGGTCGCTGCCAATTTTCAAGTTTTACAATTTCTTTCTTTTTTTTTTTTTATTCTTGCTTACTGAGGATTACCGAATCTCCCAAATTGGAAGAAGAGAGTTGATCTGCTTACTGTCTTAAATTTCTGGCAATCATTAAGATGTTTTTCTATATGAAAGGGAAAAATCTTCTTTAACATTTGTAACTGAAGTGATTTCCACACCCCTACCATGCCTTAAGTGAAAAAATAACTTTGTTTAATTTTTTCCTCTGTAGTTTCTTTACATAAACCTGTGATGTGATGTTAAGACGTTAGGCCAAGCTGTTTGTAATGTTAGCTTAAAAACAGAAGCAAACAAACAAACATTATATAGGTGGATTTTGAATGGGAAACTTTAACAAATTTCACAATTTTAAAAATTTTTATTTATTTGCAAGGAAGGGGACACAGAGAGAGAATGAGTGCACCAGGGCCTCTTGCCACTGCAAATAAATTCCAGATGCATGTACCACTTTGTGCATTCGGCTTTACATGGGTACTGGGGAATTGAGCCTTGATGTCTGGCTTTGCAAACAAGCAGCTTTTAATTGCTGAGCCATCTCCCCAGCTGCAAATGTCATTTTCCTATCCAAATCTAATTTTTTTTTTTTTTGCTATTTATTTATTAGTAAGCAGAGAGAGAGATAGAAGAGAGACAGACAGAATGAGCATGCTAGGGCCTCCAGCCCCCACAAACAAACTGGAGATGTATGCACCACTTTGTGCATCTGGCTTTATGTGGGTACTGGGGAATTGAACTGGAGTTGTTAGGCTTTACAAGCAAGTGCCTTAACTGCTGAGCCATTATCTCCAGCCTTTAACATTGCTTGTTTTGCATTAACTAATAACAAACTTCGAAAGTAATATTTTTAGTACAACTCCTTGGTTCTTACAGGCTTTTGTATGGCAGCCTGGAAGTCTTGAAATTTATGTTAGACATCTTGTAAGTCTCTTCAGTGCAACAATATTTTATTCTTATGATCTCTGTAGGCCCCTGGGCATCTGAGTTCCTGTTCCAAGTATTCTGCTACATTATGTTGGGGCCCAGAAAATGCACTCATCCTTGCAGTGTCAAGTCTGGTGTCATGTATTATAGTATGTGCTTAATAAGTGTTTATTTATTTATTTAGTTAGTTTTTTTTTGAGGCTGGATCTCACTCTATCCCAGACTGACCTGGAATTCAGTCTGTAGTTCCAGGTTGGCCTCAAACTAATGGAGATCCTCTTACCTCTGCATCTCAAGTGCTGGATTAAAGGTGTGTGCCACTATGCTCAGCAATATTTATTTTATTTGTGTGGGTGTGTGTGTCCATACATGAGTGTGCATGTGCCATGCATCCAACTTTGCATTTTTTCCGAGGTAGGGTCTCACTCTAGCTCAGGCTGACCTGGATGCATTCAGTTTTATGTGGGTACTGGGGAATCAAACCTGGGCCAAAGGCTTTGTAAGCAAGCATCTTTAACCACTGAGCCACTTTCCAGCTCTGAATTTATTATTTATATTTTCATTTTTTAAATATATATTTTTTAATACTGTCATTATTTATTTGAAAGAGAGAGAAAGAAAAAAAATGGATGCTTCAGGGCCTCTAGCCACTGTAAATGAACTCCAGACACATATGCCACCTTGTGCATCTGGCTTACATGGATACTGTAGAATCGAACCTGGATCCTTAGGTTTTATAGGCAATGTCTTAACCACTATGCCATCTCTTCAGTGGCCCCTCCCCTTTTTTGAGGTAGGGTCCTGCTGTAGACCAGGCTGACCTGGAATTTACTATGTAGTCTCAGGGTGGCCTCGAACTCATGCAGTCCTCCTACCTCTGCCTCCCAGGAGTGCTAGGATTAAAGGTATGCACTACCATACCCAGGTCTTACTTTCATTTTTGATGTGTGTATGTGATATGCATGCATGTATATATGTTCATGTGTTTGTAGGTACATGTGTGTACAGAAGCTAGAGGTCCACACTGGCTGTTTTCTTCAATCAATCTCTTTATTCTTTGAGACAGGGTCTCTTGTTGAGCCTAGAGCTCACTCATTTGGCTAGACTGTTGAGCCCTAGGGATTCTCTTTATCTACTTCTCCAGAGCTGGGATTACAGGCAGTGTCCCAAAGCCTGGCATTTTATATGGGTGCTGGGGATCCAAACTCAGGTCCTTATGCTCATATAGCAAGCACCTTGCCCACTGAGCCATCTCCCCAGCCTGGATTTATTTTTATTGTTAACTGAATGATGATACTAATGTCACTGGAATTTGGTTCCACAAAGCACCTGATAGGCTTTAAAGTAATCCTACTGGGAGGAATCAAATCATAAGCAGCAACAGCACAACCAATAGAAATGAGAGTCTCTCCCATACTTGTTATTCATGAGCTGGTCATCTTTAAGCATACCAAGTGATAGATTGAGGTAGTTATCAGCTTTAGTCCAGCATTTTTCTTTTAAAATTAAGATTTAAATAAACTCTGAGCATTGAAAAAATGTTAGAGAAGATAAACTTCCAACAATTTAGCAAAATAAAATTACAATTAACTTGAGTTTCTTTTATAATAAGATCTTAGTTTAGTTCATTAATTTTTATTTATTTATTTTTAGTTTTTCTAGGTAGTGTCTCCCTTTAGCCTTGGCTGACCTGGAGGTTACTATGTAGTCTCAGGGTAGCCTCCAATTTACTACGATTCTCCTACCTCTTCTCCTCCTCTGCCTCCTAAGTGCTGGGACTAAAGGTATGTGCCACCATGCCAGGCTCATTAAAATTTTTAAAATGTAACAAGTCAGTGAATCTTTCAGTGAATTTCAACAAGAAATTTGGTGGGTGATGTTTTATATTCCCACAGTGTAAATAGTTCCTCAAAGTTTCTGGAAAACTGATGATTAAAAAATACGTTTCAGATTAAACAGTGTATGTTCGACACTATAATATATCCCACATATGTTCCATGGAATAATGTGGACTGTTAATAATTATTACATGAATAAAGGGTTCCACAGTCAAATCAGTTTGAGAAATGGTGGCTCAAACTAAGTTGAGCTATGTTCTTTCTTTTTCAGACAGTGTCACTATATTGCCCAAGCTGACCTTGATTTTGTGATCATGCTGCCTCAGCTTTCCAAAGCGTGTGCTCCCAAGTCCATGTCAGCCAAATTCTTTATGTAGGTCTTGTCAGAGAACTCAGCTTCTTAACATAACCTATGATTCTCCAAGTGGTGTTTAGATTATGCTGATTTTCCCAAACTTGTTTGATTATGGACCCCTTTTCTTAATGTTTTATCTTAGGCAAGAAGTATATTTAGCAGTAAAATGCAACAAATGTGATTTGCTTCTTAATGATTCCAAAGATGCTCTAAGTTCTAGTAATGAATCAGGTTGATGAAGATATAACTTATTTAAGTATTACTAACAATACTCTGGCTATTTATTCATTTCAGGAGTTATATCATCCATGTGGTTACAGATAATGAATACCATGTTCAAATTTACAGTTTTGTTTATTTTTAATCAATGTGAGCTTTAACTGTAACATTTTAATATTTTTTAGTCAGTCTTTGGATTGACTGTTTTCTTTTTCCTTAGCTGGAACTTGAGGTGTCCTTGAAACACTTGTGTACGGGGGAGGGGGTGTTAGCCTATGCTCACTCTCCCATTTTTATAAACACCCAGTGTATTTCTAGTTTTTAAAAACATGGCTATTTATTTATTTACAAGAGACAGACAGAGATAGATAGATAGATAGATAGATAGATAGATAGATAGATAGATAGATAGATAAGATAGATAGATAGAGAGAGAGAGAGAGAGAGGCACTCTAGAGCCTCCAGCCACTGCACATAAACTCCCGATGCATGTGCCACCATGTGCATCTGGCTTATGTGGGTTCTGGGTAGTTGAACCTGGGTCCTTAAAGCAAGTAAGTGCCTTTAATGCTAAGTCATCTCTCCAGCTGTCACCCAGTGTAATTCTAATGATTGGTGGCCTCCATCCCTAGCCTCATTCATCAGCTCCGAGGTGTCAGTTATATCTGTTTTTCTTTAGGCCTAGTATACAGTAGTTGTTGAATTTGAGGATTGTTTGAACCAGATTTATGAATCTCCTGTGTATATTACAAAGTAGAAATAGAAACCACTTTTAAAATATTCTTTTAGAGCAAGAGTGAGCGAGGGAGAGAGAATTAGTGCACCAGGGCCTCAGCCACTGCATTCAAACTCCAGACGCTTTCGCCACCTAGTGGACATGTGTGACCTTGTGCTTGCCTCACCTTTGTGTGTCTGGCTTACTTGGGATCTGCAGAGTTGATCATGGGTCCTTAGGCTTCACAGGCAAGTGCTTTAACCACTGAGCAATCTCTCCAGCTCAGAAACCACTTTTAACTAGAGTGGAGGCTATGAAGTTTGAATTTGGCTTTGTGGGAATCTCTGGCTATTGCTCCTAGAGCATTGCACCCAGGGGATAATGTATTTTCATCTCAGTGAGCAGTATTGATTTTCCTGTAAAGATGTAAGGATTTAGTGCAGCTAGAAGGGCAGTACATAGCAGCTGATTAATAATATGTGGCCACACAGTAATCTGACGAAGTGTTAGTGTTATTCTTAGCACTTTCTCAAGATCCTCATGCTCTCCAGCTTGTTTCTATTCCCTGTTCCTTCTTTCATTCTCCTTTTTCTTCTCTGTTTTTCTCTCATTCTTTAAATTTAAATTTTTATTTTTATTTGTTTTGAAACAGCATCTTACATAAGCCAGATTGGCTTTAAATTCACTATGTAGCCAAGGATGACCTTGACTTCTTGGTATACCTCCCAAGTGTTGGGAATACTAGCAGGTGTCACCACCACACCTGGCCTTTTCTCTCATTTTTCTTTGCCTTCTCCTTCTTCCTAGTCTTCTTGCTACTGCCTGCCAGCCCCCCTTCTCCACAAAACTGACCACTTTAGTCAACCAAAAGGTATTGGCTTCTTAGCCATGGAATAAATTTTATTGTATGTACATATATATGTATATAGTAAGTATTATTGCCTGATCTTGATTTACAAGTGGATCAATCATCAATCACATTTTTATGTTTGCCTAAATTAAAGCAATTTTCTTTGTGTGCCACCTGATTGACTTTGTTCCTCCACCAAATTACTTAAATTTTTCCTCTGAAAATATAGTTGAGAAAATGAGATCTAACTTTCTGCTACTATTATAATGTAATGCAGTTTATCTCTGGCAGTCCAGATAGCATTTTCTCATCATTGTGTTCTTAAGTCTTTCTTTTAAAAAATATTTATTTATTTGAGAGAGAGAGAGAGAGAGAGTCAGGGAGAGAGGAAGAAGGAGAAAGAGAGACAGAGAGAGAGAATTGGTGCACCAGGGCCTTTAGCTACTGCAAATGAACTCCAGACACATGCACTACCTTGGGTACTGGGGAATCAAACCTGGGTCCTTAAACTTTGCAAGAAAATGCCTTAACTGCTAAGTCATCGCTCCAACCCTTAAGCCTTTTTTTTTTTTCTTTCTTTCTTCTTCTTCATCTTTCTTTTTCTTTTTGGATTTTTGGTTTTTTGGTCTTTTGAGGTAGGGTCTTACTCTATCCCAGGTTGACCTGGAATTCACTATGTAGTCTTAGGGTAGCCTCGAATTTATGGCGATCCTCCTACATCTGCTTCCTGAGTGCTTGGATTAAAGTCATGTACTACCATGCCTGGCTCCTTAAGACTTACTTTATATAGAATTTTACCTTTTAGGATTAGCTATGAAGATTTTTTTATTTGCATTTTCTTACATTTTTGTTATATTCATAAACTATTTTGCATCTGTATACCATAACATTTCACAAATATTTCCCACTGTCATTTATTTGGTGGAGGAACAAATCAGATAAAGCATAAAGAGAAAATTCCTTTAATTGAGGCAAACAAAAATGTGATTAATTCACTTATAAACTAAGATCAGACATCAAACTTTATTCCAGCATGCATGCATGCAGATGTACAAGATAAGAAACACCATAACTTTGTCTGGTTCTTAAGATAAATATTATGTCACAATTCTGTCACATGCCTTGGGCTTTGACGCTTTTCATGCTGAAATGAGGGTTATGCTGGGGCCTGTGGTCTTTTTGGCACTGATGTTCCCTTTGAAGAGGCTTGTGACACTTTACCCCAGGATGGCTTGCCTATTTGGACTGGGTTCTTAAGCAGGGGAAGGTTCAAGGTATGAGGCCATGGAATGAGGCAAACTTCTGAGAGTAACCTAAAATGTCTTAAAGGACAGAGTATTTCAGAAAATGAAAACAAAAAGAAATTTCAAAGAATAGAGAGAGAAATTACTTAAGATATAAGTAAACCCTCAGTCATGTTTAAGGTCAGTGGTTTCTCAGTAGAGTGAGGCAATTAAAGGCCGTGAGTTCTTAGAGTGCAGATTATTCTTATTAGTAATATCTTCCATTTTCTTGGATGCCCTCTACTTTGTAAGCCTTGTGCTCAATCATTTCAGATGATATCTATTTAATTCTTGTAGCCCTGTGGGGGTGGCGATCACTTCTCTTTAGTAGGCAAGGTACCAGAGATTAGAGATTTGCCCTTGGTCCAAATTCCATTATTTCTGGCTCTTAATCTCTAGGTTGTTATTCTTGGTTACCTGCCTATGTTCATTATACCTCTCATTCTTTGAATTTCTTTTTTTCAATTTTCTTTTTGAAGCAGGGTCTCACTCTAGCCCAGGTTGGCCTGGAACTTACTCTGTAGCCCAGGTTGTCCTTGAACACAGGGAGATCCTCCTACCCCAGTCTCCTGAGTGCTGGGATTAAAGGAGTGCACCCTTATGTTGGACCTTTTTGTAACACTATATGTGAATTAACTCACCTGGGTTTTAATGAAGCATTCTGAATTTGCATTACCAGAATGTTAAATCTTTACTTTTTGAGGAAGTTGGTTATATAACCCTACCTTAGGTTCCTGTGTTTGTGGAAGTTATGGCCACTTGGGATGTTCTCCAGTCTGTTTGTGTGTGTGTGTGTGTGTGTGTGTGTGTCTGAATGAGCTGGCAGAGAATCCATGGAGTTCTTCCCCTGTTCCACAGGCTACAACCCTCCTAAGCAGGAGCTAGTTCCCCAGGAGCAAGGTCTTCCCCCTAGGTGTCCGTGTAGGCATCCTCTCAAGCCCAGCTGAAAGCTTTCTTGAGTCCCTGGTTGGGCTTGCAATCTTTGTTGTGCTTTTGAAACCTTCCTCTACAGCCTTTGTAGTCTACAATTTCTATTTTGGGCTTTCTCCTGGATTAGAGACTTCTTGAGGGTAAGGACTGTGTCCTAGTTTCAGTACGCTTCCTAAATGTTTGGCACACAGTAAATATTTAAGTTGGCACTCCAGTTTTTGAGACCGATAAGGATTTGATATATATTTGTAGGGTCTATCTCACCTTGTTTAAATTCAACAAAAATTGGCAGGATGTATTGCATGTGTTTTAACAAAAAGCCAAAGTACCCTTGAGCCAGTGATTAATCTGTGGGGTTATTAATAAAACGTTTGCCTTTAATTTTGGCTGTGTTCAGGTTGAGCAATGTTCTTAGGTCCCCTCCTTCTGTTCTACTTTTGTTCTGCTCTGTTTGGTAGGAAGAGTGTTGGAATATCATGTCTGAGCACTGTTTTGACAAGTTTTGTATTGCTGTTTGGTAGCTGCAGGCATGAAATGTAGCTTGCCTATCCACACAGACAGGAAGGATGTTACAAATTTCCCTGAACTCTGAGCATGACCTCAAAGGACTCAGTGGTGGGGGACTCACTAGTACTTTAGTTCTGCATGGGTTGGAAATACACCTTCTTTGCAGAACTCATCCTCTTTCATTCTGTTTCCCTTTCATGTCCTACATGATAGCTTCAGCTCTTACCCCACTGCCAAGTGGGTTAGTTCAAACAGCTCCAGGTCCATGCAGTCCTCAGGTGTTGGAGTTGATGGCAGCTCCCCAGCTGAGGTAGTGTTGAAAGGATACTACAGGAGAAGCTAGAAACATGGCTGAGGTCCATTTCAGAAGTATTGGCAAGTCCCAATCTTGCTTTCTTTCACATAGGGATGTGGGTCAGTAGAAAAGCACTTGACTAACATGTTGATTCCCTCTGCCCCACACACAATATTCACACAAAAGAAGGGCTGGAGAGATGGTTCAATGGTTAAATGCTTGCTTATAAAGTCTTGATGGCCCAGGTTCGATTCCCCAGTACTGACAAAGTGGCAGATACATCCTGACTTAATTTGCATTGGCAGGAGGCCCTTCTCTCCCTCTCCCTCATTTACAAACAACAACAACAACAACAAAAAGAAAAAAGGAGACTAGAATATCTTAGTCATAATGAGGATTATGTGTGAAAGTATTTTGTAAACTAAGGCATTGTTATAGCATATAAAGATTAATCATTTTCTTTTTATTTTTTCCTATACTGGGATCAAACCTAGGGCCTTTCTGGGACAGTCAATTTTTTTTTTTAATTTTTATTAACATTTTCCATGATTATAAAATATATCCCATGGTAATTCCCTCCCTCCCCACCAATTTTTTTTTTTGATGCTTTATTTTTATTAGTTAGTTTTGTATTCAGCAAATACAGTCACTTTGGTACCATTATTAGGCTCATCTGTGACTTACCTCCTTCCTTTGGCCCCTCCTTGTTGAGGTATATGGGTCATGCATTGTGGAGTTAGTCCACAGTTATGGGCAGGATAAATGTCTCTGCATATCATGACCCAACATGTGGCTCTGACATTCTTTCCGCCCCCTCTTCTGCAAAATTTCCCTGAGCCATGTTGGGTTCATTTTTGGTCTGCTTCAATGATGAGGTGTTGGGGGCCTCTGGGTCTCTGGCTCTCTGATTTGATAGGAGTTGATTTTTCTCTGTGTTGATCTCCTTTTCCCTTGTGCTGGTATCTGGTTCACCAGGAAAACAGCACCCTTGCTTGTTTTGCCAATTTTTCGTAGTTTCAGCCGGGGCACCTTTGAGATATGATGGGGTGGCTCTCTCCTTAGGATCTGCTTCTATCTGAAAAAGAGAAGCAGCTTCTCCAATGGAGAGTAAGTTAGCACCAGGACACATGAGATAACCCTTACTTTTTTAATAGAGAATTTAATAGATGTAGGCTCTCTTGCAGCCCATGATTGATGGTAGCTTGGAGAACGGGCTTATATTTGGATATGGTTCTGACTTGTTTCCCAGCTCCAGCTGTGGGTCCCGTAACACTGAGGGGATCAGTTAGCTGAATCAAGAGCAGGTGGTTCCCCACCATGGCTGTGTGCCACTATTGCACTTGTGTGGGCATCACAACAGGTTATTTATTGCTAAGTAGGTTAGACCATGAGTTACTTGGACAGATATTGGTCATTTTCCCCCAATCGCCTATGTAGCACCTTTGGCACTAGACACACTGACTGTCTGGGGACTGACTCTCTTCCAGCTTCCAGCCATGCCATTCCATTTTACATGTCTACCACATAAGGTGTCTTCAGCAGTAGGGTCTTACCACTAACCTTTGGTGGGCCATCAAGTACTCTGACAGAAATCTGTCTGTCTTTTAGGAAACCTTGTAGGTCTCTGTGATCAAAAGCTCATTGTGGATGATAGCCACATGCTGGTACTGGGAATTACAGGTCAGTGCCCATTAAGAAAAGGAAGAAAAAGATAACTAATATACACGAGTTAGAGAGAAGAGAGAGAGGGACTGAGAGAGAGGGAGAGGGAGGGAAGGAAGCTTTAGAAGATTAAGGTTAGTCTTCATCATACCCTCTCTAGTGTCTTGTGGTTCAGGTGTACCCTCTAAGGGCCTGGTGAAGGCTCAGCCATTTGGTCTGCCTTTTAGGAAGTAAAATTTTATGGTACCATTGCCGTTTGGGTCTAGATTTGTGTTTCCCACCCTTCCGTTGCCTTCCCCTCCCTCCTCACCCATCCTATTGTCTAGTCCATGAGATGCTTGCTGGGTATGTAAGGCATCTTGGGTAGATTCAGGTTAGGTGCTGTAGATGAGTGAGACTATGTGGCGATTTTTTTTTTTCTGTGATTGGGTAAGTTCACTGAGAATGATCTGTTCCAGGTTCAACCATTTTTCCTCAAATTTCATTGTGTCATTTTTTTCTTACTGCTGTATAGAATTCCATTGTGTAGATATACCACATCTTAGTTATCCACAGTCACTTTTCGTAAAGGTATATATGTTTTTTAAAGACATATTTTCTCTATATATCCATCCCTTTTTCCATCCATCAATTCATTTTATTTTTGGATGCCTTTCCCACAAATAAATTTATTCTGTCTGTATGCTTAACCCCGAAACACCTCAGTATGACCATCATTTACTAGTACCTACTCATACCGAGTCCTGTTGTGTCTTGTTCCCCTTAGTAGGTTTTTGAGAGTCATCTGTGACAACGATTCAGTCACTTTTTTCTTCTTGCCAAATTAAGTAGTAGTCTTTTTTTTTTTTTTTTTTTTCGAGGTAGGGTCTCACTATAGCCCTGGCTGACCTGGAATTTACTATGTAGTCTCAGAGTGGCCTTGAACTCACAGTGAACCTCCTACCTCTGCCTTCCGAGTGCTGGGATTAAAGGTGTGCGCCACCACGCCTGACTTCCAAATTAAGTAGTATTCTGTTACATGAGTAAGTCACAGTTCACTTATCCATTCTCATGTTTATTGATAGTATTTCTAAGTTTTGGATGTGGACATGTGCTTTTTTAAAAAAATATGTTTATTTGAGAAAGAGAGAGAGAGAAGAGGCAGATAAAGAAAGAATGGGTGCGCCAGGGCCTCCAGTCACTGGAAACGAACTCTAGATACATGTGCCACCTTGTGCATATGGCTTATGTGGATACTGGGGAATCGAGCCTGGGTTATTAGGCTTTGCAGGCAAGTGCCTTAACCACTAAGCCATCTCTCCAGCTCAACATATTTTGAGGGGGTTAAGACTAAGATGTGGAATCTGGGTCTTGAATAGGTATGTATTTTTATTTATTTTTTTAAACTACTTTAAAATGATTTATTTATTTGAGAGAGAGAGAAGGAGGTAGAGAGAATGTGTGAAAGAGAGAATGGGCATGCCAGGGCCTCCAGCCACTGCAAATGAATTCCACACGTATGTGCTCCCTTGTGCATCTGGCTTACACGGGTCCTGGGGAATCCAACTGAGATCCTTTGGCTTTGCAGGCAAGCGCCTTAACTGCTAAGCTGTCTCAGCCTCCCCACCATTTTTTTTCTCAAGGTAGGGTCTCACTCTAGCTCAGGCTGACCTGAAATTCACTATGTAGTCGAAGGGTGGCCTCAGACTCTATGGTGATCCTCCAACCTCTGCCTACCAAGTGCTGGGATTAAAGGTGTGTGCCATCATGACCAGCTTGTATTTAATTTTATAAAAAACTGCTTCACTTTTTCCTAAATGGTTGATACAGTATTAGACTTGTTCCAACAATATGCAATACAGATTCAGTTTTGCCTCCACGTCTTTGCCATCATTGGGTGCTATCAATCTGAATCTTACCCTTGCTGGTGTGGTGGGGGTAGAATCCTTATTGTGGATTTGACTTGCATGGTAAATGGTTTTGAGTACCTTTTCACATACTATATTGATTATTTGACTTTACTTTTGAAGTTTTTAACACTTTATTAAAAGAATATACATACATATTTGGTATCTCAAAGTAGAGAAGCCATAATAGAGAGGTTATACAGGCATTTGCAATAAAGGAAGAGGTTAATAAACTCATCAAAGGCTGGAGCAATGGTAACGGTTAAGGGGCTTGCCTGCAAAGCCTGAAGACCCAGGTTGGATTCCTCAGATCCCACATAAGCCAGATGTACATGGTGACACATGGGTCTGGAGTTTTTTTTGCAGTGGCTAGAGGCCCTTACATATTCATTCTCATTCATTCTTTCTAAATAATAAATAAATGATAAAATATTTAAAAGGGAGAAAATAAGAACTCATCAAATGAGAATGAAAAGCAAAGCCATTGACTAGAAGAAACTTGCAGTGCATAATAGCAAAATATATAAGAAATAGAAAGCCAGGTGTGGTGGCGCATGCCTTTAATCCCAGCACTTGGGGAGGCAGAGGTAGAAGGCTCACCGTGAGTTTGAGGCCACCCTGAGACTACATAGTGAATTTCAGGTCAGCCTGAGCTAGAGTGAGACTCTACCTTGAGAAAAAAAAAATGGTGCCTTAACTGATAAGCCATTTCTCTCTTAAATAATTTTCTTTTGACAAGGGTTTTACCATGTACCACATGCTGATGTTGAATTTAAGATCCTCAGCCTTCCAAATGCTTGGATTAAAAGAATATGTCACCTTGCCTGGATGTGTAAATAAATAGTATAAAGTGTTAAAAATCTATTTTTTTTTTTTTTTTTGGTTAGTGCTGAGGATTGAACCCAAGGCCTCATGCATACTACACAAGCACTCTACCAGTGAGCCTTGTCCTCAGTGTATGAAAATTCCTAAGTGAGGCTGAGGTAGGAGGATGTGAGTTTGAGGCCAGCCTAGGGCTACAGAGCGAGTTTCAGGTCAGCCTGGGCTAGAGTGAGACCCTACCTCTAAAAAAAAAACCAAAAAAATTGCATTTATGAAGTCTGCCAATTTGTCATAGGGTAATTAAAAAAGTGTCAAACAAGCCGGGCGTGGTGGCACATGCCTTTAATCCCAGCACTTGGGAGGCAGAGGTAGGAGGATTGCCGTGAGTTCAAGGCCACCCTGAGAATACAGAGTTAATTCCAAGTCAGCCTGGACCAGAGTGAGACCCTACCTCGAAAAACCAAAAAAAAAAAAAGTGTCAAACATACTGTTTAATTCACTTTGTAACAACTTTACAGTTTTCTACATGAATTAAAACAAAACACTCACATGGTAGTGATAAATCCTTGAACATTTTAGTCTATTAATATGTAGTACATAATATTCTAATCATATTAATATTTCCCTTGCATTCATTTAAAATTAACTTTTTTGTGATGCTGGGATTGAACATAGGACCTCATGAAGCTAGACAACCACTCAAATCATTGAGCTACATTGCTATGCCTAAATTTAAATTTAAATTTAATTAACTTTTTATTAGAAAGAGAGAGAGACAGAGAGAAAATAGGCATACCCGGGCCTCTAGCCACTATAAATGAACTCTAAATGAATGTGCCATCCAGTGCATCAGGCTCTACATGGGTACTGGAGAATCTCACTTGGGTCCTTTGGCATTGCAGATGAGTTGCCTTAACCACTGAGCCATCTCTCCAGCCCAAATTTAAAATTTTAAATAAATATGTCTGTCTGCTTTTATGTCTTGACTTTAAAATTTAATAATAAATTACATCTGTTTCCCTTGCCATTAAATTGTTTCTAAACATAACTTACAATACTAAAGCTGCAATGTATCTTTTCATAAGTCCCGCCACATCTGTGATCATTTTCTTAGGTTTATTCTTAGAAGCTGAATCTATTTTTAAGTCTTGACTTAAACAATAATTTTATTAGAACAAGTTTGAAAACATTTTGGTACAGTCTAATGGAAAAGCATTCTCTTTTATTTAAATTTTTTATTTTGAACTTGGCTCAGATAAATCAGATTTTATTGAACTCTTTCATCTTTATGAGAAATTTATTCCCTACTAGAACTTTTGACTTTACGATATTCAACACACTTGTATTATGAGACAGAAAGTTGAAGCCTTAAGGCATCTGGGCAATAAGTCCCAGATCACACTGCAAGTACTGGGAATGCTATAATAATGACCCCATGCTAAACTTGTCTCATATTCTCTGGTGCTTTCTATCTATATGGGAAGTGGACTAGAGAAGTTATCTCCTGTGGTCTTTTTATTGAGATGAATAAGCACCAAATTATCTGCATGCTCATCTCATACAAGTTTGCAAAATACTCTTGTCCAGTGGTTTTACTATGTCAGAAGCAGTAAAAATGTTGAATGCCTAGAATTGCTAAACTTGAATAGTGATAGGGGAAATGAATGGCTAATTATTGAAAAAATGACTTTTTATATTTATTTATTTATTTATTTATTGGTTTTTTGAGGCAGGGTCTCATTCTAGCCCAGGCTGACCTGAAATTTACTATGTAGTCTTAGGGTGGCCTCAAACTCACATTGATGCTCCTACCTCTGCATTCCAATTGCTGGATTAAAGGTGTGTGCCACCATGCCAGACTATGACTTTTTATTTTTAAGACCTGTATACGTGCTTGTTTTCAGTTTATAACTCTATAAAGTTGGAATTGGATCATAGTAATCATTCATTCATAGTATATTTAGCTACTTTTTAAAAATTGCCTCAACGTTGTTTAGATAAAAACAAGAAGTTTTGCTGAGTGTGGTTGTACATGTCTTTAATCCCAGGAGGGGATTAAATGTAATTCCAGGCGGGAGGTAGAGGTAGAAGGATCACCGTGAGTTTGAAGCTAGCCTAGGACTACAGAATGAGTTCCAGGTCAGCCTAAGCTAGAGTGAGACCCTACCTCAAAACAAACAAACAAAGACAACCTAAGAAGTTTTATTCCTTTTACTTCCCTGAGCTTTTGTGCTATGACTTTTGCTATTCTAATTTTAAGAAACTGGGCCCTAGCCCTTGTGTCTGACCTTTCTCCAGCTCTGGTCCACTTCCAATATTGGAAGTGTTGTTCTTCCCTAATAAAGTATCTCTTCTTCAATTTTTAAAAATTAAAAAAATTCATTTATTATTTAATAATAAATGATAAATAAATAATAACATGAGAGAGAGAGATAATGACTATGGGCATGCCAGGGCCTGTAGCGATTGTAAATGAGCTTCAGACATATGCTGCATATGCATCTATCTGGCTTACATGGATTCTGGGGAGTCAAACCTGGGTCCTTAGGCTTCACAGGCAAGTGCCTTAACCACTAGCCATCTCCACAGCACTCTTCTATGTTTATTTATATATTTTTTGCTTTTTGAGGTAGGGTCTTGCTCTTGCTCTAGTCCAGCCTTATCTGGAATTCACTAGGCAGTCTCAGGGTAGCCTCAAGCTCTTGAAGATCCTCCTTCCTCTGCATCCCAAGTGCTGGGATTAAAGGTGTGCACCACCATACCTGGCTCACTAAATAAATAAATAAATAAATAAATAAATGGAAAAGGGACAATCTTTTTTTGTGCTTTCTTTTTATTTATTTATAATTATTTTTATTAACAACTTCCATGATTGTAAACAATATCCCATGGTAATTCCCTCCCTCCCCCATACTCCCCTTTGAAATTCCATTCTCCATCATATCTCCTCCTCTCAGTCAGTCTCTCTTATTTTGATGTCATGATCTTTTCCTCCTGTTATGATGGCCATATGTAGGTAGTGTCAGGCACTGTGAGGTCATGGATATCCAGGCCATTTTTGTCTGAAGGAGCATGTTATAAGAAGTCCTACCCTTCCTTTGGCTCGTACATTCGTTCCTCCACCTCTTCCGCAATGGACCCTGAGCCTTGGAAGGTGATAAAGATATTGTAGTGCTGAGCACTCCTGTCACTTCTTCCCAGCACCATGATGCCTTCTTAGTCATCCCAAGGTCACTGCCATCTGAAAAGAGAAGGTTCTCTACCAAAAGTGAGATTAGCATTAATATATGAGTATGAACATTAAGAAAAGTGCTTACTGGGCAATTTGATGAGCATAGTATATACATTTAGCCAGACATCAGCAGACATTACACCCCTAGGGCTCATGACTATCCCTGTTTTAGGTTTTCAGTATTAGGGATGTATTCCCTCCTATGGAGCGGGCCTCCAGTCCAATTAGAGGGCAGTTGGTTTCCACTGTGACAGACATGCCACTATTGCACTCATTGGCTCATTTGGCCTGGCTGGCAAAATATAAGGCTTGCAGTGTCCACTGTTGAGTATCTCCACTGGTGATTTCTCTCTTTCCCATTGAACTCATGTACAATGGCTTCTTCCAGCTTTCTGTTAGCTGGTCTGCATGGAGGAGGTTATCAGCTCAGTTCCAGCAGGATTTTTTCAGTGGCCTTGCAGCCCATCTATGTGAAGTCTTCAGCAATAGGGCCTTCCCATCTATTCCTGATGGGAAACCAAGGGCCTTGATAATGGCCCTTGTTTTGGGGGCATCAGGGATCTCCCTGGCCAACAACTCACTGGAAGGTATCCCATCCCTGGCAGAAAAGGGACAATCTTGAAAAGCCAAAAGTTCCCAGTGAGGTGAATAGTAGTAAAACTGTAATGGAGAAATTGGGGTTCTGGGGGGCTTCCTGGAACCCCAAGCCCTGAGTTCATACCTGCAAGCTAACCAAAGAATTGGCAATTCCAGATTCAAGAGAATGATTTTTTTTTAAATTTTTTTTTAATTTATTTATTTGAGAGCGATAGACACAGAGAGAAAGACAGATAGCGGGAGAGAGACAGAATGGGCGCGCCAGGGCTTTCAAGCCTCTGCAAACGAACTCCAGACGCGTGCGCCCCCTTGTGCATCTGGCTAACGTGGGACCTGGGGAACCGAGCCTCGAACCGGGGTCCTTAGGCTTCACAGGCAAGCGCTTAACCGCTAAGCCATCTCTCCAGCCCAAGAGAATGATTTTTAAAATACCATATTTTATTCAGATTTTCCAAAGGAGTGTTGAAAGGGGAAGGCTGGGAGGTAAGAGGAGATAAAGTAGAGAGAAGTACACCATGTGGAGCCCAAAAGCCCATGTGGGCCTCGCATAACTCAGGAATCTATGTGACTAGATATGGATCTGGTAATCTGGGTAAAAAGCAAGGAAAGAAAAGCGAAAAAGAAATTTCCAGGAGCTCCTGCCATGTGAGGAGCTGGAGGACATAAAGAACCCATATGGAGAGTAAGGGTTAGGGGTCCCTCCCCACTGGGCTTGGCCCAAGCCAGCCCAGGCCAGCCCAGGGAAAAACTCACCCACACCTTTAAGTTCCCAAGTGATCAGAGAAGAGAGCCTGCCCTCCCCTTGCAAAGGAATTTATAACCTTAGGTAGTGGGCAACCACAATGTGAATCCTATGAAAGACCTCCCTCCCAGGAGGGGTCCTGATTATTTGTGGAAAACAAAACAAAACAAAACAACAACAACAAAAAACACCAGTCCTGTGGAGCAATAGATAAGAAAAACTTTCCTGCTTGTTTTACCTTCAGGGGACCAGTCACCCTAACTCTTCCTCTCCCCTCCCACCCTAAAAACTTTGTCTAGGAATGAAGGAGGCAGACATAGCATTGGTCAGGCCCTGTGGTCCAGCATGATTATCAAAAGGGTTAGAATACCTTTATGTGAGTTAGCATATAGTCTTTTCCAGTGCTGGTGACAGTCTGTACTTCCATGTGCTCTTCATCTCTTATAACATTAGTTTTCAGAAATTGTGAGTTATAAAGTGTTTTAGTAGATTTCTAGACCTATTTCTTGAACTTCATTATGGGCATTCTGTACTTCTCCATCTTTGGCTTCATAAATAAGAAGGTGTGGGGCATCCCTTCTAAACTGTTAAGAAACATAAAAGTGAGAGTCTTTTCTTTATTCTATACCTTGGTGCATTATCCATAGTTGTTGACTAGTGTGTCAGAGGAGAAGGAAGCTCTGCTATAACCCTTTCTGGGCTGCTGAATATCCTATACTGATAATGGAAAAATAAACAGGGATGCATTGGTTTTCTGGCCTATAAACTGAAAATAATTTCCAGTGCCAATACTTGTGTTTGTATTGAGAAACAAAGAATGTTTCTCCAGTGTAGGGCAACTTCAGATTCCACAGGAGATCTTTGGGCAGACACACAGGTTTGGTTCAGGCTTATTTGTTTATGGATCTAGCATTGCTGTGACTTGCTGGGGGATGGTCTTTGGTCAGGGCCACTATGAATTGAACTTGTTTTTTCAGTGTGCAGATATTCACAAATCAGGGACTGTGTGCTTATCCTATAGCCAAACTCTGGAAAGGCCTTCAAATGACTTAAATGAGTCTTGCCTCGTTGATTTGGAGTCTGCAGTTTCTACATGGTGGCAGTGAGGACTTCGTTCTGGATCTCCACATACATTCTTTTTTGTTTGTTTGTGCAACCTTGCGCATCTGGCTTATGTGTGGGTTTCGGGGAATAGAACCTTAGTCCTTTGGCTTTGCAGGCAAGTGCCTTAACCACCAAGACATCTCTCCAGCCCATTTTTTTTTAATTTATTTGAGAGAGAGAGAGAGAGAGAGAGAGAGAGAGAGAGAGAGAGAGAGATAGATATTGGGAGAACCAGGACCTTCAGCCACTGCAAACAAAATCCAGACACATGAGCCACCTCTTGCATCTGGCTTATGTGGGTCCTGGGGAATCAAATGTTGATCCTTTGGCTTTGCAGGTAAGTGCCTTAACCACTAAGACATCTTTCCAGCCAATTTTGTTTTTAATTATTTGATTTGAGAGAGAGACAGAGACATTGGGAGCACTGGGACCTTCCGCCACTGTGGACAAACTCCAGACACATACCACCTTGTGCATCTGGCTTATCGAACCTGGGTCTTTTGGCTTTGTAGGCAAGTGCCTTAGCCACTAAGCCATTTTTCCAGCCCTCAAATTATAAGCTTTTAATAAACTACTGAATCAAATGGGAGACATTCATTCAAACTACCACATTCCACCCCTGACCCCCAATAGATTCACCATCTCACATTGTATATTGTGTTCAATTCAAATTCAAAGGTCCCCATAGTCTTTACCAACTTAAGAGTCCTAAAGTACTAAGTCTCTTCTGAGATTTAAGATTGTCTCTTAGCTGTGAGTCCTGTAAAATCAAAACAAGTTATATACTTTCAACATATAAAGGCACAGATAATAAACATTTTCAACTGTTATAAAGAGAGACTAGAACAATGCAAACTTAATAACTATCAAGCAAACATCAGACATTTGCAGTTCAAGTCCGATATCAGTGACTGACAGTCTCCAGATTTTTCATTTCCACCCCTCCATCTGGGCTGAAACTTTGAGCCAAAAGCCTCCATGATAGCCCTTGCACAGTCCTGGTATATCTAAACAGCCTTGGGTTTCCACTGCAAACCATGCTGCGTCTTCCAATGGCTTTGCTAGCCCATTCATGAGGGTCATCACGCCTTGCCTATATGCTGTGTCTCAGCAGTGGTTCCTGGGACCATGTGAAATTCATGACCACTGCACATATTTTTGATGTTTCCAAAACTAATACCAGGTATGCAGGACACAGCCATATTCTTAATTCAGGCACTAAATAAATTGTGACCTTGAATAGCAGGTTTCTTCTTTTCGGATCTCTCAAAAGTGTTTACATTCTTATCATCAGTCTTTCTGGGGTGGGATCACCTCAGGCATTCTCTCCATTGTTTGAATATAAAGCAGTTGACCATCTTCCATATGACTGATAATGAGTTTGACAATAGTAGTTTCATCAACCAGTACCTGTGCCAGTAATTTTAAACTTGTTTGAGGTTTTTGAACTTAAAATCTTAAATTTCTCAGTCCCATATATTTAGCCAAGCACATCAGTCTATTACAAATTTTAACCATGATCACTCTCTGGGCCTGGGCATCAGAACACAGCCAGCCCTTGTGACAGTATCCCAGTTCCAACATAATCCTCTGCACTCTTCTCCTTAGAAAGCTCATAAGTCAAGCCTCCAAATACAGTTCTCTCTGCACTTAGCATTTTCAAACTCTGATCAGAATAGTCCATAATAGCTGGGCATTGTGGCACATGCCTCTAATCCTAGCACTCTGGAGGCCAAGGTAGAAGAATCATGGTAAGTTTGAGGCCACCCTGAGAGTACATAGTGAATTCTAGGTCATCCTGGGCTAGAAGTAAAACCATACCTTAATACTTGGCTTACCACTGTGACGGGGTCTTCAGTTGCAAGTACCAGGTCTATGCGCATTCCTCCAAAACAAAAGTTTCAAAAGATCAAAATCCACATGGTCAGCTTCATCACATAGCAACTCTTCCCCAATCCTGGTACTAATTCTGTAGTAGATAGCTTCAGGATGCTAGGATGAACCTTCAGACCAGACATGGTTTATGAGAGAAAGAAAATTTTTTTGAAGCTTACAGATCCAGGGGAAGTTCCATAATGGCAGAAGAAGTTGGCCCCTTTTCATAGGACAAAGCAGAGAGAGAAAGCCACCAACAGAAAGCAAGAAAACACACTTCAAGAACTCCAGAAAAAGCTCAAACACTTTACATATCTTTAGACTGGAATTCCAAATCCCTCTCCACACTTTAGGGCTGGTCCCTAGGACCCACCAACAGTGACATCTCCTTCAGCCAGGCAACTGAAAATCAAAATTACATGTTTTCAGTAAACTCCTGAATTAGTTGGGGGACATTCATTGAAACTACCACAGAGCAAAATGAGGCATTAAAAACCTGATTGTGCAGGCTGGAGAGATTTCTCAATGGTTAGGGCACTTGCCTGTAAAGCCTAACAACTCAAGTTTGGTTCCCCAGTATCCACATAAAGGCAGATGCACAAAGTGGCACATGTGTCTGGAGTTCATTTGCAACAGCTGGAGGCTCTGATGTGCCCATTCTCCCTCTCTTTCTGTCTCTCTTCTACCTCTCTCTGCAAATAAGTAAATACATTTAAAACAAACCTGATTGCTTTATTTCCCTGCTTAAATCCTCTCTGACTCCCCTTGTCAAATTAATGCTCATGTCTCAGACCTAGGGAGCCCATATCCAGCCTCATCTTGTGCCTGAGTGTGCACACTACAGTGATCTCTGACTGACTGCAGTGTCCTTGCCAGTTCTCTATGAGAAAGTCTTCCTAACTTTAAGTCAGAAGAATTAGTAAAAGAACCTTGATGGAGTTAGAACACTTAAGAAAGTTTGGTGACTATGGGGTAAAGTATTTTATATCTGGAACAAATGCCCTCAGAAGGTTTTGCTTATGGGTATTCCATTATAAACATATAAACATAAGGACAAGACTAAGGTTGAAGGGTCAAACTATCAAGGTCATACACACTCAGGATGAAGAAGTTGCTATGAACTTATGTGAGACTTAATATGAACCTGTTCTTTTTTTGTGTTCATTTTTATTTAGTTAGTTTAGAGTGAGTGAGTGAGAGAGAGAGAGAGAGACAGAGAGAGAGAGAAGAGAGAGAGAGAGAGAGAGAGAGAGAGAGAGAGAGAGAGAGAATGGGCACGCCAGGGCCTCCAGCCAGTGCAAACGAACTCCAGACACGTACGCCCCCTTGTGCATCTGGCTAACGTGGGTTCTGGGGAATCAAGCCTCGAACTGGTGTCCTTAGGCTTCATAGGCAAGTGCTTAACTGCTAAACCATATCTCTAGCCCTGAACCTGTTTTTTTAATGTACAGATGTTCACAAATCAGGATAGTGTGCCTGTCCATTAGCCAGACTCCGGAAAAGTTTCCAAATGTGGCACTTGAACTGGGCACTGGCTCTGCTGTTTCACTCTAGCCCAAAGAGTTGAAGAAGGTCAGTTGAAAATTGATGGATAGCTTAGAGAAAAGAGGAGTGTTCTTGTGGCTAAGAGGGCTGTAGGTTTCTTGCTGAACTAGAAAAATCTGAGGCTGCTGATGTGATCCCTTGTGGAACACCTGCAGGAGTTATCCTGTCATTATAAATCAAAGATCTTTTGGATTTGCTGGTGAATTGCTGAGTATAATCATTCATGATTATATGGGATGAGCATACTTATATGATCAACTTGACACCAGTTTTTCTAGCTTGTGATAAAACTTGAAAATATGGATCGTTCACCTGAGAATCACTAGTGCTAAGATATATAACAATAAAGCTGTCATGTGTCAACTATTTACTACATACCAATACTGTTATAAGGATTTTTTTAAATATGAAGTAATCCTTATGACCACCTATGGGCCTGCTGTTTCCTTAAAGGCTCACCTTTAAGGTTAAAAAAATGGAAATGAGTAGGAGGTTAAGCCATTTGCCCTAAGTTTCATACTTAATATTGGCAGCACTTGGATTAACCAAGGTAACCTGGCTCCTGAGTCCATGTCTTAATTACTATTAGGTAAGAAAATATTCATCTCCATAGTGTTCTCAATAGATCCCTTCTGCTACTAAATATGCAGGGGTAGGGGTCCCTCAAACAAAACAACTCATCAGTTCTCTGTGGACACTAACAAGGCAACTGGAATTAGTATAGATCTCACAGATTTAGGACTCATTTCAACAAGGCTGCCCCCACCCTGCAATTCAGACATCAATAGCAAATAGGGCATCTCAGTTAATCCCAGTTTATGTCCAGTTTGCCTATAAGTTGGAGGTTCTCATGACCTCATTTTTGAGTTTGATAGTTTGCTAGAAGAAAGCAGCAGTGTTCTTACTAGACTAACAGTTCATTATGAAGAAATAAAGAATATACAGAAGAGGAAGAGAAGTGATACATAGAGCAAGGTCTGACAGGATACTCTTATGATTTGGTCTCAAAATGTTCCTCAAAGGTTCATGTGTTCTTAGTCTTAGTTGCCAGCTTTTGTAGGCTTCCAAGAGATGATTGGATCATGAGGACTGTAACTTTATCAGTTCATCAATGGATTTATTGATGAATTCATCCATATTAGGGCTATTTAGGAGTGGGGTCTGGTTGGTGGAAGTAGGTTATTGGTGGCATCTTTGAAAGATACATGTTGTCCCTGGCCCCTTGTGCTTTTCTTTGCTTCCTGCCTATCATAAAGTGAGTAGCTTTTTTTTTTCCTCCCATGCCTTTTGTTGTGATTTTTCTTGCCTTGCAATGGGCCTGAAAACAATGGAACCAGCTGACCATGGACTGAAACCTCTGAAATTGTGAGCCTAAATGAATGCCTCCTTCCTTAAATTGTTTTCTCAGGTATTTTAATGCAGGGACAGAAAAACTGATATAGGCATAGCATCTTCTGCTTCACTAAGATTGTGTGTCATCCTTCTGGTTCATGGATATGTTCTTGCTCAAGAACATGTAGGCTCCTGTACCTATACTTTTGGCTTATTATGGGGATTTCATTACAGGAATATGGTTGATTAAATAATTGAGCATTTGTTAGCTGGGCGTGGTGGTGCATGCCTTTAAGCCCAGCACTTGGGGGCAGAGGTAGGAGGATTGCTGTGAGTTTGAGGCCATCCAGAGACTACATAGTGAATTCTAGGTCAGCCTGGGCTAGGAGACCATACCTCGAAAACCAGATCAAAACAAAAAAATAAATAAAATAACATAAATTATTGGCCATTTGTCATTAACTCAACTTTTAGATTTTCTCTCATCTGCGAGGGGACGTGAAAATTCCAATCCTCTAGTCATGGTTGGTTCCCCAGGCAACTAGCTTACGTTGAGTATTTCATTATTATAAACCCAGGTATAGTCAAAAGGAGCTTGTTATGAATAACAAAGAATACTTCTCTTGCCTTCCTTTTTTTTTTTTTTTTTTTTTTTTAAATTTTTGAGACAAGGTCTTACTGTGAAGCCCAGGTTGGCCTCTAACTTTTGCTCTTCCTGCCTCAGGCTCCAAAAGTGTGCTAACACACCCAGCTTTTTGTCTTCATTTTCCTGCAGCTATTCCAGAGTAGTTTTAGGACAAAACACCAAATAAATGTAAATACATATATATAAATAAATAAGCTATCAACCATGAGCTGTATTTATATTATGTTGTATTCTCATTGTATTTCAGTTATACTTCAGTATATCTATATTTGATGAGTTTTGCAAAATGTCACAAATACTTTCTCTGTGGTTTTTCTTTAAAATTTTTTAAAATATTTATTCATAAGTAGAGAGAGAGAAAGAGAAGAAGAGAGAAGAGAAGAGTAAAGGAGACAGAGAGAATGGGTATGCCAGGGCCTTTACTCACTGCAAATGAACTCCAGAAGTGTGCGCCACTTTGTGCATCTGGCTTATGTGGATACTAGGGAATTAAACCTGGATCCTTAGGATTCACAGGCAAGCCCCTATATAGTTTTTCTTTCTTTAAAAAATATTTAAGAGCGAGGAAGAGAGAATGGGTGCACCACGGCCTTCAGCCACTACAAACAAACTTCGAATGCCTGTGCTACCTTGTGCATCTGGCTTACATGGGTTCTGGGGAGTTGAACCTGGGTTCTTAGGCTTTGCAGACAAGGACCTTAACCACTAAGCCATCTCTCCAGCTCCCTGTGTGGTTTTTGAGAAAATTTCTCAATTACAGTCGTCTCTCTTGAAAGGGGATTCTTTCTAGGACCTTGGGTAGCAAAATCTGTAGGTTCTCAAGACCCTTATATAAAGCAGTATATTTGAATATAATCAATGACTATTCTCTCATATACTTTAAATCCTTTTAGATGATTTATTCTTAATGCAATATAGGTACTATGCAGATAGTTGCTATTTGTTTAGGGAATAATGACAAGAAAAAAGTCTGTATGTTCAGCACAATTATTTTTCTTTCTTTCCTTTTTTTTTTTTAAAGTAGGGTTTCACTGTGCCCCAGGTTGACCTGGAACTCACTAGGTAGTCTCAGGGTAGCCTCAAACTCATGGCAATCCTCCAACCTCTGCCCCCTGAGTGCTGGGATTAAAGGCATGAGCCACCATGTCCGGCCAGCACAATTATTTTTCATACACCTATCCATACTTGGTTGAATTCATGAATGCAGACTCACAGCTATATAAAGAGGGTCTACTGTAAATTGGTCAGAATTCTTTTTTCACACTACAAATGAAAACCCAGTCTATGCTAGCTAAGGCCAAATGAAGAATTTGTGGGCCACCATAGCCTGGCTTACAAAACCAAACATGGCAAGGACATAGGTATGTTGGCCTCAGTGAAAAATAAAACTAGGTGCTGGAGAGATGGTTTAGTGGTTAAGGTGGTTGCCTGAGAAACCTAAGGACTTAGGTTTGATTCCCCAGTGCCCACATAAGTCAGATGCACAAGGTGGCACATGTGTCTGGAGTTCGTTTGCAGTGGCTAGAAGCCCTGGCATGCCCATTCTCTCTCTATCTGCCCTTCTCTCTCTCCCTCTCTCTCAAATAAATAAACAAATAAGATTAAAAAGATAGCCGGGTGTGGTGGCACATGCCTTTAATCCCAGCACTTGGGAGCTAGAGGTAGGAGGATTGCCATGAGTTCGAGGCCACCCTGAAACTCCATAGTGAATTCCAGGTCAGCCTGGGCTAGAGTGAGACCCTACCTTGAAAAACAAAAAAAAAAAAAAAAAAAAAAAAAAAACCCCAAACACTAGGAGCCAGGTGTATTGGCATATGCCTTTAATCCCAACACTTGTCAGGCAGCAGTAGTAGGATCGCCATGAGTTCAAGGCCACTCTGAGACTACATAGTGAATTCCAGGTCAGCTTGGGTCAGAGCAAGACCCTACCTCGAAAAAAAAAAAAAAATCAACATAAATAAATAAATAAATAAAACTAGGACGCTTTTTCCTCCAAGATCCTGTTATTGGTAGTCACTTTGTCTTCTAGGGTTGCCTTATGTATCCAAGAGGCAACAATCTGTACCTGGCCTCCTTTCATGGCCTTGTCAGTAGAAAACCTCTTCTCTTAATTCCAATTTGAAGAGGCCTAGGGAGGAAGCAAGATGGGCTTGGTGTGACACTCTTGCCTCCCTCTTTGGCCAATGGGGTAAACTTCATGCTAGGCACCAGTGCTCCTGGAACTAGGCAGTTGGCATGGGGAGGAATAACCCTCAGAGGAAGGGAAGGTGTTGGTTGGAGAAGACAATGCTGCCCTGTACTGGGATTCAGCCCAAGCCCCCCCCCCTGCCAGTACTTTTCAGCTTAAGAATTAATGCCACTTTCATCAACCTGTATAATGTATAATGACCATTATTTCATATACCAGCTGTGAGGCCATTTGCATATTATCAGAATAGTTAATAACTGAAGGGAAAATTTGTAAAAAGGTTTGACATAAAAAGAATATCCCAATTTAACTTTTAAACTTTTTTTTAAAAGTCACTTATTTATTTGAGAGAGAGAGATAAAGAAATAGAATGAGAATGGACACACCAGAGCCTCTAGCCACTGCAAATGAATGCCAGAGGCATGTACCACCGTGTGCATCTGGCTTCCATGGGTACTGGGAGATAGAACCTGGGTCCTTAGGCTTCACAGGTATTTAAATGCCTTAACTGCTGGGCCATCTCTCCAGTCCTTGACTTTCTTTTTTTATTTTTTTCTTTATTTATTTGAGACTGACAGACAGAGAGAGAAAGAGATAGAGAGATTTCCTTTTTAAAAAAATATTTTTTATTTATTTGAGACAAGTGGAGGGGGTATTATGGGCATGCCAGGGCCTTATGATGCTGCAAATGAACTCCAGATGCATGTGCCACTTTGTGCGTATGGTTTTACATGGGTACCAGGGAATTGATCCCAGGCTATCAGGCTTTACAAGCAAGTGCCTTTAACTACTGAGCCATCTCTCCAGTCCTGAGAAATGTATATCTTATTTCTTTTCCACCAAAAATAATAAAATATACTCATATAGTCCTGTTTTTGCAACTTTTCCGAAGTTTGTCTTTTTGTCAAGCAAGTACACAGAATGCACATTGCAGAATGCATTTGATTTTTAGCTATGTATTGTCTCTATTATGTCTAATCAAAAAGATTTTGATTAGAATGTTCTAAATTTTTTTGAATAGTTTGAGAAAAATGTCACATAGCATTGAAAGGACATTTTGAGAGAATTATGTGGTATTTAATAAGGCAATTGGAAATAACCTGGCATTTAGGGACTGTTGCTCAAGAAGTTTATTTGCATAACCAGAATCTGTTGACTCAGCAGCAGACACCTTCACCTGTGGTGGCAAATGTAAACCATGGAAGTCCAGCCTGACTCATTCCTCTCAGAATGTGGAGAATAACAGCCTCAGCACTGAACTGACCTATCTTGCTAGGTTTCAGAAGGATTTGAAGTAACTTAAAGACTATGTAGAGAAGTAGAGAAGGGAATGAAGGCCAAGTAAACACAAAGGTGGACTAAATTAGTTAAGCCAGGAGGCAGGGCGGTGTGTGAAGATGCAAGCCACAGGAACATACAAACTTGCCCACAGCTTCATCAAATAGGAAAATTAGGAATGACTAAGAAGAAGTATAGTTTCTGAGCTGAGGCCTAAAGAAATTGCTCTCCCAGGCTATTTTTTCATGTGTGGTGATGACTATCTGAGAGGAGGAAAGGTGGAACGGTGGGCACATAGAGGAATACCCAGGCAGTATTCTCTGCTCTGCTGCTGTGGATGTTGTGCACTGAGATGCCATTCCACAAGTTGTGTGATCTCTTTCTTCCGCAGAGTTTGGCCAGTCTTGTGTTTCTTTGGCCTAGTTAGATTGATCTGGAATTAGAGTTTTGAGACTATTATTAGCTATTGACAAGGTAGCAAGAACAAGTGGTATGTTTGGCGGAAGTGATAGGCATTAGAGGGAACCTGGGGGGACTAGAACAGGTGAGATAAAAGCCTGAAAGTCTTATTTACAAGGAACAAATGCTAGGTGCTTAAGAAGCACAGTTCTCTAGAAGGTGGAAATGTGCAGCACTGTTAACTCCATGTGCGCCAGTGAAGACTGTGGAAGAGGGGCCAGGGAGATGACTCAGCCAGCAACAGTGCTTGCTGTGTGAGCATCATGACCTGAGTTCAATACCTAGTACCTACATTACAAAAATAAGCCTGGAGAGATGGCTCAGTGCTTCCACGTGCTCTTTTACAAAGCCTGATGACCAGGATTTGATTCTCCAGTACCCAATAAAGCCAGATGAACAAAGTGGCACATGTTTCTGGAGTTTGTTTGTGGTGGCAGGCAGCCCTAGCACTCCCATACTCAATCATCTTTTTCTCTCTGTCTGCCTCTTTTTCTCTGCCTCTCTCTCAAATAAATAAATAAAAATATTTTAAAAAACAAACTAAAACAGGGCTGGGGAGATTTTTTAGTGGTTAAAGGCACTTGCTTGCAAAGCCTGACCTCCCAGGTTTGAGTCCCCAGTGCCCACATAAGCCAGATGCCCAAAGTGGCACATGTGTCTGGAGTTCATTTGCAGTGGTAGGAGGCCTTGGAATGACCATGTGCTCATTCTCTACCTTGTAAATAAATTTAAAAAATAAAAATAAAAGCTGGGTATGATGGCTTTAATCCTAGCACGTAGGAAGCAAAGGTAGGAGGATCACTGTGAGTTTGAGGTCAGTCTCGGACTATAGAGTACATTCCAGGTTAGCCTGGGCTATAGTGAAACCTTACCGTAGAAAATCATAAATAAATAAGTAATAAATAAAATAAAAAACCCAGCATGGCTATACATACCTGTAATCCCAGTGCTAAGGGGAATGGAGATAGGAGAGGCTCTAGGTCTCACTGGTGAGCCATTGTTCTCTGGCCTCTGCACCTGCACCTGCACACACAGGGCATGTACACACACACACACACACACACACACACACACACACACACACACACACACACAGTAAAAGAAGCCAGCCAGCAACAGACAAACCTGGCCTCTGCTGTGAGAAGTCAGCACAGCATACTGGTAGGTGGGTGCATGGATAGGCAGGAGCACCCATCTAGTATGTTGGTAATGTTGCTTCTTGATCTGAGGCTGGTGTTACAGACATATAACACTATATAATAGTGATGGTGCATCTCTTACTATACTTAGGACAGATGTACCTTGTGTGTTCAGTGAAGTGTTCAAAAAACACGGAAAGTGTACACTTTAGTTACACATCACTTGAAATCCCAGCTGTGTCACTCTATAACTGTTGGAACTTCACTTAACCTCTCTGTGCTTTAAAATATTTTTATTTATTTATGAGAGAGCATGAGGCAGGGAGAGAGAGAGAGAGAGAATGGGTGTGCCAGGGCCTCCAGCCAGTGCAAATGAACTCCAGACGCATGCACCCCCTTGTGCATCTGGCTTACGTGGGTCCTGGAGAGTCGAACCTGGGTCCTTTGGCTTTGCAGGCAAACACTTTAACCACTAAGCCATGTCTCCAGCCCCTCTCTGTGCTTTAGATTTCAAGTCATATAAAATAAGAATAATAGCACAGTTGATACATGTCATGTGAATGGTGCCTAGTACCTACTGAACACTTCCTGAGTTTATCTGTTGTTAGTTACATTTGCTCATAATTGCTATTAGTAATGAGAAGATATGTGATGAATTGGGAAATTTTGGTCGGAAATTGCTTATCGGCATTCTGCTAAGTGAAATCCTCAGTGTAGTTTGCAATGGTGACTGTATGGAGTGGCTTTGATTTGCAGGTCACAGACATAATTAAAGGGAGGGAACTATGAGGGGTGTTGTCCTATGAACCTTGATGTTATATGGATAGAACCTGGGGTAGAGAAAACTGCAGATGAGGCCCCAAGATCCTTAATGAATGTTGGTGGCCCAGAGATCAAGAGGAAGTGGCAAAGGTAGCATTGATGGTGATGTGGTTCCAGAGAGCTGGCGCTGGGCGGTGGGGGGGGGGGGGGCGGCTCTCTGGAGAAATAAGAAGCAGCCTTGTTAGGGGAGGGGTCTGCAGAAGTAAATGTGGCTTTGCAGAGTCCTAGCCCAGGGCTTTCCTCTGTGCTTGTGCAGATAGTAGTCTAGGCTGTCAGAAGGCACAAGGCAGTCACTGTGTTGTAACATTGTAATTTGGGTTAGTTCCCTCTGTGTCAGTGCTGTCAGAATTCCACTCTCAGTCTGCTGGCATCTGTAGTTGGACTGGCTCCGTTTTGGCCTTTCTGCTTGAACCTTGACTAGATTTGCTTTAGCCTGGCCAGACCTTCCTCCAAGCTTCATACTTCTCCCTCCGCTCGCAGATCAGCTACAGGAAGTTGAAGTTCTCTAGTTCCACACTTTGGGTCTCAGCATATTTCTAATAACTGGGCCTTGTGGCTGTGCACATACTCCCAAATGAAGTCTGCAGCCAGTGACAGGGCTTGATCTTATGTCCCTGCCAGGGCTCTTGTTTCTCTATTCTTGGAGTTACCATTGTGTTTGGCTAACCCCTTTTTTGACCCCAGACTGAAGGGACGATATCCTGTCATCTGACATAGACTTCCTCCCTTTCCCTGACTCTTCTGGAACCCTTTGCTTTTATCCTACTCCACCCTACCCTGCCCCCACCTGCCTGAATACCCCCCTGTACTGACTGTCCCTGAGGCCTGCTCTCTCTGTTGGAATCTGACCTCCTTCTCCTTCTTCCTACCTGAGTAATCCTGCACTTATGCCACCTCAGTGAGCCTGTGAGGCTTCCTGGGCACTTCCCACCCAGCCTGCCTTCCTCTTCAGGGCCTCTGTCCTGACAGTAGGCACATGGCAGGAACAGGTTTTGAGTCCCATAAAAGAAAAAGGAAGTGCCTTTGCACAACTTCTGTTTTTCCCCCTCAGTCTTCCTGGTGTGTTAGTTTATATGTATAAATGTGTGCTTAGTCAGTTGGGGATTAAGGATATTCAAAATGAAGAATGATAGGAGAGTTGAAAAGTAATTAATTTGATGACTAGGCAAAGGAAGTCCAAAAAGCCAACCTATGCAGACTATTCTAGTTCTCTTATCTACTAATATAAAATTAGTAATATGAAAAGTAGGCTTTGAGCTAGGCGTGGTGGTGCATGCCTTTAATCTTAGCCCTCGGGAGGCAGAGGTAGGAGGATCACTGTGAGTTTGAGGCCACCTTGAGACTACATAGTGAATTCTAGGTCAGCTTGAGCTTGAGCAAGACCCTACCTTAAAAATAAAATAAAATAAAGTAAAAAGGCTTCTTTTGAGAGTGATGGTTAGAAAACTATTGGGTTATAGTCATATAAACTGGTTTAGAAGGGCTGGGGAGATGGCTTAGTAGTTAAAGGCACTTTTTTGTTGTTGTTGTTTGCCAAGCCTAAAGGCTTGGGTTCCATTCCCCAGCACTCATGTAAGGCCAGATCACAAATTGTTACATGTGTCTGAAGTTCATTTATAGTGGCACTAGGCCCTGGCATGCCCATTCTCATTTTCTCTCTCTCGTTGCAAATAAATAAATAAAAATATCTGAAAAGCGGTTTCTAAGTAGACTAACAAAATACCATTTCTGTACATAATTTCTATGACCTGGAAATAATCATGTTTTAGATGATTCTCTGTAATGGGATTTGTTGTCCTAACAGCTCACCTATTGTAACAGGGATTTGGGGTGATAAATAATGAAATTTATGTAAAGGAGTATCCAGGAGGATTTGAGGCTAGAGAGGGACCATGAAAAGTTTTGACTGTGGGCTGGAGAGATAGTTTAGCAGTTAAGGCGCTTGCCTACAAAGCCTAAGGACCCAGGTTTGACTCCCCAGAACCCATGTGAGCCAGATGCACTAGGTCATGCATGTGTATAAGGTCACACCTGTGCACAAAGTGGCACATGCATCTGGAGTTCAATTTCAGTGGCTAGAGACCCTGGCATGCTAATTCTCTGTCTCTCTCTTATTAAAAAATTTTTTAAAGTTTTGAGATTCTCCAGATTGTGGTAGGGGATCTTGTCTGTTATGAAAAATGCAAACTAACCACAAAACAAGTGTTGTAAGTAGGAATATATGTTAGTAAGATCACTTTAGAAAATTATTGGCAGTATTTAATAAAATTACACATAGTCATCTTCTCTAACCCACCAATTCTATTTCTACATATGTAGGTAACCAAGGTGTGTATATGCTCACTAAAACTCACATACTAGAATGTTCATTGCATACTAGGTGAGCCTGGGCTAGAGTGAGACTCTACCTCAACCACCCCCCCCCCAAAAAAAACCCCAAAAACAAAACCAAAAAAAATTCCTATGGATCCCCCACCCCCTCAGTATGCAATACACCTGAGCTGTTTTCGTGCCTGTTTTTTCTGTTCCTAGACTTAGCTTGTGGTTATACCTCTGGATTAGTCCTTTTCATGCAGTTCCTACTCCTGTAAGCTGCCCACCATGTCCCTACTGGATTTTCAGTTTCCCTCTTATACATGTTGTTGGCACCTCAGCTGTGATTGCTTATGCAGTCAGAGTGTGAGTAGTTGATTGCTAGCCTCCTGAGCTGTGAGCTTTAGGAGAGTAGAGGCTGGGCCACTTCATGGCAGTCATTCTGTCTCTAGGCACTGCCACAGTTCCCATGCTCATTGGTACTTTTTGAGTGGATGAACTGAATGGACTGACTTCAAAGGGAGAAATGTTTTTCTTCACCCTTTAGCTTTTAGTGGAGGAAGCAGAGGCTTGAAGGAGCCATGAAATTGCCTGGAACATGTTTGAGACTATATAGTAACTTTAACAGCCTCAGGAAAATTCAGCTGAAAGAGGGAAACAGGATTGGCTAATCAGTGTCCCTTAACCTAGTTCTATGTCCACTAGGAATGTTCCTGAGAAAGAACAACTTATATATGATGACTTCATTTGTTCTGGCTTTTCTCATGACAGTCCTAAGGTCAAGTCTATTTTAAGCCTGAGAAATACGTCCTGGAAGTCAGCTCAAGAATCCTTATTTCCTTTTTCTTTCCTTATTACTGAAATCTTGGCTATCCTCTCTCTCTCCTCCCTCAAACTACTTTGCAGCTAGGATAAATATCATCTGTTTTAATTTTTCTCTGAACTTTGGTTCTTCTCAACTACATGTAGGAAAATAGCACCTTTTCACTTATTCTAGTAGGATATTTAGCCCAAAGAAATGCTCCAGTTACCATAGTAGTGAGTTTTTTCTTAAACATTTTTTTTTCCTTGTATATGTGGTAGGTAAATGGTTCTGGAGCCACTTGTTACCAGTTCAGATTGTCCTGGCTTTACTACTCTCTACTTTTTGACTTGTGGCAAATCATATGACTGCAGTTTTTTCCTATTTGTAAAATTGGGTAGTTACCAAGATCTAAATAACTTGGGAATGCAAAATAGTTCGCTTAATGCCTAAAACATTATAAAAATAGCTGCAGTTACCTAAGAGGGAAAGTTCACACTTTATTGTTGGAAAGTGATTAAATATATATTACTTATTTGAGTCTAAAAAGAAAATTATGGAATTCTTTTAAAGAAAGGAAAGTGTTTCCTCATCAATTTCTGATTGCCTTAGCATTAAAGGCTGCACTAAAAACTCTGCATTTATTAGTGAGCAAAGGGAAAACAAAATTATTTTGCAAAGGATGGAAAGTTATATTTATATATAATTTACATATATGGACCAATTTTATTTTATCTTATTTATTTTATTGATTTATGACAGAGAGATAGAATGGGTACAGCAGAATAGCCACTGCAAACTCCAGACACATGCATCACCATGTGCATCTGGATTATGTGGGTTCTGAGGAGTCTAGCCTAGGTCCTTAGGCTTCGCAGGCAAGTGCCTTAACTACTAAGCCATCTCACCAGCCCTTGATCAACTTTAATCCTTAAAAGACCTGAGAGTTAAATTGTAAGGTCAAAAAGGGCTTTAAGATGTTGAAAAAAACCTAGAGACTGCCTATTCTGTCTCTACAATAGCATCTTAACCAAGTTACTAACTTCTTTGAGCATTTCTGACTCTCTCCTTTCCTTACTTTTCCCTCTGGTTTCCCCCTTCTCCCCATCTTCTCTCTTCCTCCTCCTCCTCTCCTTTTTCTTCTTCTTTTTAAAAAATAACATTTTATTTATTTATTTGAGAGGAAAAGAGATGCAGATAGAGAATGGGCATGTCAGGGCTTGCTATAAAATGACCTCCAGATGCATGTGCCACCTGGTGCATCTGGCTTTACGTGGGTACTGGGGAATCAAACCTGGGTCCTTTGGCTTTGCGAACAAGGGCCTTAATCACTAAGCCATCTCTCCAGCCCCTCTTTCTCTTTTGGGTCAGTCTTTTGTTATATGGCTCAGATTGGTCTTGAAGTTACTGTGTAGTCCAGGCTGGCCTTGAACTCACAGTAATCTTCCTAAGTGCTGGGGATTATAGGTGTGCACCACCATTCTTGATTTGAGCATTGCTTTCCTATTTACAAAATGCAAATGACAGGTTCTGCATTGTAGAGTGACAGACACAGAGAGAAAGACAGATAGAGGGAGAGAGAGAATGGGTGCGCCAGGGCTTCCAGCCACTGCAAACGAACTCCAGACGCGTGCGCCCCCTTGTGCATCTGGCTAATGTGGGACCTGGGGAACCGAGCCTCGAACCGGGGTCCATAGGCTTCACAGGCAAGCGCTTAACTGCTAAGCCATCTCTCCAGCCCAGGATTTTGATTTTTTTTCAAGGTAGGGTTTCACCCTAGCCCAGGCTGACCTGGAATTCACTATGTAGTCTCAGGGTGGCCTCGAACCCATGGTGATCCTCCTACCTCTGCCTCCTGAGTGCTGGGATTAAAGGTGTGCGCCATCATGCCCGGCTGATTTTTTTTTTTTGAAGCAGGATTTCACTCTAGCTATCCCAGGCTGATCTGGAACTCGCTCTGTAGTCTAGGTTGGCCTGGGACTTAGTGATCCTCTCCAGTTCTGGGATTGAAGGCATGTGCCACCACATCTGGCAAGAGTTTTTGAGAGCATGTGATAAATTATACTTTTCCTTAGAGACAATGAGATAGATGTAAAGGAATGAGTTTTTAGTAGTTCTTCTACTTCTGTAATTTAATCTATTATGTACTCTGGAAAGAATAAAGGAATGTAAAGGATTTCCTGTAATTAGTTGACTTAGTATTCTGAAATATTTTATTGTGGAGAATTTATAATAGGATAATACTTGTTATATAACAAATTATCCCAAAACACACTGGCTAAAGCAATAATAACCATTTTTTCTTTCTTTTCTGTTTTCTTTCCCTTCCTTCCTCCCTCCCTCCCTCGCTTTCTTTTTGATGTAGGGGTTTCATTCTAGGCCAAGCCGACCTGGAATTCACTCTGTAGACCAGACAGGCCTTGAACTCACAGTAATCTTCCTACCTTAGCCTCCAGAGTACTAGGATTAAAGGTATACACTACCAAGCCTGGCATCTATCTATCTATCTTTCTTTCTTTCTTTCTTTCTTTCTTTCTTTCTTTCTTTCTTTCTTTCTTTCTTTCTTCTTTTTTTGTTTTGAGAGAGAGAGATACAGAGGGAGAGAGAATTGGCATGCCAGGGCCTCGCCACTGCAGTTGAACTCCAGATGCTTGTGCCACTTAGTGGGCACCCTTGCGCACTTACCTCACCTTTGTGCATGTGGCTTACGTGGGATCTGGAGAGAGATTGAACATGGGTCTTTGCAGGCAAGTGCCTTAACTGCTAAGCCATCACTCCAGCCTTTCTTTTCTTTTTTAATTGACAATCTCCATACATATACACAATTTACCCTGATCATAATCCCCATAGTTTCTTGTAATATTGCTGTCAATTGTTGTCTGGACTGCAGTCAGCCTGAAACTTGGCTGGACCAGAGGATTCATTTCCAAGGTGGTTGACTCCCTTGATTGATCCACTAGTGCAGGATGCCTCGGAAGTGGGAGAAGGGCCAGTTTCTGTCCTGTGGGCCATGTGGTGCTGCTCAGGTCTGTTCATGATATAGCAGTGTGGTGGCTGGCTTCCCCTAAAAAAGCATCCAGGGGGCCAAGACAGAAGTCTTGGAGGCTAGAGGCTGGGGGTGTATCTCAGTTGCACAAGCATGAGGACCTGAGTTTAATCCCCAGAGCCCATGTAAAAATATCAGTTATGGTGGCACATGCCTGCAGTCCAGCACTGGAGACGCAGAGACAGGAGAGTCTTTGGGGCTCACTGGTAAGCCCCTGTAGCCTAATGGGTGAGCTCTAGGCCCGTTAGAAACCTATCTCAAAAAAGGATGACATCCAAGTCCTCTGACCTCTTCACATACATATACACATGTGGACATGTACCCTCACCTGCACATACATGAACATGCCACACAGGCGTTGACAAAAAGTTTGTGAAGTTAGATATCCATTCTGCCATACTCTGTTGGCCACATAGGCTCAGTGAGGGTGAATACTATACCAGATCTTGGATAATCATATCTTTACTTCACTAGTGGTAATATGGTAGCAAATGTTGATAGTCTGTCATTCTTTTTTAAAAATTTAATACCACATACTCTCTAAGAAGAAACAATAAAGTTTGAATCACATAAGCAAGGTGTTTCATTTCTTGCCCTTCATTTACCAGTTTTCAAAATAATAATTTGTTTCCTAATTCCCCCCCCCCTTTTTTTTGGTTTTTGCCAGGTAGGCTGTCATTCTAGTCCAGGCTGACTTGGAAATTAATATGTACTCCCAGGCTGGCCTTGAACCCACAGCAGTCCTCCTACCTCTGCCGCCTCTAGTGCTGGGAATATAGGCATGTACCAACACAGTTAAGTTTTTTTTTTTTTTTTTTTTTTTTACTTTTTATATATTTATTTGCAAGCAGAGAAGAGATAGAGAGAAGAGAGACAGAGAAAATGGGTGCACTAAGGCCTCTAGCTGCTGAAAATGAACTCCAGATGCATGCACCATTGTACTTTATGTGGGTAGTGAGGAATCAAACCCAGGTCATTAGGCTCTGCAGGCAAGCACCTTAATTGCTAAGCCATCTTTTCAGCCCCAAGTTTTTTATTCTTTTTTTGGTTTTGTTTTTCAAGGTAGGGTCTCACTGTAGTCCAGACTGACCTGGAATTCACCATGTAGTCTCAGGCTGGCCTTGAACTCACAGCAGTCCTCCTACTGCCTTGAGAGTGCTGTGATTAAAGGTGTGTGCTGCCCAGCCTTGTTTTTTCTTTATAGTATTATGGCTTTAAGAATTTTTACATATATGATATACTTCAGTCTATTATATTTATTATCTGTGTTTTTATTCTATTTATTAAAAATATTTTTATTAATCTGAGAGACACAGTATGGCTGCACCAGGACCTCTTGCTACTTCAAATGTATACCAAACACATGTGCCACTTCATGCATCTGGCTTTAAGTGGGCAATGGAGTCTTGAACCGTGGCTGTCAGGCTTTGTAAGCAAGAACCTTTAACTGTTGAGCCATCTCCCAAGCACTTACTTATGTTTTAAAAAATATATTTAGTTAATTAATTTATTTATTTGAGAGAGAGAGAGGCAGATAGAGAGTGGGGGTGCCAGGGCCTCTAGCCACTGTAAACTCCAGGTGCATGTGCTACCTTGTGCATCTGGCTTTACATGTATATTACCTGGGTCCTTTGGCTTTGCAGGCAAGTGCCTTAACTGCTAAGCCATATCCCCCTTATTTATGTTTTTTTTTTTAAATTCTATTTGCACATGTGTGTGTATGGATGCACCAGGGCCTCTTGCTGCTACAATTAATGTGTCCAGCTTATGCCAGCTTTGGGACTGAACCTGGGCTGGTAGGCTTTACAAGCATGCTTCCTCCTTTTACCACCAAGCAATCTTCCCATTCCTTTTATTATCTATATTGATATTTATTTATTCATTTAATTTAATGTTTTGACATAGTATCTTGCTCTGTAACCCAGGCTGTCCTCGAATTTGAGATCCTCTTGCATCTCACATGTTAGCTTTAAATTGTCTCCACTCACTTGGCTTAGGTCTCTTTTTTCTTTTTGTTTTGTTTTGCTTTTTTGTTTTTCGAGGTAGGGTCCCACTCTAGCTCAGGCTGACCTGGAATTCATGGTGATCCTCCTACCTCTGCCTCCCAAGTGCTGGGATTAAAGGCATGCGCCACCATGCCCGGCTTTAGATCTCTTTTTGGTGAATGGTAACATATTATGTATAATGCTCTTGACTTTCTCTTTCTCACTCAACTGCATATTCTTAAGATCCACATGTGGCTCCATCATTGTTGTGAAAATCGCCGAGATATAATTCATGTAATTCCAGCAGTGGAATCCACGGTCTAGCAGATGTTAGGTAAACACTCTACCACTGAACTATATCCCAAGCCCTAATTACTCTTACAGTTTGGTTTGTAGCATATTCACAGAGTTGTACAACCATTATCACTAAATCTGGCATAGTTTTGTCAAAGGAACCCTATACTTATTAGTAGTCATTCTTTATTGCCTTCTGTTCCTCTCCTCACTCTTAGGCCTTAGCAACCACTGATCTCCTTTCTGTCTCTTTGGATTTTCCGATGGACATTGCATTTAAATGCCTTTATTAAAGTTCTGGCCTTATTTTACTTAGTATGATTTTTTTCAGAATTCATCCATGTTGTAGGCAGAGTCAGTGTCTCATTTTTAAAAAAAATTGATGTATTTATTAGAGTGTGACAGAGAGAGAAAGAGGCAGATAAATAGAGGGAGAATGGGTGCACTAGGGCCTCCAGTCACTGCAAATGAACTCCAGATGAGATGGCTTAGTGGTTAAGTGCTTGCCTGTGAAGCCTACTGACCGCGGTTCAAGGCTCAACTCCCCAGGACCCACGTTAGCCAGATGCACGAGGGGGCGCACGCATCTGGAATTCGTTTGTAGTGGCTGGAGGCCCTGGCGTGCCCATTCTCTGTCCTTATCTCTATCTTCCTCTTTCTTTGTCTGTCGCTCTCAAATAAATAAATAAAAATATTTTAAAAAATGTTTAAAAAAATGAACTCCAGATGCATGCGCCCCCTTGTGCATCTGGCTTATATGGGTTCTGGGGAATCGAACTTAGGTCCTTTGGCTTTGCAGGTAAGTGCCTTAACCACTAAGCCATTTCTCCAGCCCTCATTTTTTTTTAAAAAACAGCGCAATAATTCTCCACATAATTCCTCTATCTATGCCCTAGTCAACTAGCCCAAATTGGTGAACATTTTAAGTTATTTATGGCTCACTTGTATTCCTTTTTCTGTGAATTTTCTGGTTATATGTCTTTAGGCTATTTCCCCAGAGGTTTGTCTTTTCCTTTCATTTTTGGATTCCCTTTCTGAATTACAAATTGGTTTTTGATCCTTATTTCTCTTTTTCCTTTTTTTTTTTTTTTGAGATAGGCTCTCTTATAGTTCAAGCTGGCCTCAAACTTTATGTAGCCAAGAATGACCTTGAACTTCTGATTGTCCTGCCTCTACCTCTAGAATATTGGGACTATAGGTCTACACCACCATAGTTTTATGCAGTCCTTGATCAAACCTAGGGCTTCTTGCACACTGTCCAAACACTCTACCAACTGACCTACATTCCCCAGCTCCCACTTTACTTTTTGTTTGTTTGTTCTTTTGAGGTAGGGTCTCACTGTAGCCCAGGCTGACCTGACACTCACTCTGTAGTCCCAGGTTAGCCTCGAACTCACAGTGCTTCAGTTCTCCTACTTCTGCCTCCTCAGTGCTGGGATTAAAAGTGTGCTCCACCATGCCCAGCTCCCCCTTCTTGACAATAATGTGGCTTGTCATATGAATTAAAACATTTTATTGTTGTCTCACTCTGTAGCTCATCCTGGCTTTGAGTAGTGGTCCTCTTATGTCAGCTTCCCAAGTGCTAGTAATCCATGTGCCACCACACCCAGCTAAATTTTCCATGTAACTAATTCTAACCATTTTTTCCTTATTGCTTCTGGGAGTTTGAGTCATAGGTGAGAAATTTTTCCTTACTCTTGTGTTATAATATACTTATCCATGTACCCAATTTTTTTTTTTAGCATTTAAATCTCTTACCACTTGGAATTTTTCTTGCTATATTATAGGAAGACAAGATCTAATTTTATTCTGTTTTCTATATCACTGAGGCATATTCCCAGCACCATTTACTGATGTCTATTTTTCCCCACTGATTTGATATACAACCTTTATGACAAATTCCATACACAGTTGGGTCCATTGCTGGATTTTCTGTTCTGTTCAATTTATCTATTCACTTATGTGTCGTTACTACCTTGTTTTAATTATGAGGCTTCCTAGCATATTTTAATATCTGTTAAATGCACCCTCTATTTTTCATATTTTCAGGGTTTCTTGGCTATTGTTTGTTTTTACAGATGGACTTTATGATTTATTTATTTATTTGTATTGGGAACCTAATGTGTGACCTTACACATGCTAGGCAAGCACTCTCTTACTGAGCTACAGCCATCCTCAGCTCTCTTTTTACTTTTAAAAATATTTTATTTACTTATTTTGAGAGAGAGGGGGAGAATAGGTGTGCTAGTGCCTCCAGCCACTGAGTGTAAACAAACTCCAGATGCATGCAACACCTTGTGCCTCTGGTTTACGAGGGTACTGGGGAATCAAATCTGGCACTTTAACTGGTAAGCAATCTCTCCAGCTCTCTTTTTACTTTTTATTTTGAGTTATTATCTCACTAAATTACCTAATTTGGACTTGAACTTGGTTTGCCTTGAATTTGCCTCAGCCTCCTGAGTAGTTAGGATTATATGACTATACCACCAAACTTGGTTTACAGATGGACTTGATCTTCAGTTTGTCTAGCTTCAAAAAGAAAATTCAGAGGCATTTTTTGCTAGAGTTGTGTTAAATTTACAGATTAGGACAGGAAGAACTGATACCTTTATAATATTTTATCTTCTTGCCTAAAAACAAAGTATATCTTTTCATTTATTCACATATGTTGTGTCTTTTGAGAATGTTTTTATAAAACTCATTTTATACTTCTATTAGTTTTTGCTTTTATACATGGGAATTTACTCTTCCATTATATCTTTTAGCTGAATGTTCCTTTTTATATATAAATGAAGCCTATTGATTTTGATATGTTAATATTATATAACTTGCTGGTTTTATGATTTGTAATCATACTTTTCTCCATATATATCATTATATTATTTGTAAATAGAGTTTTATCTCATTTTTGGTTTTTAAATATTTTTATTTTCAAGCAGAGAGGGGGAAGGGAGGGAAGGAGAGAGAGAGAGAGAATGAAAATGGACCTCCCCATGCCTCTAGCCATTGCAAACAAACTTAAGATGCATGCACCACTTTGTACATTTGGCTTTATGTGGGTGCTAGGGAATCAAACCCAGGCCGTTAGGCTTTGCAGGCGAGAGTCTTAACCGTTGTGCCATCTCTCCAGCCCCTATTTTTAGTTTTTAGATCACTAATTGTAGTTTCTTGTCTAATTGCAGTGGATAATATGTTCAAACAATGTTAAAATGTACAGAAAATAGTATTTTAAAATATGAGATAGTCTTATTTCTAATTTTGCCACAAAATTTCTAGTTTTTCTCCATTAATATTTATTGGACTTTTACCCTGAATAGAGCAACAGAAGGAAATTAAGTGGGAAAAGTATTTTTTATTTGCTGTGTCGTGTGTGTTGTATGCATGTGTATACACAAAGGAAGACACTAGGTGTCCTGTTGCTCATCTGCTCTCTTTCCCCGAGGCAAAGCCTCTCACTGAACTGGAGCTCCCCATTTTTCAGTTAAGACTGGCTGACCAAGGAGCCCCAGTGATTCTCCTGTCTCCACCTTCCTCAGCACTGGGGTTACTTACAGGCATGCTTGGACATGCTTGGCTTTTAATATAGGTCCTAGGGATTGAACTAAGGTTCTCATGCTGTGCAGCAACAAAGCCATCTCCCTGGACCCTTATTTGCTTCTGTTTAAAGTATGAGTAATGGGCATGGTGGTGGAATGCACCTTTAATCTCAGCACTTGGGAGGCTGAGGTAGGAGGATCACCAAGAGTTCAAGACCAGCTTGGACTATAATAAGTTCTAGGTCAGCCTGGGCTAGAGTGAGTCCCTGCCTCAAAAAACAAAACAGACCACCACCAACAAGAAGTATGAGTGAGTCATATTCAAGAATGGTGGGAATAAATGTGATTAATCCTTTTGCCATGTAATTTTTATTTTATCAGTTAGTGAAGTTAGTGGTTATTCTAAACTAGTAAAGAAAAAAACTTACTGTATGTAGGTGATTAGAAACATGAGAGAAACTTGTTACTATGCAACTTTAATTTTGAGTATAATTGTCTAGAAAAATAGATGAGAGAGGGTTAAAAAAATCAAACTGTGGTTTGATTTTATTATATTGCCATTTTATCCCTGGGCTTTGGGGTTGTAGTGGGACAAAACAAACAAAATAAACCATCATCGGTTGACTGCTTTAGTGACAGTATTGCTTGTTAGCTTAGTCTGTTGAATCGAACTAATCACATGACCTGGTTTCAAGGGGTATGGAAGGGTAATCCTCTGTGCCTCGAAAGAGAACCAGATGTGGGCATGCTTTATATAAGACCTGTTATAGTATAGAGTCTTGGAAAGTGTGGTAGAAGTGTTTCAGTGCTGAGCACTCCTTTGTCACTCTTCTCAGCACCATGGTGCCTTTTGAGTCCTCCCAGAGGTCACTGCCATCTGATAGGCTGGGAATTCTTTTTTTTTCTTCTTACAAAATATTTTACCTATTTATTTGACAGAGAAAGAGGAAGAGAGACAATGGCCCCGTTAGGGTCTCCAGCCACTGCAAACAAACTCTAGATATGTGCATTCTGCATCTGGCTAACGTGGGACTTGGGAATTGCACCTGGGTTCTTTGGCTTTGCAGGCAAATGCCTCAACCACTAAGCCATCTCTCCATAGGCTGGGAATTCTTGAAGGTTGGTTTTATCAGCTATGATTCATGACCACTGTGCCTGTAGGTAGTCTCTTCGAGGGGCTGCTGCTTCTCATAGCATGGTGATTGGGTTCCAAAGTGGGTGTCCCTAGAGGAATCATTCAGATTCAGTATTCTAAGAATACAGGTAGATATTTACATTAATCAGCTAGTAACCTGTCTCATAAGTCACATGGCATTACTTCTGCTGTCATAATTTTGCCCAGATTCTGGAGATCTTCTACTTCTCAGTGGATAGAGGGTAAAAACATTTGCAACTCTTAGAAACTGCTACAACTTTGTTTTAAAGAAGCATAGAATATAGAATAATAGAGTGCCTCATATATAATAGAATAGGTATTGTAAAACATGTAATAATGTGTATATTCTGGATCATGATGTATGTTTTCACTTAGACTACACTTTCTTAAACATTGTTTAACTATAGATAATTTGGTTCACGAACACCAAATTTTTATCTGTTAATACTTTATAGATTACTACTATGTGGTTCCTAGTTGTAAAGATGAGAATTAAGGAATTGATTGTGATTGCCTATTAAAAAAAGGCAAAAGTAAGGCCTCTCCTTTTCAGATCCAATTTCCTCCTATACCAACAGGCCCTTGAGGCCCTATTCAACTATGGACCAGACTCAAGATTCCCTGTACATCAGAAGGGGCTGTGGTCCAGACTTAACTGTCAGAACTTCCCTAAAAATTAAGCCTAATCCTTGTCATTTTCCTTTAACTGCCGAAACATCTCTTTAGCCCCTCCTTACCATTTTCCTATAAGAATAACAAACATGTGAAATGAAGGGGGCATACTTTTATTTGCATGCAACATAAAAATAAGTAAGTATCTGGAAGCTGCCATGTGATCCATAACTGAGAGACAGCCATTCTGCTGAGTATGGTGCTGAGTTTTGGGGAAAGGCTTTCTACATTGGTGTTGGAACCAAGAGAAAAGACTGGGATTGGGGTCTTCAGAAAAGATGTGCTCATTGCCAAAAGAATTTGCCTTCCTTCCTGAACTGTATTATACTGAGAGTACTTGGTTATTCTTTCTCTTTGAAGGAAGTGTGTAAAGATGACTGAGCAGTGGCATTTACTGTTATTTTACAGAACATTCTATTGAAAACAACAATTTTTGAGGAACAGTGCCATAAAATGACAAATTTTTTGCTCAGATATTTTAGTTCATATTATTATTATTATTATTATATTATATTATATTATTATTAGTTCATATATTTAGTTAATACTTTATTGTGAATATGGTATATACTTATTTTATAAAACTATAAAATGTAGATAAACAGAGCTGAAAAATGATTCACCAGGGCTGGAGAGATGGCTTAGCAGTTAAGGCAATTGCCTGCACAGCCCAAGGACCCATGTTCAATCTCTTTCCAGATTCCACATAAGCCAGACAAAGGGGATGCAAGTGCTAGGTCTCACATATGTACTAGGTGGTGCAAGCATCTGGAGTTCATTTGCGGTGGCTGAGGTCCTGGAGCACCAATTCTCTCTCTCACATGCGTGCTCTTACTCTCTCTTTTAAAAAAAATAGAGTCAGCAGTTAAAGGTGCATGCTTGCAAAACCTAACAGACCAGGTTCAGTTCCCCAGTACACATGTAAAGCCAGATGCACAAAGTGGTACATGCATCTGGAGTTTGTTTACAATGGCTAGAGGCTCTTGCAGGCCCATTCTCTCTTGCTGTTTCTCCTGTATCTCAAGTAAATCAAATTTTAAAAAATACAGAAAAAAACCCCAAAAAATAAAAATCAGGTTATTTTACCATTTACAACCACTGATTTATTTTGGTGCATACCTTTTCTGTCATTTTATTGTGTTATATAAAAACATATTCATACAAGCATATATTGTATGATGGGCATTATTTCCCCATAACCCTGTCCATCCTCTTTTCTCCCTCTCTCCCTCTGGTTAATACCTTTATTCCCTAGTCTACTTTCATTGTAATATATGCATCATTGATTTTATGTATCTATAAAATCTAGGAACTACAAATGAGAGAGAGCATACAATATTTGTCTTTCTGAGATGGGCTTAGTTTACTACGATTATCTTGAATTGTATCCATTTTCTGCAAATGACAATTTTGTTCTTTGTTCTTTATGACTGAAAAAATATTCCATTGTACAAATACAAGTTTTTAAAAAGCTACTTATTTGAGGGGAGGAAGAGGCAGATAAACACACACACACACACACATACTGAGAAAGAGAGAAAGGGAGAATGGGTACACCAGGGCCTCTGGCCACTGCAAATGAACTCCAGATACATATGCCACCTTGTGCATCTGACTTATATGGGTACTGGGAATCAAATCTAGGTCTTTAGGCTTTTCAGGCAACTGCCTTAACTGATAATCCATCTCTTCTGCCCAAAATAAAAATTTTTGTATCCATTCCTCTGTTGTTAGACACACAGGGTGGTTCCATAGCTTAATTATTGCAAATAGTACTGCAGTAAACATTGATGTGCAAGTATCTCTGTGATACACTGACATAGAATCCTTTTGGTAAATATCCAGTACTGGCATAACTGAGCCATGTGGTAGATGCATTAAATCTATATATCCTTTTTCCATCCTATAATTATTTTTAAATTTGTTTGTTTATATAACATATGGACATGGTACGTGTATGATTGATTCATCCATCTTTCTTTGCTTCCTTCTTTCAAATAGGGTCTTGTGCAGCCCAGTCAAATGAGAATGACTTAGAACAGCTTCTTTATTTTTATTTTACGGTTTTTTTTTGTTTTTCAAGGTAGGGTTTCACTGTAGCCCAGGCTGACCTGAAATTCACTATGGAGTCTCAGGGTGGCTTTGAACTCATGGCGATCCTCCTACCTCTGCCTCCTGAGTGCTGGGATTAAAGGTGTGCACCACCACACCTGGCTTGTTTTTAGATTTTAGATGTAGGGTCTCACTGTAGCCCAGGCTGACCTGGATCTCACTCTGTAGTTCCAGGCTAGCCTTGAATTCACGCTAATCTTCCTATCTCTGCCTCTGAGTGCGAGGATTAAAGGCATGCATTACTATGTCTAGCCAACTTCAAGGATAGCCTGGGACTACAGAGTGAGATCCAGAGTAGCCTGGGCTAGAGTGAGAACTTACCTCAAAGAAAAGAAATTATATATACATATACATATACATATACATATACATATATATATATATATATATGTATGTATGTATAATTTATTTATTTATTTATTTATTTGAGAGTGACAGACACAGAGAGAAAGACAGATAGAGGGAGAGAGAGAGAATGGGCGTGCCAGGGCTTCCAGCCTCTGCAAAAGAACTCTAGACACCTGCACCCCCTTGTGCATCTGGCTAACGTGGGACCTGGGGAACCGAGCCTCGAACCGGGGTCCTTAGGCTTCACAGGCAAGCGCTTAACCACTAAGCCATCTCTCCAGCCCCAGATATATATATATATAAAATGTAACTTTTTTGTTTATTGAGGGTGAAGGGGGAGGGAACCAGAGATACAGGGGTGAGGGAAGGGGAGAAAACAGGTACATCAGGGCTCTTTTTACAACAAAAGAAACTTTAGACACATGCTCACCACTTTGCCTCTAGCTTTATGTGGGTATTGGGGAAATGAACCCTGGGTCAGCAGAATGTACAAACAAGTACTTTATTTGCTGAGCCATCTTACAAGCCCAACTTAAAAAAAGACTATTTATTTATTTATTTATTGTGTGTGTGTGTGTGTGTGTGTGTGTGTGTGTGTGTGTGTGTGTTGGGCATGCCAGAGATTTCTTTTGCCATTGGAAATGAATGCCAAGTTCTTGCACCACTTTTACATCCGGCTTTAATTGACAATTTTTATACATGTAAATAATGAATTTTCATCATAATCCTCTCCCATTACCTTTTCTTGGCCCTCCTTCCTGTCCCCCTTCCACTGAATCCTTTCTTCCAACTAGTTCTCTTCTACTTTGTGTGTGTGTGTCTGTGTCCCACTGAAGTTTTTTCTTTAATTTATTTATTTGCAAGCAGAGAGTGACAGAGAGAAGAAGATACAGAGAGAGAATGGGTGCACCAGGGGCCTCTAGCCATTGCAAACTTCAGACACATATGCCACTTTGTGCATATGGCTTTATGTGGGTACTGGGAAATTGAACTTGGGTCTTTAGGCTTTACAGGCAAGCACCTTAACTGCTGAGCCATCTCTCCAGCCCACTTTTCTTATATTCATTGCCTTTTCCATTCTCTTTCCTCCACATCATGTATGTACTTCAAACTCCTTCAGATCTGTTTGGTCTTCATGAGTTCTTCCTCCTACCTTCTCTCTCTCCCTCCTCCTTTCCTTCCTCCCTCCCTCCTTTCCTCTTCTCCTTTTCTCTATCCTCTCTCTCTCTTTCCTCTCTCCCATGTGGCTCTGGCTGGCTTGGTATTCACTGTGTACTTCAGGCTAGCCTTGAATGTATGGTTCTCAGATCCACATGTCAGGTTAGTAACTTTCTGTGGATTTTAGAATTTCTTCTACACATTTACAGAGACAGTGACTATTTACTAGATTCTTTTCTTTATCTATTGCATTCCGTATATCTGTTCATCTCTTCCCCAAACATATAGCATTTTACTTCCCTTTATTCATTTTTCTTACTGAAGTGTGTATGTACACTTAGCCAAATTGTGAAAAGGCTCAATAGTAAACACAGCCAATGAAACTGAGTTAGAAGCACTTTCTGATATCTAATATCTTGCCAAGCCTTTACCAGACCTTTGCAGTTACACATTTTGTCATATTCGTCTTTGATCTTGAGTAAAGGTTAAGAATTGTGAGTTGGGCTGGGCATGGTAGTTCATGCCTTTAATCCCAGAACTCCGGAGGCAGAGGTAGGAGGATTGCCATGAGTTTGAGGCCACCCTGAGATGACATAGTGAATGCCAAGTCAGCCTGGGCTATGAAAAACTAAAAAAATAAGTAAATAAATAAATAAAAGAAAAAAAAAGGATGGTGAGTTGGGAAACCCTAGAACACTTCTTTCTTTTGATATGAAGCAGTAGCTCACATAGTCTCATGGCTTTGTCTAAGGCAGGCAAAACTAGGCAATTTTCATTTAATAGGGAGGAAAAGTTTCCCATTAAATTATTCTCCCACTAGCTGCACCTTTGCTGTGTTTCAGAGAAGGATGGTTTCTTGTCACCAAAGAAGTGTGCTAGGAGAGAAAGCCAACTGAGAACAGGGTGGAGAGGCTGTTATAGGTGAATTCTCCTTCCAGTCTCTCTTAGCTCTCCTTTCTGTGAAGTCTTAGAGGTGCTTAAAACAGCTATGATTTCTTCCTGAGTGTGTTCATTTCTCAGACTGTCTTCAGCTTCTTGAACCTGTCATAATGATTTTTGTCTTGCCTCTGTAGCCTCTATTGAACCAACCCCCTTGCTCCCTGTTCACAGTCATGGTCACTGGTTTTCTTCTTGATGGTGAGAATTAGTCACTCACTCTCAGCTCTGGCTGTGGTCAGAGTGGAGAAGGCAGGAACTCTGTGAGGAGTAAGAGGTGGGGTGAGGAGGGGTGGTACTACAATTACTTCTGTTTTTTAACCTGGTACTTATGACTGTATACTTGAGTACTGACCTGACTGAAGAATTAATTGTTGGGACTCTCAGTGAACAAGGCCCTCTTGTCATCTGCCCCCTCTGGATCCTCATCTAATATGAAATCTTCCATCTTAAACACACTCTGCCATTTGCTGTTCCTGAGCATGGCTCAGTGGAGTCATCTTTCCATGTCTTTTACATAATGCTTTCTCTTTCTAGAATGTTCTTCTTGCCTGGAAAAGCCTGACTTTTTCTTCAAGATTTACCTCAGCAGGCATCACTGCTCTGAAAAATTTTGTGATCCCCACCGCCTTGGGCAGAGTTAATCAGTCACTTTTCAGTCACATTCTGTACAAGTTTTTGTTGTTAAACATTCACAAAATGTTGTAATTGTCTGTTTATATTTTTCTAGCCTTGTATTTTTAGCTTTTTCTAGAAGATAGGATCCAAGTTTTTAATTCTATATTGCCATTATCCTATAAGTTTAGTGCATAAATGTTGCTCCACATTTTTGTTGAAATGAATGAATGACACTTTCATAGCCAGACCTTCCAACTAATAACACTTATCCTTATGACAGCAAGTCTACGTATTAAAAGGTTATAACTTATAAAACTTATGGTACTTCATTATCTAAAACAACCTGGTAGTTGATACATTTCTTACTTGGTGGACCAGACTGCATTAGTGAGTAGTCCAAGGCCACTTGGTACTGAGAAGCAGAGCTGGCAACTAGGCTTCTAGGTCTTTGTTTTTCAAGCCATTCCTTGTAACAGATTTGTGAATTAGCATCATGTGTGTGGCTATCAAACACTTGCTTTTGATCTCCTCTCCTGTGAGCTTTTGCTCACTTGGACTTTTCTCTACTTCTCTGTTTGCCAGTCTGGCCTGCCATTCTAGACTCAGCCTAATCATTACCTTTTCTGACTATCTCAGTCAAAAAGATCTCTTAAACCCTTTTCTGAGTTTCCATAGCCATTTTAGCACAAGAGACAATACAGTGAATAACTGAGCCTTGGGGGACACAAAGGCTTAGATCCAAGGTTCACAACTGCACTTAGTTACAGTAAGTCTGATGAATAGGTTATCATCTCAGAATCTCTCTTTCCAAATCTATAATTAAGAATAATAGGATTGGAGAGATGGCTTAGTGGTTAAGGAACTTGCCTGTGAAGCCTAAGGACCCAGATCCAACTCTCCAGGTCCCACATAAGCCAGATGCATGAGGTGATGCAAGCATGCAAGGTTGCACATACGCACAAGGTGGTACATGTGTCTGGAGTTCAATTACAGTGGCTGGAGAACCTGGCATGCCAATTCTCTCTCTCTTTCTCTCTCTGTCCCTCACTTGGTCTCACTCTCTCCCATTAAAAAAAAGCCAGTCTTTTGGGCTTGCCTCAATAAAATAAAAAAAAAAAAAGAAGAATAGCAACAGTTCTTACTTTATAGGGTTGATGTGATGATTAAGATGTCTTCAGACTGCGGGGAGATAGATGGATATGAAGAAGATTATACTAAGTGAGGTAACCCAGGCTCAGAAAGTCAAATACCTTATATGTAGATCCTAGATTTAAATATTTAGATTTGCATATGAATTGAAGTGAAAGTCAGTAGTAGAAACCAGAAAGCTAGAAAGGGGCTATGAGGAAAGGAAGCAAGAGGAGGGCTTATGGGGCAGATATAGTAGATATGTAAGTAGAAGGGCAAAATACTTGGGGATAGCTTAAAGGGAGGGGATGGAGGAGGTGGGAGAAGGGCTAATCAAAATTTAAGATTTACACTGGGCTTGCTGGTGCACACCTTTAATTCCAGAACTCGGGAGGCAGGAGTAGGAGGATCACCATGAGTTCAAGGCCACCTTGAGACTACATGGTGAATTCCAGGTCAGCCTGGACTAGAGTGAAACCCTACCCCCAAAAATCTAAATAAATAAATAAATAAAATTTAAGGTTTATGAATAAGCCATATGGAAATCTACTTCACTAGTTAATCATATATATGTTAAAAAAGAAGCCAGCATGGTGGTGCATGCCTTTAATCCCAGCACTCGGGAGGCAGAGGTAGTAGAATCACCATGAGTTTGAAACTACCCTGAAATAACATAGTGAATTCCAGGTCAGCCTGGGCTAGAGTGAGACCCTACTTCACAAAACAAAACAAAGCAAAACAAAAAAAGGCATAACTTCTTTAAAAATAAAATAAATTTAAAAAAGAGAGGGTTTGGCCAGGTATGGTGGCACACATCTTTAATTCCAGCACTTAAGAAGCAGAGGTAGGATTGTTTGAGTTTGAAACCAGCCTGAGACTGCATACTGCATAGTAAATTCCAGGTCAGCCTGAGCTAAAGCAAGAACATACCTCAAAAAACCAACAGAGAGGACTGATGGCTTAGTGGTTAAGGTGCTTGCCTGCAAAGACTAAGGACCCAGGTTGGACTCTCTAAGTCCCACGTAAGCCAGCTGTACAAGGTGGCCCATGTGTCTGGAATTCACTTGCTGTGAAGTATCCAGCAGAGGTGGATAATGTTATACCCAGAAGCCATAGATTGTTATTAGAAAAATTTCTGTGCCAGGGGTGGAATACTTTCCAGTGAATTCTTGGCCAGGGAGGCCCCTGATGCTCCACAAACATTGTAGGATATTGCCAAGGCTGTTGATTGCCCACCATAACTAGATGACAAGAACCTATTGCTAAAGACTCCACATGCTTGGACTGTAGGAAACTGAGAAGTCAAGTTGGAGCTGAGCTAGAAGCCTCCTCCCTGTTGCCTGGTTGTCAGGATGCTAAAAAGACCTATGCAGCCTGTTGGGGGAGAAGTTATCAATGGTGTTAACCAGCAGTGGTCCCTTCGAGCTTTATGGCTGGTCAGCCAGGACAAATGTGCAACTGATGCAACTGGTGGCATGTCTGTTATGGTGAAACCAACCACTGTCTGATTGGACTTTAGGCCCATTCCGTGGGAGGGAATTACTGCCTGTACTGAAAACCTAATCAAAAGTCTATGGCTAGGGAGGTCATAAGCCCTAGTGGAGAAACTACTGCTGTTGTATCTGGATAAATGTATATATTATGCCCACCAAACTTCCCTCTAAACACTTAACTTTATGCCTACATAATAATGCTACTCTCACTTTTAGTTAGAGAAGCTTCTCTTTTCAGATGGCAGTGTCCACTGGGGTGACTCAAAAGTAGCCACAGTGCTAAGAAGAAGTGACAGTGGAGTATTCACTACTGCATGAGGCATCTCTACCATACCCTCTATGATAGTTTGAATGTGATAATATAAATGTATGGCCCCATATCAGCTGCTTTATTTAAACTGAGGTAGGAGGATTGCTGTGAGTTTGGGGCCACTCTGAGACTACAGAGTGAATTCCAGGTCAGCCTGGGCTAGAGTGAGACCCTACTACCTCAAAACAAACAAACAAACAAAAAACCTGAGTTTGCAACTTCAGCTCCTAGCAGGCAGATTCCTGCTTGGGGGTGTGTGTCACTGGGGGTGGATCTGAATTTTAGTTCAAAGGTGTGTGGAGAGAGTAGTTTTGAGTTCTGGAGGTTCCTGCTTGCTGCTTGCTGCTTGCTGGTGTTTGCTGTAGTTGTTTCTTTGTTTAGATGTGTGGGAGGTAGCAGCTTCTTCCACCATTGATGGACTTTCCCCTGGATATGTAAGCCTGACATAAATCCCTTTCTCCCATCAACTGTGTCTTTCTGTTTTGGAAGTTTGTCCCAGCTGACTACAACACCCACCAAGACTCAGGGACCATTGACCATTGCAGAAGAGGTGATGGAAAGAATGGAATTGCTAAAGGAGGGAGGAGTGCTTATAATACTGTCTTCCAGACACAAAGTGGCTTTGATATTCATGACCTCATAATAGCTGATGCTACATGCTACCTACACAAGACTTTCACACTAGGAGGGAAAAAAATGATGGCATTAAAATAGAAAAGAGACTAAAGAAAAGAAGGAATTCAATGGATGGAGGAAAGGGAGGATGGTTGGAAGGGATTGTGATCATGGTATATATTGTTTATATTTATGGAAGTTGTTAATAGAAAAGTTTAAGCTGGGTGTGGTGGCACATGCCTTTAATCCTAGCACTCAGGAGGCTGAGGTAAGAGGATCACTGTGAGTTTGAGGCCAGCCTTAGACTACATCATGAATTCCAGGTCAGCTTGGGCTAAAGCGAGACCCTACCTCAAAAAAACCAAAAAGAAGTCAGACGTGGTGGTACACGTCTTTAATCCCAGCACTCAGGAGGCAGAGGTAGGAGGATTGCTGTTCGAGACCACCCTGACACTACATAGTTAATTCCAGGTCAGCCTGAGCCAGAGTGAGACCCTACCTCGAAAAACCAAAAAAGAAAAAAAAAGTTTTTTGAAATGATGTCCTCAGATACTAAATAAATACTAAGATATTAGAGGCTGTTAGTGTTAGTGGTGGCTGGCTGGATAAGTCATAGAGGCTGGTGATTGGTTTTTACTAGCTCTAGTTCTGTGTGTCATTGGTGCTTGGTTGAATGAGGGTACACAATTTAAAAGGGGCATGTGTTAAACTCACAGTCTACCCTCAAAATACTCATTGGAATGTTTCTGCAAATAAGGTTCACTTACAATTTTTGGTCCTTGGCATATGTATATGCCAGTGCTTTGCCATATGGAGCTTGTTCATTTGTAAAGTGGATGTTTCTTTGTAAAAGTTGTTTCTGAGATCTGAAAAACAGAATGTTTCCTTTCTCCACTTTGCAGCTAAACCAGTTTAAGTTCAGTGTTTGTACAGCTCCAAGTCTACACTAACTAAGGAAAGACAGTTTTAATGAAAAGTCACTGCAGAAAGTTTGTATATATTCCCTTGTTTGACACTATATTACAAGCTCACCTGTTAATATAAAAGGAGTAGTCCGTAATTTTCTTTACTGTCTTCCTGATTAATAATAACCCATAGCAACTACCTATCCATGACGTGAGTTAGTTTGGCTATTTGAATTTTTAAAAATTTTTATTTATTATTATGGTTATTATCCTTTTGGTTTTTTGAGGTAAGATCTTGCTCTAACCCAGGCTGACCTGGCTTTTACTATGTAGTCTCAGGCTGGCCTTTAACTAAAAGTGATCCTCCTACCTCTGCCTTCTGAGTGCTGGGATTAAAGGTGTGCACCACCACACCAGGCTTTTTGTTTGAATTTTATTTGCCTTATAAATGAGAAACCAGAAAAATACTGTGTAGTTATTAAAGAAGAAGCAAAGATCATAGAAACTTTTAAAAAGTTTTTATTGGGCTGGAGAGATGGGTTAGTGGTTAAGGTACTTGCCAGCAAAGCCAAAGAACCCAGGTTCGGTTCCCCAGTACCCACGTAAAGTCATAAGCACAAAGTGGCACATGTGTCTGGAGTTCGTTTGCAGTGGCTAGAGGCCCTAACATGCCCATTTTCTCTCAAATAAATTAATAAAACATTGAAAAAAAACCTTTTAATTGACAGCCTCCAGACATACATACATTATACCATAACATCCTCTCTCACTACCTTCCCTTCTCCCTCCCTTCCCTATCCCTTCACAGAATCCATTCTTCTTTCCAGCTAGTCCCTGTTCTATCTTTAAATATTTATTTGTTTGAGAAAGAGAAGCAGAGAGAGATAGAGAGTGAATGGGTATGCCACTGCAAATGCATGTGCCACCTTGTGCATCTAGCTTATGTGGGTCCTAGGGAATCGAACCTAGCTCCTTTGGCATTGCCTACAAGGGTCTTAACTGCTAAGCCATCTTCCCAGGCCCCTGTTCTACTTTTTCCATCTCCATTATGCAGAGAAACTAACTTAAAAAGAATCTATAGTTATCTAGTTTTTTAAGACGTATGCTTGCTTGTTTTATTTCTAAAAGCTTATGTAATAAATCTATCATCTTCTTTGATTTACAAGGGAACTAAAATGTGGAAAATTTGATCATTAAGGGTGTGATTTTTGGTTTATGGGATTGTTTATTTTTAAGTTTAAACATTTCAGTGTCTCATGATACTCTTGGTTAAATATGTTTATAAGAAAAGATTCATTTTTGTTTTCAAGGTAGGGTTCCACTCTAGCCCAGGCTGACCTGGAATTCACTGTGTAGTCTCAGGGTGGGCCTAACTCATGGTGATCCTTCTCTGCCTCCTGAGTGCTGGGATTAAAGGTGTGCCACCACGCCTGTTTTAAAAGACTCAGTTTTAAGTGGAAAAAAGTTAATTTCTATGCACTGGGATAAAATGGATGTATATATTTTTAAATTTTCATTTATTTGGATGTATGTTTTAATGCTAGCAGGGAGTACTTTCAAGCAATGAGATTTCAGATAGTAGCGTTTTATTTTTGTTCTCCTCTGTATTTTTTCTTGTTTGGATTTTTCAGTGACTATGTTTTACCTTACATATAAACAATTTTAGGTCTGTTTTGTTTTTGGAGGAAAAAAGGTAGAAAAAAATATTTGAAAATGATAAAGTCAACCTCCCCCCACCTATGCCTTCTGCCCAGGGAAATTATCTCCAGGATTGAGAAGAAAAATAAATAGAAATGAAAATTATACAAAAAAATAGAAAACCTCAAGCCAGAAAATAATCAGGGGTTTTGAAAGATTGAACTCTGAGCAGGAGAGGAAGTAGATAAGATACTTGGAGCTACAGATTTAAGGAAATGAGAAACAATAAAATCCCACCCTGCAAAAGTTTTTCCAAAGAGGGATTTATCCTGGAATTCAAAACCAAGATTCTTCACTTGAAATAGTGGAAATGAGTATACAAGTCAGTGGCAGGAACTTCCCAACATCCAGTTTGATTCTAAAACACAGAGGAGGATGAATTGAAAGGAACTTCGACAGACGGTACTCTCAGGAAGTAGAGTGACCATGCAGCAGCAGGAAGAAGAGACTTGGACTCTGCATAGGCCTCTGCTGCTGCTGCAGAGAGCAGCTCAAGAATACTACCCTGATGCTGAGCACACTTGCATACAGTGCTGTCTGAGAAAACCCTGGCTCTGCTCTTCTCCCAAAAGAATCTTCTACAAAGAGCCAGACTAAGAGAAACTGTCCTCAAAAAATGAATGACAACAAAACATATCATTATAGTTGTGTGTGGTGGTTTGGGTCTGTAATCCTACCTCTGTGGAGGTTGAGGCAGGAGGATTAGGAATTCAAGATCATTCTTGGCTACATAGTTATAGCCTAACCTAGACTATGTAATAAACTGTTTTAACCCCTTCCCCAAAAATGTATGGCAGATATTTTAGGGCTGGAGATATTGCTCAGCAGTTAAGACATTTGCCTGCAAAGCCTAATGGCTGGGGTTCCATTTCCCAGTACCCATGTAAAGCCAAATACACAAAGGAGCACATGAATTTGGAGTTCATTTGCAGTGGCTGGAGGTCCTGGTATGCTCACTCTCTCTGATTTTCTCTTGTCTCTCTGTTTGTTAAAAAAAAAAAAAAATTAAGCTGGGTCTGGTGGCACATGCCTTTAATCCCAGCACTCAGGAGGCAGAAGTAGGAGGACCGCCATGAGTTTGAGGTTACCCTGAGACTACTACTAATAATAGTAATAATAATAACAATAATAATAATAAAGAGATTTTAAAATAGATTTAAAACAGAGTACATAGAAAGTACCTCTGTCTTTCTGTCTCTCTCAAATAAATAAAATTTATTTTTATTATTATTATTATTATTAACAACATATTTCGTATGGATACATCATGTATTGGTACCTCTTTTCCCTCATCCCTGCCCCCATCTCACTGGGGACCCTCCTCAGTGGGATTGCAGATATTCCCTATGGGGTTGTGGGGCTATGCGTTACAATAACAGCAGATAGTTATATTTTGGGGCGAGGGAATGCTTCTGGGCAGGATGTTTCAACCTGTGACTCTTGCAGTATTTCCTCCCCCTCTTCCATAAAATTCTCTGAGCCGTGGTTGGTGAGTTTTAAGTCTACTTCAGTGATGAACTTTTAGAAGCCTCTGGATCTCTGCTTTGGTAGGTGTTGATTACCCTCAGGGTCTGTCTCCTACACTCTAGTGCTGATTATCAGGTTCAGCATGGGAGCAGCACTCATGTGCATCTCCCCAATTTCTCTGTAGTTTCAGCTGTGGCTTGGCTGAAGTGCTAGGGGTGGTTTATCTCCTCGGGTCTTGCTATCTTCTGAAAAAGAACAGATTCTCCAACGGAGAGTGAAGTCAGCAGAGTTTAAATGGGATAAGTATTATTAATTTAGGGAGAATTTGATATATGTAACCCCTCTTTTAGCCAAACAATAATAAGAGCTTGACTGTTGTTACAGTCCCATAAATACAATCTTGTTAGTTTTGGGAGTTATATCTCAAAAGGCTGCTAAGGAACTTGTGTGTATATGTGAATTGTAGGTTTTCCCCCCTCTTGGGGACATTTTTTTTTTTTTTAAAACTTATTAATGACCTCCGTATATATAGACAATATACCATGACCATACTTTTTTTTCACCATTCTCCCTTAACCTCTCCCAACCCCCTTTATGGAATCTCTTCTTCTTTCCAACTAATCTGTCTTCTGTTCTGATGTTATCATTTTCCACCTCCTGTTATGCAGATCTTGTGCAGGTAGTAGCATCAGCCACTGTGAGGTCATGAGTACCATGTCTATCTACATTGTGTCTGGAAGACAATATTGCAAAGCATTTCTTCCCCCCCCCCCCCCGCCCTTTTTTTGGCTCTTACATTCTTTTTTTGTTGTTTTTCAAGGTAGAGTCTCACTCTAGCCCAGACTGACCTGGAACTCACTCTGTAGTCCCAGGCTGGCCTTGAACGTACAGCAGTCCCCACCTACTTTGGCCTCCCGAGTGTTGGGATTAAGGACGTGTGCCACCAAGCCTGGCTTTTGGCTATTATATTCTCTCTGTCACCTCTTCTGCAATGGTCCCTGAGCCTTGGGGGTGTGATAGAGTTGTCTCATTTAGTGCTAGACACACCAACTGTCACTTCTCAGCACTTTGGTGAGTTTTGAGTCTTGGTAGTGGTCACTACCATCTGAAAAGAGAAGTTTCTTTAACCAGATTGAAAATAGCATTAACACGTGGGCATAATCATGAGTATTTAGAGGACAGTTTGGTGGATAAAGTATATCCATTTAGCCAAATAACAGTAGTAGTTTTCTCCCTAGGGCTTATGACCTCCCAAGCCATAGGCTTTTGATTAGGTTTTCAGTATCAGGAAGGAATTCCTTTCCATGGAGAGGGCTTCAAGTTTAATCAGAGAGCAGTTTTCTCATAACACAACATGCAGCCATTGTACCAGTTGGCACATTTGACCTGGCTAGCCAGCCATAAAGTTTTCTGGGTCCTCTGCTAATAAAGATCACTGATAACTTTTCTCCTCCTGCTGGCTATATAGGTCTTTCTAGCATTCTGAGAGCTAGTCAACAGGGAGGAGGCTTCCAGCTAATCTCAATCTTGATTTCTATGTCTTTTGGTGTAAGCATGTGGTGTCTTCAGCAATAGGGTCTTACTATCTAGTTCTAATGAACAACCAAGAGCCTTGGCAATAGCCTGTAGGTTGTGGAGGGCATTCATGGCCTTCCTGACCAAACAACTCACTAGAAGGTATCCCACACCTTGCATTGAAATTTTCTTAAAACAGCCTGTTGCTGTAAGCTTCATGTTGCTGGCAGAAAACACCAGACCAAGAGCAGCTTTTGGGAAGAAAGAGTTTATTTTGGCTTACAGACTCCAGGGGAAGCTCCATGATGGCTGGGGAAAATGATGGCATGAGAAGAGAGTGGACATCACCTCCTGGCCAACATAAGATGGACAACAGCACCAGGAGATTATGCCAAACACTGGCAAAGAGAAGCTGGCTACAACACCCATAAGCCTGCCTCTAACAATACACTGCTTCCAGGAGGCTCCAATTCCCAAATTGCCACCAGCTGGGGACCTAGCATTCAGAACACATAAGTTTATGGGGGACACGTGAATCAAACTATCACATTTTACTCCTGGCCCCCATAAACTGATAACCATTCATTATATAATGTACAATGCATTCAACAAGTCCCTTTAGTTTTATCAGTCCTACTAATCTTCAAACATCCCTATAGTCCAAAGTTTCCCCCCCCCCCAGGGTTTTGTTTTGTTTTTAACTGAGCCATGTATGCTTATGCCTGAAGAATGGTTCATTGCTATTTTAACATTCTTATTTGAAACATCTCTATATCACTGTGCTGGAATTCTTGATACTCAGCTGGCAAGAAACTTCAACCTGATTCTGGGAAGAAGGACTCCTTTCCTTTACCATGTCCCCTTAATTTCCCTATATTTCTATCTTGTCACAATTCAACAGAGTTTCCAAGCACTATACTATAATTCTGGTTTTATGAAGTGAATAGAACTCAGAAACTTAGTTTGGCAGGAGAAACAAGAGATCCGTGATTAGAATTCCACTGTGATGAAGACCAGCCTGGGAAATACACAGGAATAGCTCTTCATCCACAGGAAGTTTGGGGTCATTGACGTTGGAGATGCCTCTGTACTTGAGACCTGAAAGTTGATGGAGGAATTAGGAGAGAAAAAAGTTTGCCAGGCATGGTACTATATTAGAAGATCACAGGGCCTTCAAGGACTTGTAAGTGATTTGGGGAAGTTTGAAATTCAGGCTTTAAGGACTTGAGAAACCTTGAATGCCATATCTGAGCATCTAGGCTTTAGCTAGGGCATTGTGAAGCCTCTGGGTTTTACATTTATGATCATATTCTGATAACTTTATGCATTCTCCCTTTTCTGTTGAATTCAGGTAATAATGATAAAGGAAGACAGAATTGATTTGTCTTGCTCTTCAGGCTCTTAAGACAATGCCTAAGTGTAATCAAAACAAAATAAGCAGAGAGAGATTTCACTATGTCTTACTTTGGCTTTTTTGGGTCAGTATTTTTGTACATCTTGTAGAAATATGTCATTCCCTGTATGAATTTCAGACACATAAGATTTGGAGGTTATGAATTCCTTCTTAGAGCTTGTATAGATGCATTCTCATTATTAATTATTGCTGAAGTAAAGAGGAAATGATATCAGCAGATGTGTGGAGCTTTTATTCACATTGAATACACTATTCATTTAGACAAAAAGATCATTTTTAATTCAAATCGGAATATTCTAATTTAAGGTCTAACTCAGTTGTGTCATAATCTCTATGGAAACAAAACTTTCTACTGTGTAGTAGTAGTTTCTAATGTGTAATAGTTAATGTAGATAACTCATTTCCCCCTGTAGATACACAAATTGTCAATGTAGATATTTTTTTCCATTTTCTCTTAAGAAATCTTTTAAAATATTTTATTTTTATTTATTAGAGAGAGAAAAAGAGGCAGAGAGAGAATATGGATACACCAGAGCCTTCATCCACTGCAAATGAACTCCAGATGAATGCACCACCTTGTGTATCTAGCTTAAGTAGGTCCTGTGGAATCAAACCTGGGTCCTTTGGCTTTGTAGGCAAACAAACATCTTAACTGCTGAACCATCCCGCCACCCCTTAAGAAGTCTTTTAAAATAGTACTTTAGCCATTGACTTATGCTTATGTGTTTTTATAAAATTTAAAACATGTTTAACTTTTCTGTTTACATATGTTCTTACAACATTGGTAAAACCTGAAAGTTGTTGATGGAGCTCACTTTCTTTTTCCAGTTGAGTTCAGGCAGAGAGGATTGAATCCTCTTTTCTCAGATGTTAATAATCTGTACAAGGTACTCTTCAGTGGAGCTGTATTTTCCTTATTAATCTTCAGGTATCTTTTTTATACTTTAGGTAGGAATCTTTTGTCAGGTATCTTTCAAAGTTTGAGGCTTACGTTTTCCTTTTCTTTCTTTCTTTTTCTTTTTTTCTTTTTTTTTAAACTAAGATCCTTCTTTTAAGATATAGAGAGACTATTAGATTATGAGAAAGAAAGAGAAGGAAGTACAGAGAGAGCTCTTGTCATGTGGAAGGCAGGAGGGGGTAGAGAGCTCATGTGGGAGTAGGAAATCATCTCTCTTTTTGTACACATCACAGCTGGGATGTGGGAAGGCTTACCAGAGCAGGAACCTGGAGGTTTAGGTGTCAGGAGATGAACAGCCAAGAAGAGGTCTTGCCCACTGGGTACAGATTTATTTCTAATCTGTTCTGGTGGTCTTTACTCTCAAGCTCAGGTGATTTCTGAGAGAATGCTGACTAGTGTGGATTCAGGGGGCTGGCTCAGGAAGAGGCCAACCATGACACCAACTCTTAGTGCTGTGCTTAATCAACCACAATGCCAGGATCAAATTTAAACCTTAGGAAAGGGGAACCCCTTTCCAGAGAGGGACTCAAGTTGTTTATAGAAAGACAGATCTAGGTAACTGTTTTAGGCAAGAAACAAGAAAAGGCCAGAAATTACCTTTTAATGAGTAGAAATTATTAATTTAAACACCTAATTTGGGGCTAGGAATATGGTTCACTGGTTGGAGGCACTAGCCTGCAAAGCCTGACAGTCCAGGTTCAATTCCCCAGTATCCACGTAAAGCCAGATACATGTGTCCAGAGTTTCTTTGTAGCAGTGTGTGCCACCATGCCTTGCTGTTTAAGAAAGTTTTGTTGCAGTGAAATTAAAAATAAAAAAATGGCCCGGCACAGTGGTGCACGACTCCCAGCACTAGGGAGGCAGAGGGAAGAGGATTATTGTGAGTTCAAGGCCAACCTGAGACTACATAGTGAAGGCCTGCCTCATAAAACCAAAACCAACCAACCAACCAACCAGAAAAAAAAAAAAATCCAAAATGGAATCTTCTACTTAGTAAAGGAAACAAGTAACAGAGTGAAGAGACAGCCTGAAGACTGGAAGTAAATACTTTCAAATCATACATCAGATAAGGAACTGGTAGCCAAAATATATAAGAAGCTATTCAATAACAAGAAAAGAAATAATCTCATTAAAAAAAAATAGACAAAGGGACTGGAGAAATGGTTTAGTGGGTGAGATGCTTGCCTGCAAAGCCTAAGGACCAGGTTCTATTCCCTAACACCCATGTGAGCCAGATGCGCATGGTGGCACATGCATCTGGAGTTCATTTGCAGTGGCTGTAGGCCCTGGCACACCCATTCTTTCTTTTTTTCTCTCTCTAATAAATAAACAAATCAAATAAAAATTCTTTAAAATAGGCAAAGGACAGGAATACACATTGCTCAAAAGAGATACTTATCAACAGATGTGTTAAAACACACAAGCAAAAAGAACCCTCAATACCTTGAATCTTTAGAGAAATGCAACCAGAACAAGCTGTTACCTAATACCTGTTAGACTGGCTGTTACGGAAAAGATGAATGATAGTACGTGTTGATGAGGATATGGAGAAAGAGGTATACAGAGTTGAAGGTATTTTAAATTAGCATAACTGTTTTGGAAAACACATGGAAGTTCCTCCATAAAACTAAAAGTAGAATGGTCATGTGATTTAGCAGTCTGATTTCTGGGTATCTCTCCAAAGGACTGAAATTAGTGTGTGTGGTAGACAGATTCACAATCTTGGATGATCATCCAGCCAAACACAGTTTATGGGGGAGGAAAGGATTTATTTCAGGCTCACAGATCCAGGGGAAGTTTCATTAATGGCAGAAAAACCTGGCTTCCTTTCATAGATCCAAGCAAAGAGAAACAGCCAACAAACACCAAAAGCAGCAAACAGGAACCCTACCAGAGCTCCTACTTCCCTCACAATTTGGACTAGAATCCGATCTTCCCCCAAACGCAACTTTGGGCTGGATATCCTCCATCTAGATGGCTGGAGATGCAAATTGCAAGCTTAATAAAACACCTGTGTCTATGGGGGACATACATTCACAGTCAAACCACGACAGTATGTAAATGAGATGGATACACTCTCATCTTCATTGTAGAATCATTTGCAATAGCCTATGATATGGAAACAACTGAAGTGCCCCTCAGTGGATGAATGAACGAATGTCATCTATATACACAATGGAATATTAGTCTTTAAGAAGCAAGAAATTCTGTTACTTATGATACTGTAGATGAACTTAGAAGACATTATGATAAGCAAAATGAGCCAGACAGAACAGGTACCATAATATCAAACTTCTAGGTAGAATATAAAAAAGTTGAATTTAAAACTAGAGAGTAGGGGCTGGAGAGATGGCTTAGCGGTTAAGCGCTTGCCTGTGAAGCCTAAGGACCCTGGTTCAAGGCTCGATTCTCCAGCACCCACATTAGCCAGATGCACAAGGGGGCGCACGCGTCTGGAGTTTGTTTGCAGTGGCTGGAAGCCCTGGCGTGCCCATTCTCTCTATCTGCCTCTTTCTCTTTCTGTATCTCTCTCTCTCATCTATCTGCCTCCTTCTCTCTCTGTCACTATCCAATAAATAAATAAAAATGAACAAAAAAAAAATTTTAAAAGTAGAGAGTAGAATGGTGGATTCTTCTAGACAGGGAAAGGGGAGATTTTGATCAGAGGGTACAAAGTTTCAGTTAGATCAGAATAAGTTCTGGTGGTCTGATGTATAGCATGGTAGCAATAGTCAATGCAATACATTAGTGTTATATATTTCAAAGGAACTGAAAGAGACTTTAAATGTTCTCATGACAAAGAAATGAGGATATTAGGAGTGAAATTCTGGCCAGTACTTACTCTGCTCCAGCCCTCTATCAGATATCTTGGCAAGGTCTCCAGTTTGCTAAAGACATATGGAGCCCAGAAAGGCAGGTCTGTAGGGCCTGACAATGATGGACTAGTCTAGACTAGAGTCTGTTCTGGGAGGTAGGGAGGAAACAGGTAAAGAGAAATAGGAAAGATCCTACATATAGTTGTCACTGAACTTTACAGACTTTACCCTTTCACTTTTGGCTACTTTGTTTCAAAATGCCTTGTGGAAACAAAGCACATCTTGACCATTCCATCTGCAGTGGGTTGGCTAATATGCAGAAGATACCAGAACCTTGTCTGCTCTGAGTCTGAGCAGCCTTCATGTGGGGACAGCAGCCACTTGTCAGGTGATGGTGTCTGTAATATTTAAGGTGATGGGATTTTTTTTTTTTTAAACTCTGAAACCCAAACGTGGAGTTTTCAGCAGTAGGGTCTTACTGTTTAGTTCTGGTGGGAAACTAAGAGCCTTATATGGATACATGAAATCAATGATGTATATATGACATGAAAGTAGACTAGGGAAACAAAAGGTCTTAACAGGAGGGAGAGGTGGGAGGAAGAGAAGGGATAAGGTTATGGGAGGAAATATGTTCATCATACAGTATATACTTGAATGAAGATATTCTTGCATAACACAGTAAAACAATAGAAAAGATATGTAACAAAAAAATCAGTGGTTGCAAATGGTAAAAGTAGCATACGATTTTTATTTTCTTATTTTTGTTTATCTATTTTTAAAGTTTTGTTTATTTGAGAGAGAAAGAGCAAAAGAGAATGGAATGCTAGGGCCTCTTGAAGTCGCCGCAAACAAACACCAGATGCATGCACCACTTTTGCATCTAGCTTTACGTGGGCGCTAGAAAATTGAACCCAGGCAGGAAAGTTTTGTAAGCATGCACCTTTAACTGCTGAGCCATCTCCCTGGCCCTTGTTCTTATATTTTTAATGCATGTAAATATTATATTGCAGATATCATTTTCTTTCCTTTTTACCACACAGTATGCTTAAATTTATTTATTTTTACGTTATGTGTGTGTGATGTGCACAGTGTATGCAAGTGTTTGTGTAAGTGTGCGTGCCCTGTACACATGCACAGAGGTCAGAGGAGAACATTAGACATTCTCTATCCTTCTCTGCCTTACTTCTCAAGACAGAGTCTCTCTCATCACCTGGAGCTGCTGGTTTTTCTTTTTTTAATATGAATTTTTATTTTATATTAGTTATAACATGTTGTCCTCTTTTATTCCCTTGCCCAGCTCCTATTACCCTAGAGACCCTCTTCAGTGGGATCATGGTATTCACTGTTATTTTTTTTTCTTCCTTTTTTTTCTGGTCAGACTGGCTGACCATCAAGTCCCAGTGATTCTCCTGTCTCCAGTTCCCTCAGGACTGGGTTGCAGACATGCATGGCCACACCTGGCTTTTAAATTTTTTTTCTTTTTTTTTTTCATTTATTTTTATTTATTTGAGAGCGACAGAGAGAGAAAGAGGCAGAGAGGGAGAGAGAGAATGGGCACACCAGGGCCTCAGCCACTGTAAACGAACTCCTGATGCATGCGCCCCTTTGTGCATCTGGCTAACGTGGGTCTTGGGGAATCAAGCCTCGAACTAGGGTTCTTGGGCTTCACAGGCAAGCGCTTAACCACTAAGCCATCTCTCCAGCCCCACACCTGGCTTTTTATGAGAGTGCTGGGCACTGAGCTCAGATCCTCATGTTTGCATGGCAAGTACTTTTACCCACTGAGCCATCTCCCCAGCCCCACTGTAGCATGTTTTTAAGATCCATTATATTACTGTTGCCCAGTTAGCTATTCATATTCAAATACTGCAACCTCCTACTGCCACCCAGAACCCTGAACAGACATCTTTGTCCCCTTCTATGAATTGGGCCAGGCTTAAAACTTCTGGGGCACAGTTTGGTAATATAAGTACAAGCATTTTTAGCTTAACATAAGTAATTGGTTTCTGAATATTTAAGTGAGAATTTCAACCAGGCACCAGTTATTATTTAGTAGTAGTTTTTTTGTTTTGTTTGTTTCGAGGTAGGTTCTCACTCTAGCCCAGGCTTACATGGAATTCACTCTGTTGTCTCAGGCTGCCCTCAGACTCACAGCAGTCCTCTTCCCCTCTGCCTTTCTGAGTGCTGGGATTAAAGGCATGCACCACCACAACCAGCTGTCTTACTGTGTTTTTAATATTTTATTTATTTATTTGAGAAAAGGGGAAGAGAGAGAGAAAAGAACGGAGAACGGGCATACCAGGGCCTCTACCACTGCAAAGGAGCTCCAAATGCATACTCCAAAGTGGGGACTTTGTGAGTGATTCTCACATTCCCCTTTACTAATAGTGGTTTTACTGATGGAGCACTGGACTGTATCAGGGGCGAAGTCAGAGTTGAAACTGCTCTCTTCAACCTTCACAGTTCTTATTATGGGAACTGTTGGCACGAGGCAGACAATCCTATTGTGTGGATTGTCATTCTCAGTGTAATCCCCCTTTGTATCATACTAAGGCTAATCAGTTAACCTAGAAAAACCTAGGCTCTCCTTTGCAGTCAGGATACCAGGAGGAATCAAGCAGGCAGAAAGCCACTGTAGAACCTTATAAACAAGGCTTACTGTTGTTTGTGCAGTGTGTTTCATAAACATGATTGATAAATACACCAGAAATAGACTCATCCCAGGGAGACAGATGCTAATTTGTTCTTTGGAGGTTTTCTATTTTTTTTTTTGTTTTGTTGTTGTTGTTATTGTTGCTTTGGGACAAAGGACCTGAACTCATAGTATCCTAGTTGACCTTGAATTCCAGGTGATCCTCCTGCCTCAGCCACAAGTACAGGCATGCACCAATCACACTTGGTGCTAATCTGTTAATTGATAATTGAGAGTATGCTCTTTGAATATCCAGATCATCCATTTTTGCTGCTGAATCAACAGCAGGGCATTTTCAACCTGTCTTCCCTTCTTTGGGATAGCCTGTAGACCCTCTTACCATCTTAACAGTTGCTAAGTCAGTGATCACTTTCCAATATTGGGAGAAACATGGATGGCTTCTAGTTGTGCTTTCATGATATTACACCTCTAATTTCTACAATTGGGTTTGAGAGTTCTAGAGTCTCAGGACTGTAATTTTTTTGCGGCAGAGCATCAGGGGCCTCACTTACCAACAGCTTGCTGAAAAGTATTCCGACCTCTGGAACTGAAATTTTATAACAATCTATGACTTCTGGATATAGTATTATTGACCCTCGCATGGTACTTCTGAAGTTAAAAGCTTTTATTAGACCTTAGTGCTCCAAATTAAAAAAACTTTAGGAAAATAGTTTTTTTAATTACTTATGTGTGCGTATCTAATTAGTTATAGTTTAATAGCCAAAATTTCTTAGAAAGTCCATGCTTTAGATATTTAGAGTTAACTGGGCATTTGTGTGCTTAGTTACTATGGCTTGCTCTTTCCTTCCTTCCTTCCTTTTTCCCTCCCTCTTCCTTCCTTCCTTCCTTCCTTCCTTCCTTCCTTCCTTCCTTCCTTCCTTCCCTCCCTCCCTCCCTCCCTCCCTCCCTCCCTCCCTCCCTCCCTCCTTCCTTCCTTCCTTCCTTCCTTCCTTCCTTCCTTTCTTTCTTAAACTTGCCGGGCATGGTGGCACACGCCTTTAATCCCAGGATTTGAGAGGCAGAGAGAGGTATGAGGATCACCATGAGTTCAAGGCCACTCTAAGAATATAAAGTGAATTCCAGGTCAACCTGAGCTAAAGTGAGACTCTACCTTGAAAAAACAACAAGGAAGAAGGATCAGCAATTAAAGGTGCCATCCTTGATTACTTAGTTGGAAGCCAGCTAGGGACTGAGTCTCAAACAAACAAATAAACTGGCAAGAACAAATTGGATTTAAACATGGTTGGAGTTAAAGTATTTAACATGTTAGATACCCTTTTTGTTTTTTTACCAAAAATGACCACTATATTGTTATTTACATTTTTCTTCCTACCATACAACAGTACTTGTTCTTTGTACCTCTAGTACTTAACATTATACTTGATTTATAATAGTATGGTGGTGCACGCCTTTAATCCCAGCACTCGGGAGGCAGAGGTAGGAGGATTATCATGAGTTCTAGGCCACCCTGAGATGACAGAGTTAATTCCAGGTCAGCCTGGACCAAAGTGAGACCCTACCTCGAAAAACAAAACAAAACAAAAAAAATAGTAATAGGTTGCTTGCAAATGTCTGCATAATTTAGACCTCCATATTTAAGAACTGGTTTCTGGGCTGGAGAGATAGCTTAGCAGTTAATGCGCTTGCCTGTGAAGCCTAAGGACCCAGGTTAGATTCCCCAGGACCCACATAAGTCAGATGTACAAGGTGATACATGCATCTGGAATTTGTTTGCAGTGGCTGGAGATTCTAGAGCCAACATTCTCTCTCTTATAAAAAATGAAAATGTGGAGAATGGAATTTCAAAGGAGAAAGTGTGGGGGGAGGGGGCGTTTTGAAAGCAAGCACTTTTAACCACTGAGCTCTCTCCCCATCCCAGTCATAGGCTTTTGATTAGATTTTCAGTACCAATCAAGAATTTCCATCTCAAATCCAATCACAGAGCAGTTGGTTTCTCCCTTAATAGACATGTCACCATTGCACCAGTTGGTACATTTGGCCTGGATGGCCAGCCATAGAACTTCTAGAGTCCACTGCTGGTTAAGATCATTGATTTATTTTCTCCCCTGATAGGTCACATAGATTTTTGACAGCTAGTATACAGGAAGGAGGCTTCCAGCTGAGCTCCAACTTGATTTCTATGATCTGCAGCCCAAGTATGTACTGTCTTCAGCAATAGGGTCTTATCACCTAGTTCTGGCAGGCCATCAGAGGCCTTTTTTGTCAACAACTCACTGGAAAGTATCATGCACTGGCTCTGAAATTTTTCTTTTTTTTCACTTTTTAAATTTATTATTATTTTTTTTTACAAAGATTGTAGTCTTATTTTTTTCAAATTTTTATTAACAACTGCCATGATTATAAAAAAAATGGTAATACCCTCCCTTCCCCCACTTGCCCCTTTGAAACTCCATTCTCCATCATATCCCTTCCCCATCTCAGTCAGTCTCTCTTTTATTTTGATGTCATAATCTTTTTCTCCTCTTATGATGGTCTGATGTAGGTAGTATCAGGCAATGCGAGGTCATGGGTATCTAGGCCATTTTGTGTCTGGGGGGAACACGTTGTAAGTAGTCCTACCCTTCCTTTGGCTCTTACATTCTGTTTTTAAAAATATTTTTGTTTACTTTTACTTATTTAAGAGTGACAGAGAGAGAAAGAGGCAGATAGAGAGAATGGGCGTGCCAGGGCTTCCAGCCACTGAAAACAAAACTCCAGACGTGTGTGCCCCCTTATGCATCTGGCTAACATGGGTCCTGGGGAGTCGAGCCTCGAAACAGGGTCCTTAGGCTTCATAGTCAAGCACTTAACTGCTAAGCCATTTCTCCAGCCCAGCTCTTACATTCTTTCCACAAACCTCTTCCACACAGACCCTGAGCCTTGGAAGGTGTGATAGAGATATTATAGTACTGAGTACTCGGGTCACTTCTTTCCAGCACCGTGATACCTTCTGAGTCGTCCCAAGGTCACTGCCATCTGAAAAGAGAAGATTCTCTCCCAAAAGTGAGAGTAGCATTAATATAAGGATATGAAAATTAAGAGAAATGCTTACTGGGCAGTTTGATGAGTGTAGTATATACATTTAGCCAGACAGCAGCAGACATTACACCCCTAGGGCTCAAGGCTACCATTGTTTTAAGTTTTCAGTATCAGGGATGTATTTCCACCCATGGAGCGGGCCTCCAGTCCAATTAATGGGCAGTTAGTTTCCACCATGATAGACGTGCCACTATTGGCACCTGTTGGCTCATTTGGCCTGGCTGGCCAAATCTAAGGCTTGTAGTGTCCACTGTTTAGTATCTTCACTGGTGATTTCTCTTTCTCTCATTGAACTGCATGCAGAATGGCTTCTTCCAGCTTTCTGTCAGCTGGTCTACATGGAGGAGGTTATCAGCTCAGTTCCAGCAAGATTTCTCAGTGGCCTTGCAGCCCAAGTATGTGGAGTCTTCAAAATAGGGTCTTACCATCTATTCCTGGTGGGAACCCAAGGGCCTTGGCAAAGGCCTATAATGTTTTGGGGACATCTGGGACCTCCCTGGCCAACAACTCACTGGAAGGTATCCCATCCCTGGCACTGAAATTTTTCTAGCAACAATCTATGACTCCTGGGTGTTCCATTGTCCAAAAAAGTAGGATTCCATATGATTTATTTCCTATCCATTTTTTTAAAAACTTTATTTATTTATTTGAGAGAGATAAAGAGGCAGAGAGAGGGAGAGAGTGACAATGGTGCACCAAGGCCTCCAGCCACTGCAAATGAACTCTAGACACATGTGCCCCCTTGTGCATCTGGCTTATGTGGGTCCTGGGGAATCAAACGGAGGTCCTTTGGTTTTTCAGGCAAAGGCCTTAACTGCTAAGCTATTTCTCCAGCCCCAATTTTTGTTTTTAACAGAGGGGAAGTAGGAAAGTGATCACATGATTATGTTTCCTAGTTTTTGGAATTACATAAGATTCTTTCCTTTTTATTCTTTAATTAAATATAAATTATTCTGAAAACAAGATGTGCTATATTATACATGTATAATGTATTATAATTTCCAGATATATGCTTAGTTCAGAAAGATCAATGTTGAGTGAACATTCATTCAAAAATATTTTTGAGCTGGGTGTGGTGGTGCATGCTTTGAAACCCAGCACTCAAGAGGCAGAGGTAGGAAGACTGCTGTGAGTTCAAGGCCACTCTGAGACTACATAGTGAATTCAGCCTGGGCTAGAGTGAGACCTTACCTCAAAAAACAAAACAAACAAACAAACAAAAAACGTTTTGAGTACCTATCATGTTCCAAGCACTATTTTGGATATTGAGAAAATAGTTAATAAGTGTGTATATCTTTGTCTTCATAGACCTTGACTTTCTAGTGGGAGAAATAGAAAATAAAGAAAATGAATTAATAAAATAGGTACTGTATTAAATCATGACTAGGGGCTAAGAAGTAAAACAACAGCAGCCATGAGTGTTATGGGAGGGTGGGTCACCAACTGATCTTTGATTTGCTATGAGCCTGCTACATGAGAAAGAATTCATGCCTGGTTACGGAAAACCTCCCTAATCAAAAACTTATGGCTGGGAAGGTCATAGGCTCTAGGAGAGAAGATATTACTATTGCTTGGCTAAATATATATATTGTACCATAAAATTGACCCTTAAATATTTATGTCTATGCCCATAGATCAGTACTGCTCTCACCTTTTGTCAGAGAAGTTTCTTTTTGCATATAGCTGTAACTACTCGGGAGACTCAAAGCTCATTATAGTGCTGAGAATAAGTCACTGGTGAGTGCTCAGCACTAAATGAGACATCTCTATCACCCTCCAAGGCTCAGGGAGTACTGCAGAAGAAGAGTCAGAGAAAAAAATGTAAGTCAGAGGATGGGAGGAGTGCTTTGGAGTTCTGTCTTGATGTAGTCATTGTGTTTATAACCTCACACAGCTCTCATTACTTGTACAAGACCTGCATAATATTGGGTCCATCACCAAGTTGTCATGGATGATGAAAGAGCCTCCCAATCCCCAAAAAAGACATCAGAGCAGAGGAGAGACTAGTTTGAAAGAAAAAGTGGAAGGTGGGGGTCAAGGGAATGTATTATGATCAAAATACATTATGCAAATATATGAAAATTGTCAATTAAAAAGTTAAATAAAATTAACAGCAGGACAGGGATAAGAGGGAGACTTGCAAGAGTAGGAATTTAACATTCTCCCCACTCCTCCCCCACAAGGCATGTATCACCATAGTCAGCTTCACTGACTGGTATAATTAGTACTATCTACTTTTTTATGAGAGAGTAAGAGAATTGGGAAACCAGGGCCTCCAGCCACTGCAGTTGAGCTCCAGACATGTGCATCAAGACCTTGTGTGCATGTGCAATCTTGCACGCTTGTGTCACCTTGTGAGTCTGGCTTACGTGGGGTCTGGAGAGTTGAACATGAGTCCTTAGGCTTCACAGGCAAACACCTTAACCACTAAGCCATCTCCAGCCCTAATATCAACTCTTGAACATATTATTTCTGTATTATCTAAAAGGCCAGTTGCTTTATCAGCTGAAAGATTAAATGAAAGTTATTAAAATTGATTCGAAGTGACTGTTCTCTTCTAAATATTAATGTAAGAACTAAATTAGGAGGGCTGTGAACTGAAGCATTAGGTCAGTTTCGTGCTGATTATTAGACACAAAGAAAGGCTGGATGCAGGAATTCCTGTAGTTCTCACCCCTTATCCAGAGCAGTTGGGAAGTTGTTTACTCTTTGAGGGCCTGCAGCTGACGTCAGCTCACTAAGTAATGTCATCAGATTTCCTGGTGGTGGTTATTTGGGGAGGGGGGGGCAGTGGTAAGTAGTTGTCCGCCTGTAGTGATTCTCTGCTTGAGTCCTGAGAGGTCCTGAGAGCCGGATGTTCCCTGTAGACAGGATGTGAGGCTAAATGCAATCTAGTTAAGTAAATAAAGTGTTCAGTGGTAAACTGGACTTGCTGAAACATGATCCTTTTAAAATGATATTGCTAACATTATATAGTGTACAAAATTCACTATTGTCTTTAAAAAAATGAATACAAGCTTTTAAATCTTAAAATATATCTGGTGTTTATTTTTATAAGTTGAGATCATAAAGTTATGTTGTCTTTTCTAAAAATTATTTCACCCAACTTTGTATATTTATGATTTGCAAGCCGAGATAGAGAGATAGGAGACAGAATGGGTACACTAGGGCCTCTAGCCATTGCAAACGAACTCCAGAAGCATGCACCACTTTGTGCATCTGGTTAACATGGGTACTGGGGAATCAAACCTGGATACTTAGGCCTCACAGGCAAGCACCTTGACCGCTAAGCCATGCTTCATCCTGTACTCAGTGTTGTTTCTCAGGAGGGCAGTAGGTCTTTAGCTGTGTTCTACCTGTACTTTTATCTTGTTCCTCAGCTGTGATTAAAAGTGTACGTTTTGGGCCAGGCGGGCATGGTGAGAGAGAGACAGGAGAGAATGGGCGCCCCAGGGCTTCCAGCCACTGCAAACAAACTCCAGACGCATGGGCCACCTTGTGCATCTGGCTTGTGTGGGTCCTGGGGAATTAAACCAGGGTCCTTTGGCTTTACAGGCAAATGCTTTAACTGCTAAGTCATCCCTCTAGCCCTTGGGTGTTTTTTGTTGTTGTTGTTGCTTTGTGTGTGTTTGTTTTGTTTTTGTACTGGAATTGAACCCAGGCCTCATGAATGTTAGGTCAGTGTTCTACTGAAGAGCTATATACCCAAACTTTTCTTAGTTTCTGGTTTGATTGCATTGTGGTTAAAGAGTACAGTTTTCACCTTGAGGAATATGTTTCAAGGCTTTTCTATCATCTGGTTTTCTTTTCCTTTTTTTTTTTTCCGAGGTGGGGGAGTCTCATTCTAGTCCAGGCTGACCTAGAACCCACTCTGTAGTCCCAGGTTGGCCTTGAACTTACAGTGATCCTCCTATTTCTGCCTCTGTGAGTGCTGGGACTAAAGGTGTGCACTATCATGCCTGGCTTTAAAATATATTTTATTTATTTGACTGCAGTGGTTGGGGGAGGGAGGTTGTGGGTCTATACACACCGGGGCCTCTTGCCTCTGTAAATCAACTCCTTTAATCCCAGCATTCAGGAGGCTGAGGTAGAAAGATTGTTGTGAGTTCAGGGCCAGCCTGAGACTAATTTCAAGTCAGCCTGGGCTAGAGCAAGACCCTATCTTAGAAAACCAAAATACATAAATAACAACAACAACAACAAAATGCCAACTCCAAATGCATGTGCCACTTTGTGCATCTGGCTTTATGTGGGTACTGGGGAATTGAACCTAGGTCTTAGGCTTCGCAGGCAAGCACCTTTAACTGCTCCCCTTATCTGTTTTTTAATAATATTTGTAAATATTTTTCTTTTCTAAAAATTTTGTTTATTTGAGAGAGAGAAAAAATGGGCACGCCAGGGCTTTTTGCCACTGTAAATGAACCCCAGACACATGCACCACCTTGTGCATCTGTGTTCAGTGGTAAACTGGACTTGCTGAAACATGATGAAACATTATGTGGATCCTGGGGAATTGAACCTGGTTCCTTTGGCTTTGCAGGCAAACACCTTAACTGCTAAGCCATGTTTCTAGCCCTATTCTTTTTTTTTTTTGTTTTTTCGAGGTAGGGTTTCACTCTAGTCCAGGCTGACCTGGAATTCACTATGTAGTCTTAGGGTGGCCTTGAACTCATAGTGATCCTCCTACCTCTGCCTCCCAAGTGCTGGGATTAAAGGCATGTGCCACCACACCTGGCACCCTATTTCTCTTTTTATCCAAACTACTTTGTGTATGTGTATGATTGTGGTATGTGTGTGTGTACGTGCATATGTAAGCATGCCATGGAATATATGTGGAAGATAGAGATAGCTTTGGGTGTGGGTCCTCAGTTTTCACCTGGATTGAGGCAGTCTTTTGTTCACTGCTGAATTTACCAGGCTAGCTGGCCCACAAACTTCTGGGGAGTGTCATGTCTCTGCCTACCATCTCATAATGGCTATGCTGGGTTACAGACACTGGCACGACCACATCCAGCTTTGCATTGGTTTCTAGGATCCGAACTCAGGTCTTCACACTTGCTGATTTATCTATAGAATATCTCCTCAGCCCTCAAACTTTAATTTTTATTTACTTGCTTCTTTAAAGCAAAATTAGTATACTAGCATTCTCTGCCAGATGCTAAAGACTCCATTTGGTACATAAGGCACAAGTGCTCTCTAAATTTTACCTTGGCCAGCAACAGCATCCTTCCTGTTGATGTTTTCTTGCTTTGTTATGAAATTGCTCCATACTGTAGAAAACCAACAAGATGATTTCCCTTCTCTTTCTTCTTCCTGTTATTTTCTTCCTTTCGCCTCCTAAATAATTCCATTATATTCTCTAAGACATAGGCTTTTCTTCTTTCATTTATTTTTTGCTCTAAACTTTTCTCATAAAAAGCAGTAAATAAAAAATCACATCAAATTGATTCTTCACTGTTTCTTGCTTTTCTTCTTACTGCCTGATAAGAGAATGATTATATAAACCAGACCTTCCTCTCTGTCTCCCCTCCCTCATTCCTCCTTTTTTTAAAAAAAAAGTGGCAAAATATTCATAAAAATTTACTTCCTTAATTATTTTTAAATGTTCAGTTCACTGGCATTAAATAAAATTCATAATGTATACTTATCACCAGCACCCATCTTTATAACTTGTAAAAGTAAGATTCTGTGTCCATTAAGCAATAACTTCCCAGTTCCCACTCTCTCTAACTTAGACAACCAACCTTTTATTTTCTTTCTCTGTGGACTACTCCAGTGTACTTTATGTAAGTGTGATCATATACATTTTGTGACAGGCTTATTTCACTATCTGTAATATTTTCAAAGTTTATCCATGTTATAGCATATGTTAGAATTTTTGTCTTTTTCATGTTTGAATAACATCCTGTTGTATTTATATGCTTCCTTTTGCTTATCTGCTCATCAGCTAATGGATATTTAGGTTGTTATGCTTCAGCTATTCTTTTTTTAAAAAATTATTTATTTGAGAAAGAGAGAATGAATGGGCATGTAGGGTCTCCTGCTACTGTAAAGCACTCCAGATATATGTGCCACCATGTGAAGCTGGCTTTTAAAAAATGTTATTTATTTGAGAGAGACAGGGAAAGAAGGGGAGAGAGAGAAAATGGGTACATCAGGGCCTCCAGCCATTGCAATTGAACTCCAGATGCATGTGCCCCCTTGTGCATCTGGCTAACATGGGTCCTGGGGAATCGAGCCTTGAACTAGGGTCCTTAGGCTTCACAGGCAAGCACTTAACCACTAAGCCATCTCTCCAGCCCATGAAGCTTTTTATGTGGTTACTGGGGAGTCAAACCCAGCATATGATATCAGGTTTTGTAGCAAATGCCTTTACCCACTGAGCCATCTCTCTAATCCTCAGTTATTCTTAATAATTCTGCTATGAACATGGGTGTATAGGTAACTATTTGAATTACTATTTTCAATTATTTTGAGTATATACCCAAAAGTGGAATTGATAACTCACATGGTAATTCAGTTTATTTATTTGGTTTTTTGAGGTAGGATCTCGCTCTAGCTGAGGCTGACCTGAAATTCACTATGTAGTCTCATGTGGCCTCAAACTCACAGCAATCCTCCTACCTCAGCCTTCTGAGTTCTGGGATTAAAGATGTGCACCACCATGCCCAGCTGGTAATTCTGTTTTTTTAACTTTTCTTTGGAATCACCACAGTAGCTTGTGCCATTTTATATTATTTACCATACTCAAGTTCTCTATATTCTCTATATGCGTATCAATGCTTTCTTGCTTTTTAAATAACAGCTTCCTTAGTTGGAATGAGGTGGTATCTCATTGTGGTCTTTATTTGTATTTCCTTAATGATTGGTGATGTTGAACATTTTTTTCATGCGTCCAATCTCTCTGTCTGACTCTTCCTCTCTCTCACTGTGTCAAGTAAACAAATAAAATATCTTTTAAAAATTAACTTAAAATGGATTAAAGACCTAAATAGAAGATCAAAAATATTGAGCTGCGGAAATGATGGCTCACTGGTTAAGTGTACTTGTTTGGAAAGCCTATCATTACTGGGTTCAATTCTCCAGTACCCACATAAAGCCAGATGCACAAAGTGGCCCATGCATATGGAGTTCATTCCAAAGCAGAAAGCATGCCCATTCTCTCTCTGTCCTTCCCTCCTTTTCTCCCTCCCTCCCTTGGTTCCTCCCTGTCTTCTGCATAAGCAGCCACAGAGACAGACAGACAGACAAAGTGAACACTCTAGGTCCTCTAGCCACTGCAAATGAACTCCAGATGCATGTACCATTTTGTGCATTCAGCTTTACTTGGGTCATTACGCTTTACAGGCAAGAGCCTTAACTGCTGAGCCGTCTCTCCATCCTCAAAAATTATTTTTTAAAAGGTCTAAAATAAACTGGGTGTGGTGGCATACACATTTAATCCCAGTATTCGGGAGGCGTAGAGGTAGGAGGATCGCTGAGAGTTTGAGGCCAGATCAGGCTGAGCTAGAGTAAAAAACCAAAAGAAAATAATAATAATAATAATAATGGTCTAAAATAGGCTGAGTATGGTGGCACACACCTTTAATCCCAGCACTTAGGAGGCAGAGGTAGGAGGATTGCCATGAGTTCAAGGCCACCCTGAGATTACATAGTGAGTTACAGGTCAGCCCTAGCTAAACACAAAAACAAAACAAAAAAAAAGATCTAAAATATAAAACTCATATAAGAAACATAGGACAAAAGCTTCTCAACATTGCATTTAACAGTAGTTTCTTAGATTCCTGATTTTAGAGAAAAACTTTCAGTCTTTCACCCCTAATATGTTGTTTGCTGTTGCATTCAATTTGACCTTTATGCTAGGGCATTTCCCTTCTCTTCCTAGTTTTTGAGTATTTTTGTCATGAAAGAATGTTCATTTAGAATTTTGTCAAATGCCTTTATGGTATCAATTGAGATTATCACATGGTATTTTTCTTCATTCTGTTAATACAGTATATTCTGGTTTTCATGTATTTAATCCTCCTCATATTCCAGAATATCTCCCACTTGGTCATGTGGTATAATCATTTTAATATGTTGCTACTAGGTTGAGTTTGCTAATATTTGTTGAGGATTTTTTGTTTGATTTTTCAAGGTAGGGTCTCGCTCTTGCCCAGGCTGACCTAGAAATCACTATGTATTCTCAGAATGGCCTTGAACTCACAGTGATCTTCCTATCTCTACTGGGATTAAAGGCGTGAGCCACCATACCCGGCTGTTTGAAGATTTTTATATCAATGCTCTTATGGGATATTGGTCTATAGTTTTCTTGTTGTCTTTTTGTACTGTTTTGGAATCAGGGTAATACCAGCCTTAGAGAATGAGTTAGGGAATGGTCCCTTTTATCAAATGTTTGGAAACATTTGACAGTACAACCATTGCTTAAATAATAGATAAAATTAATCTATAAAGCCATCAAATCCATGGTTTTTCTTTATTCAGAGATTTAAAAAATATTTTATTTTTACTTATTTATTTGATAGAGAGAGAGAAAAATGGGTGTGCCAGGGCCTCCAGCCACTGCAAATGAACTCTGGGTCCTGGGGAATTGAACCTGGGTCCTTTGGCTTTTCAGACAAACGCCTTAACCGCTAAGCCATCCCTCCATCTCTATTCAGAGATTTTTTTTTTTTTGAGGTAGGGTCTCACTCTAACCCAGGCTGACCTGGAATTCACTCTGTATTCTCAGGGTGGCCTCGAACTCACAGCAATCCTCCTACCTCCGCCTCCTGCGTGCTGGGATTAAAGGTGTGAGCCACCACGCCTGGCTCTATTCAGAGATTTTTGACTACTGACTCATTTTCCTTTCTAGTCATGGGTCTGCTCATATTCTTTGCTACTTTGTGATTCAATAGTAATGAGTTTTTGGGTTTCTAGAAATTTTTATATCTCATCCAGGTTATCTAGTTTGTTGAGTGGATAGTTGTTCATAGTGCTTTCATAATCCTTTTCATTTCTAGAAAATTGGAAATGATATCTCCATTTTTGTTTGTGATTTTAGTAACTTGAGTTTTCTCTCTTTTTCTTAGTCCTTGTAACTAAAGATCTGTTATTTTTTTCTCTTTAAAACCTTAAGTTTTTGCTTCACTGATTTTTTTCTTTTGTATGTCCTCTATTTCATTTATTCATATTCTAGTCCTTATTATTTTCTTCCTTCTACAAGCTTTTGGTTAATTTGGTTTTTTTCCTGGTTTCTTAAATTATAAAAGTTAGATTGGTAATTTGAGATCTATTGTGATTCCTTATATAAACCATTTTTGTAGCTATCAGTGTTCCTTTAACACTGTTTTTACTGCTGCCTGCTTCTTGGTCAGAGCAATAATCAATTCAATTCAGTGATCAGAAACAACAATCATGATTAGAACATGTTTTACTGAGATTTGGAGGGCATGATCCCTTGTGGCCACCTTGTTTCCTGAAAGTTGTGTTCAGATTGCTCCAGGAATATGTGCACAGCTTCCTGCCATGGAGCCAGGTCTGGGGGCCAGATAGCTATTGTATGCTCAGGATAACAATTTACTGAGATTAGGGTTGGAGTGATGGGTCAGTGGTTAAAGATTGCTTTCTTGCAAAGCCTGATAGCCCAAGTTCAATTCCCCAGTACCCACATAAAGCTAAACACAAAGTGACACATGTGTCTGGAGCTTGTTTGCGGTTGCAAGAGTCCCTTTTATGCCCATTCTCTTCCTCCCTCCCTCTGCCTGTCCTCCCCCCCCCCACACACACACAGATGAATAAATAAATTTTTTTAAAAAAAAATTTACTGAAATTAACCATATTTACTGTGGGGGCCTTTCTAATAGAAGTACAAACCTTTAATAGACCCCAGAGTTCCCAAAGTAGCATTTTGTTTGTTTGTTTGTTTTTGAGGTAGGGTCTCAGTTGAGCCCGGGCTGACCTGGCACACACTCTGTAGTCCCAGGCTGGCCTCAAACTCACAGTGCTCCTCTTACTTCTGCCTCAAAGGTGTGTGCCACCACACCCAGCCCAAAATAGTTATATTGGACACAATTCACCAGTGTAGTGTTATTCAGGTAAAAAAAAAAATGTCTGGTTCTGCTTATTCTGTCTTCCTCTACATCTGTCATTTTAATGTCTCTCCTGATCCTCTTGGGCCATATGTCCTTTCAGAAATCCTGGCTGTGGCATCCAGTTATGCCTGTCAATAGTATGTATACCCACAGTTAAAATGCCCGAGAGGATAGGTGGTGCCTCAGGCTATATGTTGTCCTTACCTTTAACTTTTCCAAAGACCCTTTAGTGTTAGCTGTGGAATAGTAATATTCATTCTTCTAATTCCTTTTAAGAAATACAATTATCAAAAGGCAAATCAGGAGCTTAGCCAAGTAGTCCATAATTAGTGGACATTAGCTTCTCATGATTAAAATGATAATTGTTGGGAGGGGGACACTGGAGAAATGGCTCAGCTAGTAAGGTACTTGTCACATATGCATGAGGACCTGAGTTTGGGTCCCCAGCACCCATGTAAGAGCCAGATGAGGCAGCACATACCTGCAATCCCAGCACTGGGGAGTTGGGTAAACAGAAGGATCCCTGCAGCTTGCTGGCAAGCTAGTTTAGCCTCATAGTGAGTTCCATGTTCAGTGAAAAGGCTCTGTCTCAAAAAGAATACAATGGAGGACAGTTGGGGAAGATACCTGACCTAGCCTTCACACATGTGTACCTACACACGTACAAACACGTACACACAAAGAAAAAATAAAAGTGGATTTCTATCATCACTGAGCAAACTTTGATATGTAACATACTTACTATAGAGAGGGCAGATGAAAGATTGGCAGACAGGAGACATTTTGTAGGATCTTTACTTGAGTTGCTATTCTAGATAGGAAATCATATTCTTCCCTGGAAGGCTAGAGGAGGGGGTCTCTTCAACACCCAATCTCACAGTAGATTCCTAAGTCTTTCTCTTCCGCTGGGTGGAACCTACAATAAGCATTTATCACATGGGGCTAAATTTCAGCCCCACTTTCTCAGTCTCTTAGGCAACTTTGTGCAGAGCACAGACTATCCAAACCTTCCAGTGGCTCTGAGTTTGCAGCATGAGGTCTAGAACTAAACAGATGGGGGACTTATCCCAGCATTGGCACTTCTTAGCTGTGTAGCCTTAGCAAGGTACCTGGAACTTCAGTTTGCCAGGTGCAAACTCTCACCCATTGCAGTGAAGATGTAGTGAGATAGCATATGTTCAGCTAGCCAAGAGCACAATAATCTGTGTTAGTGTTATGATTGCTGTTATTAGGGGTTGGATATGACATTGTGTGGTTTAGTGTCAAGTGTTGTAGTGTCATCTTCTATGGATAAACATGTGCTGATTGGTGCTGTTGAATTTCTCTGTAAAAGGAAGTGTCAACTATTTCTCAAGGAAGTTTGAAAAAAATCATGTATTTATTTGCAAGGAGGTGGGGTGAGGGGAAGTGTGGGCACGTCAGGCTTCCAGTCTGTACAAACTCCAGACACATGTGCCACTTTGTGCATCTGGCTTTACATGGGTACTGAGGAATTGAACCCAGACAGGCTTTGCAAGCAAGCACCTTTAGCCTTTGAGCCATCTCCCCAACCCTCAAGTGTTTATGGTTAACACCTTATTGTTCTGATTGCTGAATTGCATAATTCATGTGCCTTTTTTTTTGAGATAGGATCTTACCCTAGCCTAGGCTGATCTGAAACTTACTCTGTAGCCCAGGCTGGCTTCGAACCCACTGGGTTCCTCTTACCTCAGCCTTCCAAGTGCTCTGATTAAAGGTGTGTGACACTCGGCTTCATGTGCTATTTTGGATGTAAGATCTTATCACCCAGGAGAAAGGTCGAAATATGCATGAGGGAACAACCAATGTTTACTTGGTGTCTCCTATTTGGAGGCTCTTGGCATTATAATCTTACTTTCCATTTGTGATTTTTTAAAATTAATTTATTTATTAGAGACAGGGGAGAGAGAGGGAAGGAGAGAATGGGCATGCCATGGCCTCTAGCTACTGCAAACAAACTCCAGATGCATGCATCAGCATGTGCATCTGGTTTAAGTGGGGCCTAGAGAGTCGAACCTGGGTCCTTAGGCTTCACAGGCAAGTGCCTTAACCATTAATCCATCTGTCTAGCTCTTACTTTCCATTTGTAACAAATGGCAAACTTAAGCTGAGGAAGGTTGAAAATTCTTTTCAAGTTATAGTTAGTAAAAGCAGCACCCCTAAAGTAGATACATTTTGCTTCTATTTTCCTGTTTGATTTCTTCTGGGGTTATAAGGATATGATTGTTACTAGCTTACTTCTGTATTTAGTTTATATAATTTTTCCTAAATATTTCATCTGTGGCATTGAGTAGAGAGATAAAAATATATTAAGATTTTCTTTCTTTTTTTCTCCCAAATCTCTTTCTTACAGATTGCTGTAACTGATGTGCAGTTTGGTCCAATGAGATTTCATCAAGATCAACTTCAGGTACCAATGAACAATACTATAATAGTCACATTTCAGTTTTCCTTAAAATTATACATTTAAAATGCCAACACTTCTATTTTAGATAATTGTATTGGGTTAATGTTAAATTCCCTGAACTTGATAGCAATGCTCTAGTTACCTAAGAGAATGTCCTTTCCTTAGGAAAGCACATTGATATAGTATTGAGGGTTAAAGACCTGTCTGCAGCTTACATTCAGCTCGTTGCAATAAAGGGGAGTGTATAGTTGTAGCAGGGATGGGGTGATGGCTCATTTGGTAAAGTGCTTACTTACTACACACATATGAGGACCAGATTTTGGACCCCCAGCACCCACCTAAATGCCAGGTGTAGTGGTACATCTGTAATACCAGAACTTTAGTGGCAGCGATAGGCATCTCCCCCAGGGCAAACTCTTAGCTAGAGAAGCCAAGTTGAGCTCTGGATTCAGTGAGAGACCTGTCTCAATATATAAGGTGGAAAGCAATGGAGAGAGGTCCTTGACATTGACCTCTGGACTCTGGACTCTACACATTCATGGGTGTACACACATTTATGAACATGCATACATAAACAGACCATATACACTCATGCCAGAAAAAGTTAAAACATCATCTTCACCACTCCTGATCTATTTCCTGTCAATTGTCTAATTCAAAAGATGAGCAAGAAAGCAGGGCACGGTGGTGCACACTTTTATCCTAGTACTTGGGAGGCAGATGTAGGAGGATCACCATGAGTTGAAGGCCACCCTGGGACTACATAGTGAAGTCCAGGTCAGCCTGAGATAGAGTGAAACCCTACCTTGAAAAACAAAACAAAACAAAAAGATGAGCAGGAATATATCCAGTTAGAATGTAGGTAAGTTATTTGAGTCATCATGCACATGAACATGTTAGCTATTCATTTTAAAAGTGTGAAAGAGTTCGGACAGCAGTGTGTACACCTAGCTCCTTGCATTTGTGGTCTTTGACCAGTTGAGTAAACCATAAAGGAAGTACACCTTGGAGAAGAGGGTTTCTATCAGCCTTGTAGTTGCTGCCTCCCCGGCAGCTCCATTGCTCTATCAGCATCCACCCCCAGTGGTTTATTAGTGAGTCTGACTCTGAAGGAATAGAGCAGAGATGCACCTCAACCAGATTTGGCTGAGAGGCATGGCTGGATATGAAAAAAAGGCAGCAAGCAGATGCAGCCCAGGCACCAAGATGGCCAGCCATTTTCCTCCCATTGATACAGATGCTGCCTCTTGAATTTGGTGCTGCTCCTCCTTAATCGGCAGGCTTTGGAATGTAATTGCTTAGTTTTCTTCAAGTCTTCTCTCATGTTCAAAGTGATTTTTTTTAACTTGGAAAAATTACATAAAATCTTGAGTCACAACATTTAACTCTATTGTATATTACTTAAAGGTTACATTTTTCAATAGTCTAACTGAAATGTTAGCATATGCCATCTAATACATACTCAATTAACTGTTTGTTAAATATTTGTGTTTTGATTCAGTTTCAAGATGAACTGCCTTACTTAGTCTTTATTGAGTTTTCTCAATGACTGTTAGCAAATGAAATAAAACATATGGTCCAAGCACTTGGACTTCCAGGTGAAGAGCACATAGAAAATAGTACTTTTTGGGTCACTAAGGGAAAAGGTTCTGTATTGACAGATACTATATTCATATATGTGTCATGTCTTTGTCTTGAAAACACTTGACAATATTCTATAGCTCATTAAGAAATGACAATTAGCCGGGCGTGGTTGTGTACACCTTTAATCCTAGCACTCGGGAGGCAGAGGTAGGAGGATCACCTGAGTTCAAGGCCACCCTGAGACTCCATAGTGAATTCCAGGTCAGCCTGAGCCAGAGTGAGACTCTACCTCGAAAAACCAAAAAAAAAAAAAAAAAAAAAAAAAAAAAGAAATAACAGTTATAAAATGTGTTTTTGATTCAGGTACTTTTAGTGTTTACCAAAGAAGATAACCAGTGTAACGGATTCTGGAGGGCATGTGAAAAAGCAGGGTTTAAATGTACAGTCACCAAGGAAGCGCAAGCTGTCCTTGGCTGTTTCCTGGACAAGCTCCATGACATCATCATCATAGACAACAGGAATCCCCGGCAGCTAGATGCAGAGGCACTGTGTAGGTAAGCCATTTGTGACAGTAAATGCAAACACATGAATTTAAATACAGCAAACACATTTGAGTTACATGCAGAATAAGCAGGACATTAGAACCTTATTGTTTCTAGGGCTAATCTTTATCTCTTGCTTTACTTTCTTTGAGTAAGAACTTGCCTTGCATGCATGCAGTCCAGGGTTTGGTCCCCTCTACTGCAATAAAGTAAAATAAGGGGCTGGGGAGATGGTTCTGTTGGTAAAGTACTTGTCCCATAAGCTCGAGAACCTGAGTTTAGATCCCCAGCATGTGCATAAAAGCCAGGTGTGCCCAGCAGCAACCTCTTGTCAAACTATGAAAATAATAAAAATAAATATATTTTTAAAAGCAAAATGACATAACAGTGAGAAAATATAAGTGACATTAAGGGTTAATCTGAAACCCAACATTTTATTAACCCCAATTATCAATTGCAGATTATTGTAAATATTATTATAGCTTTCCAGATGATTTTAAGGCTATTTTTAAACATTTGAAAATTACATTTGAAAATTTGAAATTAATCAAATGTTAGATTAGTGTGACTTATTTATAATATAGAACATTAACATCATGAGATATCTGGGATGCAGACTTAACTAAGAAAAGTGCTTAAAATTAAAGGTTTTCTTTCTCTTTCTCTTTTTTTTTTTGTCTTTACAACTGGTAAGTGCAAGGCAAAATAAAACCCCATTTTAATAGAATAAAAATCTTAAGCTCAGTATATAAAACTTTATAACATAATAATTTTAAGGATATTTAAAATTTAGACTTTTAATAGAAAATACTTGGCCAAATATTACAAGGGTTAGGCATCGACATAAAAACAGTTACCATGTTAAAACATTGTTTGCACGGTGCTGGATGGCTTTACTATATGCTGATGTTCTTGGTGGGAGGATTTCACATTTCTGGTAGTCAAACCAGATAGCTTGCTTCTAGTTTCCCCTCTGGCTTTCATCTAGCACCTCAAAGTGCTACCTAGAGTTGTTGTACATGTCATTTGGTCAATCACCTAGCTCATTTGGCCAACAAGCACACAGCAGGCCCTGAAAAATGGATAGCGTTCTGGAAATGGCAGAGGAAGTTTGTTGCAGTCAGGTTCGCATTGCTGGTAGAAATCACCCAACCAAGAGCAGCTTGTGGGAAAAAAGAGGTTTATTTTGGCTTGCAGGCTCTAGGGGAAGCTCCACGATGGCAGGGGAAAACGATAGCATGAGCAGAGGGTGGACATCACCCCCTGGCCCACGTAAGGTGGACAACAGGAACAGGGAAGTGTGTCAAGCACCAGCAAGGGGGAGCTGTCTATAATACCCATAAGCCTGCCCCCAACAATACACTGCCTCCAGGAGGCGTTAATTACCAAATCTCCATCAGCTGGGAACCTAGCATTCAGAACACTTAAGTTTATGAGGAACACCTGAATCAAACCACCACAAAGGTCCAGGTCATAGCTATTCACTTGCCTAGTAGCTGGACCTGGGTAACTTATTGCCTTCTCTGGGTATATTTTATCACACCTGTAAATTTGAAACACTTGGTTTCCAAAATTCCTGTATCCCTATCATTCAATGAATTTCGCTCAGAGGAAGTGAAGAAAATATTTCAATTATATGCTGCTTGGGTATCTAAATACTCAGTCTTGGTAGTATGTTGCAAACAGGAGAAATATCTAAGGAAGGACAAAGGGCTGCTAAGATGGAAAAGATGAAGTAAGGTGGGGAGTTGGTGGACATGCTGAGGAAAATAGCCTCTTTCCATTTTTTTTCAGGCCCACAAGTAAATGCTAGAAATCTGAACTCATAAGGAATTTTACTTGGACCAGAATGAGACCCACCTTGAAAAACCAAAAAAAAAAAGGAATTTTACTAGATCATCTTATATTGTAAAAGAAAATTTAAGTTGTATTTATTATATTCCATTTTTATTTTTATTATGGTAAATACGCATAACATGAAATTATGCTCTACTTTAAAAAAATAATTTTCTTTACTTATTTGCAAGGAGAGAGAGAGAAAGAAAGAGAACAGATATGCCAGGGACTAGTGCAAACAACTGTAGGCACATACACCACTTTGTGCATTTGGCTTTATGTGGGTACTAGGGAATTGAACTCAGGCCTTCAGGCCTTACAAACAAGTGCCTTTACCCATTGAACCATCTCTGTAGCCCTATAATCCATTTTTAATAGAAGAAAATGTACTATTTGTTGCATGTTTTTTAATTTTTTTTAAATTTTTTATTTATTTGAGAACAGCAGACAGAGAGAAAGAGACAGATATATATATAGAGAGAACAGGCACGCCAGGGCCTCCAGCCACTGCAGACGAACTCCAGACGCGTGCGCCCCCTTGTGCATCTGGCTAACGTGGATCCTGGGGAGTTGAGCCTCAAACCGGGGTCCTTAGGCTTCATAGGCAAGCGCTTAACCGCTAAGCCATCTCTCTAGTCTTGTTGCATGTTTTAAGAATAGTCTATGGCTGAAGAGATTTCTTAGTGTTTGAGGCACTTGCCTGCAAAGCCAAAGGACCCAGGTTCAATTCCGCAGGACCCATGTAAGCCAGATACACAAGGTGGTATGTGTATTTGGAGTTTGTTTGTAGCAGCTGGAGGACCCAGGCACCCATTCTCTCTATATATATATCTGCCTCGTTCTCTCTGTCAAATAAATAAAAATTTGTTTTAAAAAATAGTCTAAATAACTCTGTATACAAAAATTACCTGGACCAGAAGTAAATACAATGAAATTTATATCTTTTAGAAGGTTATTGCCTAATGAAAAGAGAAATGTTAAATGTTATATTATACTAAAAAAAAAAAAATCTTGAGAGAAGCTGGGAAGATGGCTCAGCAATTAAAGGCACTTGCTTACAAAGTATGCCATCCTGGGCTCAAACCCTTAGCACCCATGTAAAGCCAGGTGCATAGTGGCACACGAGCCTTGCATTTGTTTGCAGCAGTAAGAGACCCTGATATGCTCCCACAAATATTTTTTTTTAATTCTCAGATATACCAAATTTTATAAGCATTATAGCAAACCAGAGTTCTGTCATTGCGTAAATGATAGTTTTATGCAGTAATTTTAATTTTTAAATATTTTTTAAAAACCAATTAATTTATTTATGGGAAAGAGAGAGAAAAAGAGATTGTGTGTGTGTGTGTGTGTGTGTGTGTGAGAGAGAGAGAGAGAGAGAGAGAGAGAGAGAGAGAGAGAGAGAAAGTGTATACCCTTGCCATTGCAAACAAACTCCAGATGCATGCCCTTCCTTCTGCGTCTGGCTTCATGTGGGTACTGGGGAATCAAATCCAGGCCACCAGGCTTTGTAAACAAATACCTGTAACCACTGAGCAATTTCCCCAGCTTCTTTACTTTCTATGTCTAACTTAGACACCCAAGAGGGGATGAACCGAACAGTGATTTTTTTTTCTTACCATGTTATAAGAAGAGACAGAAGTATAAGGAGAAGGACAATAGCATTTCTTACTGTGCAATTTAAGAATAGCAAACTAGGGCTGGAGAGATACTTAGTGGTTAAGGCACTTGCCTGTGAAGCCTAAGGACCCATGTTCTACTCTCCAGATCCCATATTAGATGCACAAAGTTGAGGTAAACACAAGGTCGCACATGCCCACTAGGTGGTGCAAGCGTCTAGATTTAGATTACAGTGGCTGAAGCCCTGGCATGACAATTCTCCCTCCACTCCTCTCTCTCTCTCTCTCTCCCTCTCTATCACTCACTCTAAAGATAAAAGAAAAAAATAAGAATAGCACCAGGCATGGTGGTGCACATCTTTAATCCCAGCACTTGGGAGGCAGAGGTAGGTGGATTGTCATAAGTTCTAGGCCACCCTGAGACTACATAGTGAATTGCAGGTCATCCTGGGTTAGAGCAAGACCCTACCTCAAAAAAAAAAAAAAAAAAGCAAACTACATCAATTCTAAGGTATGTAGCAGATACACACTACTTGATGGTAGTATTTGCCAAGCCTCAGCTGCACTTGACTTATAGCCCAGATCTTAGAGAAGAATGGCTGCTGACACCTGAGGCCCTAGGCTGCAGGGTTATATCATACCTTTCTGACCTTGAAACCTGCCATTCTAATGCCTGGGTGTATATTTTGACTATGTCAAGTCATTTCTTCCTAGTTTCATAAATTCTAAAGCAAAACTTTTGTTTTTCAAGGCAGGTATCTGACATTTCTATTTCTAGCCAGTTCTTTTCACTAGAAAAAGTTGAGCACAACACCTCTTAACTTTTATCTTTGTATACAGTTATAGAGCTGCCTTGAGAGGGTTGTCTGTAGGTAGACATGATCTTCTCTTCTGCTTCCTCCTCACCCTAGTGTGCCTTGTTCTTTTTCTCCAGTTATGGGCAGCTCCTCACCAACATCACCTGCATGGTTGCCTACTTGCTACTATAATACCCATAGCTATGTTTTTTCTTCTAAAAAGATGAGAACTGCTTTGCCATAGCTGGCTACAAACTTACATATCCATTTATTCCACATCTCTGAGATATGATGGAAGGCGTGATAGAATTATACATGAACAGAAACAGTGCCCCTAGAAGTCACAGAAATAGCATTTATGCGTCTGTGCTTCTCCCCTGCTGAAGACCAGTACTAGGATGACTTGGTCACCAGAAGTACACTAACTGTCCAGGTGAGTGTCTGCTGTACCAGTAACCCTTCCACACCTGATTCCCCCTTCCTGCAGTAAGCTGAGTCTGATCTCCAGGCAGGAAGACCATGGTTTGATACCTAACCAGCAAGGCCCATGGTGGCATATTGGGAAAGTCTCTTCCAGTAGAGACTGCAAGACCTTTCTAGGAGGAAGGACAGATGGGAGTTAGAGGAGTTGTGTGAACACTGGATAAAGTAGGAATGTTGAGAAAAAGGAAGGTAGGGAATGAGTTATGTGCCTGTGAGAGATACTGGTTTGTTCTTGGAGCTGCATTTCATTCCTAAGCGGGTCTTCTCCCCAGGGCTAGTCTCCATCTACCCTTAGACTCACCTGCTTCAGCTTGGGTCCCACAGAGGACTGCAGCCCACATGCCTCAAAGCAGGTGTGAGCAAAAGACAGGCATTGCTCATTCTGTGGTTGCCCTCTTGCTACAATGGTAAAGATGGGTAGTTGGGACAGAGTGCATATGGATACATATGATCTTCAAAACCTAAAATACTCTCTGGCCTTTTACAGATAAGATTGCCAAAACCAAGGCATCCACTATACACAATGACTCTCTCATAGACATCTAGAATTGTTTTGTTATGTACCATCTTTGAGAGGATTGAAAAATAGCCACTCAATTCATTTTCTGTGTTCTGTGATCCAGAAGTGGCTCTATTTCTTGAACTAACAGAGCTGAAGTCATGCAGTCAGCTTTGACTGGTCTTTGTACCATCCTGAACACATCCTCCAAGAGGCCAACATACTTCTCCCTTGACTGGGACAATTTGGGTATGGTCCTCTCTACCCCCTCCTTCTAAAGCCCCTCTCCAGTATGATTCTCCCTCTGTCCGGCTGGGCCGGGCTCCTTACTCCAGCCCCACTTTTTTCTCCCAAAGGATAAGTTCAAAGCTATTGCATGGCTCCAGCAGAACAATCCCTTCTCTCACTCCTTTGCATCCCACCTGTGACTTCCCTCTGATCTCTTAGCTATATTGTCTTCTCTCGCGGTTTCTGAAGCTGCTTCTCCTGGAGGGTTGTGTTTCTGGCCAGGTGGGGGAATCTCATACTCTGTGGGTGATATGGGTGAGTGGTGTCTGCTGTTTCTCTCCATGACTGCCATCTTTACTTTTTCTCAGAGAAGAGTATTTTGTGTTCCCTAGTTTTGGTTTTGTGGTGATGTTAACTTTGCCTGTTTTTACCTTGGAACTCTTTATTCTTTGTGCTACTTAAGATATAGTGAAGAGCTGCTGATTGAGCTCATCCATTGCCACCCTCTGCATAGCCTGTGATGATGCACAGAAGCTGCATTTCCTTTGCACAGGCAGAGACAAGTAACTGTAGCCCCTAAGCACAAAGTCAGGAATTCTCCACCTGAAATAACCTGACTCATACAAGGCTTGCCATCTTAATTAGCTGTTTCGTTTATACACAATAATTGTTATGGTTATTACATTAGGAGTTTGTCCCCAAAGAGAATGATCAAGTACCCAGGAAGGTGAATACCGAGTGTGAAGAGATCTTTTTCTCTCCCTTGCTTCCCTCCCCAACTTGAATTGTGCACTAAAATTATGAAAGTTTATTTGTCTTAAGAATTATTTTTATATTTACTTAAGAATTTATTTTTTTTAAGGTCTATCAGGTCATCAAAACTCTCAGAAAACACGGTTATTGTTGGTGTAGTACGCAGGTAAACTTTTTTTTTTATTCTGAAATTAAAGTGTCAGTGCAATGCTTGCTTTTAACAGATGGTAGAATAAGAGCCTGACTGCTGTGACAGGTGAGCCTCTTTGAAATCTTTATTCTTTAGCATTTTGTTTTGCTTCTCCAGGTGACTTCAGGGAGGGAATTGTGTTCCCAGGGTAGGCTTTCTGATTTTTATTGTTGTTTATGAGGTTGGATATTACTCTATCCCAGGCTGACCTGGAACTCACAGTGATCTTCCTACCTCTGCATGCTGAGTGTTGGGATTAAAGGCATGGGGCATGATGCCAACTAGTCTTTCATTTTAGAAGCAGGAAACCTTGTGAGAATTCTAGTCCCATAAAAATGAAATTTTTCCTTTGGCATCTTCCTAGGGCCTTTAATTTCAGGTATCTGTAAAGATTTAAATGATACATAAACAGAGAGAATCTTATTCTTAAATTGGAATTAGGAGTAAGGAAAGAAGAGACTTATGTAAGATAGCAAGTATTCAAAGAAATGTTATTTAATATATATATATGTATATATATATATATTTGTAGATAGAAGAAATGTTCATGTGTCCTTTAATCTATTTGAAGTAAAAGATAAGAATAAATTTAATTTACTTTAAAATTTTCACATATTAAATAGATATGTGAGCACTATTCTGTTAATGTAATCTTTAAAATCTAAGTATTTTAATACCTGGCTGCAGTGTCACACAACTGTAGTCCCAGCATTCCGGAGGGCAAGGTAGGAAGATTGCTTGACCCCAGGTATTTGAGGCCACCCTGAGCAAGATAGCAAGACCCCTTGTTAAAGAAAATTAATATGCTGCCAGAAAACCTAGATATGAAGTTGAAACAAAGAAATGATTTTCAGGTTTATACTAATATATACAACTCACACACACACACACACACACACACACACACAAGTAGTTCTTATACAACTATTCATTATGTGACAGTTAAAAGAATTACGTAAAAAAAAGAACTACGTAAGTTAGTGACTAGTAAAAGAGGTAAGGTATAACTAGTAAACACTAACCCTTTTCCGTCTTTTTTTGAAGAGCGGACAAAGAAGAGTTGTCTGTAATGCCCTTTATTGCTGCTGGCTTCACAAGGGTATGTACCCACTTCCTTGTTACACAAGTATAATCATTATAAGAAATTACTTCATCTTAACTTGGTATCCAGCAAGTTTTGAATTGATTTGAAGAAAAAATCCTTATATTGTGTCGTAGTTTAGTTCGACTTTATTATCTGCTAATCTAATCTATAAAACTTCATTTTCTTAGTCTATGCCTGCCAAAGTCATTGAAACATAGTAAAATATCCTATAAGGGCATACTCATTACAAATTCTATTATGTAATGTGTTGGTAAAATACTTACATGTAGATATACAATTTTTAAAGCAGTTCAGCAGTTCTGGATCCAAACATAGCCCCCTTTTCCTCTATTCTCTCTAACCTGTTGGTTTCTCTTAAGCTAAAGACTTCTCGGGGATTTAGTCAGCTGGTTGTGAATGAGGCTATGGGAGCTGGAGGCATAATTCAGTGATAGAACTCTTGCCTCCAGTCACTACAAATGAACTCACATGCATGCACCACTATGTACATCTGGCTTATGTGGGTTCTGGGGACTCAAACTTGAGTCCTTAGGCTTCACAGGAAAGCACCTTAACCAGTAAGCCCTCTCTCTAGCCCAGTAACAATTTTAATTTACCAGGACAAAAATTATCTGGCATGTAACACACAGACATAATGACAAGAAATAAGTGAAAGAATATTAAGAAAGGTGGAGGATAGAGTGTGTAGTTCCAGGAGAAGAGGAAAAATAGAATATAGGAGAAGCTTGAAGAGTAAGTGGCTGCAAAATTTTCAGTACTGATGAGACAAATCAACAAATTAGAAAATTTCAAGTCTAAAAAATAAAATCTTAAAATCAGCCAAAGAAAAAAAGGACTGTCTTGAAAAGAATCACAGACTAATGGCTAGCTCTCAGCAACAAGTGAAAAACAGAAGACACTGTAATAATACTGCCAATGTGACAAAAAAAAAGAAAGTAACTGCCACCCTAGAAACCTATACCCAGAATAAATGTCTATATATCATATCATATCATATCATATCATATCATATCATATCATATCATATCATATATATAATTGGAGAGAGAGAAAGAGGCAGAGAGAGAGAGCACGCACACAGATGTGCCAGGGCCTCCAGCTACTGCAAATGAACACCAGATGCACCCTTTTGCATCTGGCTTAGGTAGGTCCTAGAGAATCAAACCAGGATCCTTTGGCTTCGCAGGCAAATGCCTTAACCACTAAGCCATCTCTCCAGAATCTCCCCCCCCAAATAAATGTCTTTATAAAATGAGTGTGAAATAAAGACTTGGAAAATAATAGTAAACCAAAGTTTATAACTAGCAGATTCAGACCAGAAAAGTCTAACTGATATATTTTATTGGAAGGAATGTAAATCCTGGTGAGAGATCTGAAATGCAAGAAACAAAGAAAAAAAGAAAATGGTGACTGTGGAGTAAATAAACACATTTACCCTATAACATAGCAAAAAAGATGTCTTGTTTGATTAGAGAGTTCAGAGAGAAAAGGACTGCAAATCCTCCTCATATGTCCATATGAAAGTCATCTACTTTTCAAAGCAAAAGAGAATATTTTTCAGGTTATTTCTTTGAAGGTTGCACATAAAAATCAGAGACATATTTTTCCCAAGAGCTCTGTCTATGGGAAATAAGTGAGAAATGGACTCTAACTGTACATGAAAGTCACTGGCAATATGAGAACAGAAACTTCAAGATGAAGGAAGGTGAAGAGGAGAGGAAGCAATGCACAATAAACCACATAATTTGCCTATACCCCCCAACTGTCTCTCCTTCCTCCCTCTGTGTATGTACATATATGGATGTGCATTTAATTCAATGTATGCATCTATAAAACAGTCCCAAGTGGGTACACATAGGCTAGTATATAACAATTTTAACAGAAAGAATGTACCTAAAGGGAAGTTTTCATAATAGCTCAAGATATAAATTCTAGTCTGTTGTAACCAGGCCTAGGTATTTCTAAGATTTATGGGTAGGAGGTGGGGTTAAATACATCCTCATGGGCTTACTGAAGAGATAGGAAATGAGGGGTGGACATTGAAAGCATTCTGAAATTTTCATCTGTGAAAAATATCTAGAATAGAGCATTGCTGTCTGTGAGAGATAACTTTGATCATGGGGACAATTGGTGTCTTGTTTTCTTTAAAAAAATTTAGGGCTGGAGAGATGGCTTAGTGGTTAATGCACTTGCCTGCAAAGCCTAAGAACTCATTTTCCAATCTCCAGTTCCAATGTAAGCCAAATGCACAGTTACACAAGCACATAGTGTTGCACACACTCACAAGGGGGCTCAAGCATCTGGCATTCTTTTGCAGTGGCTGAAGGCCCTGGCATGCCCATTCTCTCTCTTCCTTGTTCTCTCAGATAAATAAAATTTTATTGATTTAACTTGAGAGAGAGAGAAAATAGGTGTGCCAGGCCTTCTAGCCCCTGCAAATGAACTCCAGACATATGTACCACTTTGTGCATCTGGCTTACATGGGTATTGGTGAATCAAACCCAGTCCTTAGGCTTTGCAGGCAAGCACCTTAACTGCCCAGTATCTCTCTAGCCCCGTATCCTGTTTCCAAATAATAGAAGGAAATAATAGAAGGAAATCTGTCTGCTTTAGAGATCAGTGAAAAGGAAGGTATTCTTTAGTTGAACAGAAATGTTGAATTAAACTTTCAACTTAACAAGAATTTGGTAGTTTGAATGAAATGCTTCCCATAGGCTCATATGTTTTGAATTCTTGGTCCCCAGCTGGTAACAATTTGGGAGGTGAAGTCTTGCCAGAGGAGGTGTGTTGCGGGAACAAACTTTAGGGTGTAGTAGCCCAGCTTAATGGTGCTAGTTTATTGATATTACTTCCACTCAGCTAGCTTCCTGCACGTGCCATGCTTTCCTGTCATGATGGGGCTTCCCCTCAAAACTGTAAGCTTGAGATGAATCCTTTTCTCCTCTCCATGCTGCTTCTGGTTGGCTGTTTTGTCTCAGCAACAGGAGGCTGAATGCCACAAAGGGGAACTATAGAATTTGCAGTAACTTGATCAAACTAACAAGAACAAGAAGAAGAACCAGCCACTGTGCAACTGCTCATAAGCACAAAGTGAAGTCAAAAGAATAGCACGTACAGGGCTGAAGAGATGGCTCAGTGGTTAAGGTGCTTGCTTGCAAAGCCTAAGGACCCAGGTTCAATTCCCCAGTAGTACTCACATAAAGCCAAATGCACAAAGTGGCACGTGCATCTGGAGTTTGTTTGCAGTGGCAGGAGACCCTGGCATGCCATTCTTTGTCTCTGTGTGCCAATCCTAGAGACCACAAGTGCTTACTAATCTCCAGAGCCCCTAACTTTAATGTGACAAAAGGATAAGCAGCTAGATTTAGAAGGCCTGGGTTCTCTCACAGCTCATGGCTTAATGGTGACAATGCTAAGGCTTGAATTAAACACTATGTTGTGAATAGTGATGTTCGGGGGACTATTTTGTGGATTAGCCATGGGTCAGAGCACAAAGTGGAGGTAGAACCTGTTTATCTCCTCAGACTTGGCAACTGAGTACTTGCTGACTTAAGTCTCTAGGGTTGGTGTTAAATGTCTCCCTGCTACCCTGCTGAGTTACATTAGAATTCTCTGTAGGGCCCCAGAGAAACTACTTGGCCTAGGGTGATGTCTGCACACTGGTATTGTTTTTTCTAAGATGCAGCAGAAGTTGAAAACCACTAAGGTGATGTCTGCCAAAATGTATTAGGGCTCCTGTCTCGGGAAGGTGAGGTTGAGTCAGCTCAAGAAGTGTGCAGGATTTGCGGCCTCAGCCTTTTCACAGGATAAGGAGAGGAGGCCAGCTGCCATTTAAACAGAGGGAATAACAGTCTGTTTCCTGAGGTTCTCTGGGCCTTCTTCTTTACTCTATATGTCCAGTGGGATTTTTGAGACAGAAATGAAACTTAAAGAGAAGAAAGATGAGCCATTTACACCAAACAAGGCTAATATGATGAAGGGAAGGCATAAATAATGATGCTTTACATGTGGCCAGTGTGTTGGTTTTGTCTTTTAACCTTGATTTCTACCTTGAGGGTAAAATATTTGGTGATCATGTAATATTCTTAACCCAGTAAAAAAGCTTGTTGCATGGGAGGCCACTTGTAGATGTCAGATAAGTAGTCATTCCCTTTCCCAAAAAGTAATCTGAAAAGCAGTTGGAGTGGTTTATTGTCTCAAGGCCTCTACTCATCTCCTAGATTGATATAAGCACTGCACCCAGGAATCCTCCCTCACTATCCCTGTCTGGTCAGCAGTAGTGCCTGTGTGATGGGTAGCATTTTGGGTGTTTCCGTGGAGTCCTGGCTGATGTGGACAGCAGGTCTAGCACTCTCAGCCTCTGTCCAGTAGTGAGAACTAGAAAGCAAATCACCTCTGCCTTACCACTGGGTAAGAAGAGCTGTGGTTTGGCCTACAGGCATAAGGCCCCAGCCTCAGTCCTTGCCTTCCCTGCTGGGGTGGCAATAGCTGTTCTTTTGATTTCTTTAGCATTTTGTAGGTAGAAAGCCTCCTCTGGCTCTATCCTCATGGTGATCTGCAGTGGGTAGAAACAGTATTACTTGTTTTACGGGTGAGGAAACAGCCTCAGGAAGGGTAAGTGCCTCACTAAGATCATACAAATTTTAAGGCCTGAACCTGGGGCTGGATTTTTAGATGGCTTAACATCCAGATAATACCTTGATCATGATTGAAACATGTCTTTAAATTTCAGTAGACAAACCAAGAAGTTTGTTTAGATTTTTTAAAAATTTATTTTATTCAAAGATGACTCTTTGTTTATGTAAAAACCCCTTTCTGTTTATAGAGATATATAGAAAACCCAAACATCATGGCATGTTACAATGAACTTGTCCAGTTGGAGTTTGGAGAGGTGCGATCACAACTGAAACTCAGGTAATTCTGCCCCTGCTGGCAAGCCCTTTAAGCACCCCCCCCCCCCAAGCAACTTTACAAGTGAGAACCTCAGGTCCAAACTGATACTAGTTAAGATGGGATGGGAGGTGGACTAGCAACACTCCTCACACACACTTTTGGGAGTCTGCCTCAGTGTCTAATGAGGGTCATGTAGTGACTGAAGACCTCCATTTAAATATTAACCACAAACTAATAACAACTGGAAAAAAGGTAGCACACAAAACCATATAGACTAGGTCTTCTGCTTTGTGTTCTAAGGAGAAAATACTTTAATGATACACATATATCCAACTTACTGACATTTTTATTTCTGCCAGTTGACATATTTTTTCCTACTCTACAATGTGAATTTGATAACTTGTTTTTTTGTTTGTTTTGCTTTTGGTTTTTGAGACAGAGTTTCATGTAGCACAGGTTTGCCTGGAACTCCCTATGGAGTTTAGGATGACCTGAAACTGATCCTCCTGCCTCTGTCACCTAAATGCTGGGATTACAAGCATAAGTTACCATAACTGGCTATTTTTCTTGATAATTTGTTTTAGGTTGAACACAACTTTATTGTGTATACAAATCACAGGTGCACCAATTCATCTAATGAAGGAAACTCAGTCAGATTGGTGATTTAGCTAATACGGGATTTTGAATTGTTCTTGATAATTTTGATCTTCATTTTGTTTTGAGATGGTCTTGCTATGTAGCCCAGAATAGTCTTGAACTTGCAGTCTTCCTGCCTTACTCTCTTTAGTGCTTAGATCACAGATCAATGCCAGCACTTATAGATGATTTTTTTTAAGTGAAATAAGAATAGGAAACCTGGTTATTTATACAGCAAGTCAGAAAAAACAGCAAAATTATATCAGGTTCACATAAGGAAAATAAAGTTAATAGTTCTCTGTCAGTCTTTGTTTCGCCATTTTCCTTTTCTGTGATCAAAGAAAGAAGTGATCCTTCTGTGTGTTTATGATCAAGGCAGAGGGAAAAGAGTCAGAACTGGAGTATTAAATTAACAGGGACTGATACAAGGTTCCACGTGCAGGGAAGAAAAGTGCTGTACAGAGAGAATAAAATTAATGGATGGCACTAAACAGAAATGTTTCAAGGCTAGTATGATATGCAGAAGAGCTCCTTTATGTTGCTGGATTGTGTAAAGAACTTGACACAGACCTTTGCTTGTGGGCCTGCTGGCCATCCACTGCCTGGCCACAGCACTCCCAGTGCACTGGGTGGGCTACCACTTTCTCTCTCAGGATCAGTAGGTGATGTTTGAACCTACTTTATCCAGAAAAGATGCAGGAAGGTTGGGAATAGTGGCCCGTACCTGTAATCGGAGCAGAGGTGGTGGCAGGAGGATCATGAGTTCAAGGCCATTTTCAGCTATATCCTTGGTCCCAGGCCAGCCTAGGATACATGAGATCTTGTCTCACAATAAAAAGAAAAGAAGAGAGCCGGGTGTGATGGTGCACGCCTTTAGTCCCAGCACTCGGGAGGCAGAGGTAGGAGGATTGCCGTGAGTTCGAGGCCACCCTGAGATTCCATAGTGAATTCCAGGTCAGCCTGGGCTAGAGTAAGACCCTACCTCGAAAAACAAAAGAAAAGCAAAGAAGATACAGAAAATGAGCCAAGGAAGTTAATTAACTCTCAGCCAAGATCTTAGAAACAGGTTGTAACTCACATTTTCAGAAGTGTAGTTACTGTCTTTCCCCATCTCTAAATTAAAGTAACCTTTCCCCAAATACCTCAGGCTGGTGAACACCCCACTACCTGTAAATCGTCCTAAATTAAGATACCTGTCTTCTGTCATGCTCTGCTATAGCTGACAGCCAATGGAGATGTCTATTACAAAAAGAAATACATGTAATGCTAGAGACAGGAGACATGGAGAATTATTCTTTCAGACACCAGAAAGCAGTAACAAGCATCTTTGTCACTCCTAGGTCACAAACTAGAATGTAAAATCTAGAAATAGATGAGTATATTTAAAGATTGGTTTGTGAGCATCAAACCAACATGGAAAAGAATGGAATTTTCAGTGAACAGGATTCTGACTTGTTAAGTAGTTGGAAGAAAATTAATGTAGCCCTATTTTATACCCTTCCCAATGAGTTAAATAATTAAGTGGAAAAGTTTAGGTCCACACAAATGCTCAACAATATAAATGATATGTAAATGTAACTGGATGAAGTCTTTTTAAATTCAGCATGTCATAAAAGCTAGATTCCACAAAGGAAATCAATTAGATAACACAAAATGTTGTACCATGTACAGTTTTTTAAAAAGACAAAGCCTGAAATAATGTTAGAATTTTAGACATGACAAGCTGAATTGAGAAAAATATCTTTTCACATGTAGAACAGGCATCAGGTTAGTATCCTAAATTAGAGCTTTGATGAATCAATTTTAAAAATGTGGAAATTATCCAATAGAAAAAATTTAAGTCATGCACTAGTAACTCACAAGATATATTAATAGTCAGAAAACATGAAAAGATGGTTCAGTCATTAGTAATAAAAGCAATGAAAAAAATGTAAAACATTTTCATTTACTGTATTCACAAAAGTTAAGTATGAATGATAAACCCGATAGTGCTTCTTAAAAATTAATCTCCAAGCTATATATTTCAGAGGTAGGAATTTTTCTTTTTTACTTATTTGCTTTTAATGCTTATATATTTATTTGCGAGCAAAGAGGGACAGAGACACAGAGAGAGACAGAGAGAAAATGGTGCTCCAGGGCCTCTTGTCATTATAAACAAACTCCACATGCATGTACCACTTTGTGCATCTGGCTTTATATGGGTACTAGGGAATCAAACCCAGGCCAACAGACGTTGCAAGCATAGTACCTTTAACTGCTGAGCCACCTCCCCCAGCCCCATTCTTTCATTTTTTTTTAAAATAACAGCTTTATTGAGCAAGAATAATGTAAAAGCATTGTTATTTAGTGTATAGTTACTTACTGCCTGTCTTTGTACCTTGTGAACAAGCCAAAATTTACTTGTTTATTTTAATCTTCTGAGACAAGAGAAGCTCCTAATCATCCTTTGAAATGTTTCTTTTACAAGACAAAAGCCTAGAAACACCCCTTGTATCTGGTAATGGGATTTGTTGAATAATGGTGTAGCCTTGTAATAGAATAGTATATGCTTGTTCAAAGATGGTAATAAGAAATCATAATTATTGATATGGTAAAATACTAATATATATTGACCAGTGAGAAAAGATTATAAAACTCTATATATGATCGTGTTTTTTAAATATATATTTACTGTACATATATACTTCAAGAAGGAGCCTAGAATAGCAGTTGATATGTATAGGTGTTGGGATTTTAGATGTAAAATAAATTATTTGAGACAGGAAGAAAGAGGCAGACAGAGAAAGAGTGAGTATGGGTGTGCCAGGACCTCCTGCCCCTGCAAATGAACTCCAGATGTATGCACTGCTTTGTGCACCTGGGTTTATGTGGCTACTGGGGAATCAAACCCAAGCTGTCAAGCTTTGCAAGCAAGTGCCTCTAAACACTTAGCCATATCTCCAGCCCATCCAGGTGGGATCTCACTCTAACCCAGGTTAACCAGGAACTCACTCTATAGCCCCAGGCTGGCCTTGAACTCACAGCAAGCTTTCTTCCTCCAGAGTGAGTGCTGGGACTAAAAGCATGTCCCATCATACTCGGCTTACTCATTTATTTTCAAACAGCTTTATTAAGATATACTTCACATATCATGCAACTTACCTGTTTCTGGTACATAATTTAGTAGCTCTTATATTCAAAGAGTTGTGTACTCCTTGCCACAATTGTAGAACATTTTCCATTAGCCCCAGGCCTAGGCCATTATTCTACTTTCTTTCTCTGTAGATTTACATGGTCCAGACATTTCATTTAAATTGAACCATTAATATGTAATTACCTATGACTTCTTTCACTTAAACGTAATGTTTCAAGGTTCACTCATGCTATTGTATTTTACTGGACATCACTGGTTTTTAATATCTGCATAATGTTCTATTGTATAGATATATCATATATTTTATTTATCTATATTTTGGTGATGGATATTTGTGTTGTCTATACTTGTTAGCTGAATAATGTTGCTGTGAGTAAGATTTTATGTGGACATACACTTTCATTTGTGTTAACTATATATCTTAGGAGTGGAATAGCCGAGTCATATGGGGTTTCTGTGTTTAACCACTTGAACAGCTTCGAGACTGTTTTCTAAAAATGGGACTTCCGGTTAAGATGGTGGCGTAGGTACCATGCCAAAGCAGGCTAGGGGGCAAAAAAGACTAAAAAACTCAGCAAAATACACACTTTTACTAAAAAGTGAGGTGTATAGGAAATTGAAGCAGCAGCGGAGAAGTAGAAGAGTTATAGAGCATCCAGAGCCTGCACAGGTGGGAAAAGCGGCTCCGGCAGCTCGGCCAACCGCCGCGGCCGCGGTGCACCAGAAAGCCGCCAGACTCGGCTCGAGCCGCAGGAAAAGCCAGGTGCGGGAGCTTTCCCTCACACCACGCTCTCCGCAACTCGGGAAATGTGCGTGAGGGGAGAGCAGCAGCGAGCAGCGAGCAGCAGAGGAGCAGACCGCGAGGTAGAAGAACACGTGGAGCAGCGAGAGAACCAGAGCAGCTGCGGCTCCCTCCCCTCCCCCACCACCTAAGCCCAGCTCAGGCGAACACAGCAGCGGCCCGGGACCCGGCCACGCCAACTTGGGCTGACAGCAGGACCCAAGCAGGAGCAGAGTTCGGCAGCAACATCAACGGCTCCAGCACCGGTAACAGCGGCCGCAGCAGCAGCAGACCCAGGAGTGGCAGCAGCAGTACACTCGGCGGCAGCAGCTTCAGGGGGAGCAGCGGCAGTGGACACAGCAGCAGCAGCTTCAGCAGCAGTGGTGGCTCCAGCAGTGGCAGCTACAGCAGCAGCAGAGGCAGCAGCAGCGGTGGGTCCAGCAGCAACACCTTCAGCAGCAGTGGCTACAGCCCAGCAGGGACAGCTTGAGCAGCAGCAGTTCCAGCAGCAGGGGAGCTGATCTGCAGGGCCACACTTGCCAGGCTCGGTTGGCCCCACAGGAAAAGCAATTGCCCAGCTCCAGAAATCAGAACAGCAGCCCGACGACCCAGGCAGCAACTTGACTGAGACCAAAATCATCCAAGGTAACTGGGATTGCACCAGGGAAGGGTCTCACTTGGTCGCAAGCTGACTTGAATCCCTCAACAGACCAGAAATCTTAACCTTTTTGTTGATAGAGGATCTGGTCGTTATAATAACTACTCTTGCATACATACTCGGGGCTGTTTTTGATTGAATGTGTACAGTGTTTAGTTAAATTTTAGAATTTCCCTGTATTTTATTCCACTTAGCCTGCTTGAATACTCCTATAGCAGGGAAACTCAACCCCTAAGAACATCTTTGTAGATACTCTGAGAGTCGTAAGAGCCACACCTTACACCTTAAGGTTCTACCCTGAAAATATATTACATCAAATCAATTGATACAGCTAAGAATACACAGCTAGCTAGAAAATCCAAGCATTAACTTAATCCAAGATGCAAAAATATATACATTATAACACAAGAAACACTAAAAAGCAAGACGATATAAATCCACCTAAAAGTATTAATGCATCAGAAATGTCCTCCAGTGAGAAAGAGTTAGAGGAAATGCCTGAGAAAGAGTTCAAAAGAATGATTATAAATATGTTCAAAGAGGTCAAAGAACACATGAAAACAATCAAAGAGGAAATCAAAGAGGAAATCAAAGGAATCAAAGAAGATGCAGGACACCAATTTAATGAAATAAAGAAGGCAATACAAGACATAAATAAGGAAATAGAAATAATAAAGAAAAACCAGTCAGAATTACTAGCAATGAAGAACACAGTTAATGAAATAAAAAACTCTGTAGAAAATCTCACCAGTAGGATGGATGAGGGAGAGGACAGAATATCTAAGCTAGAAGACCAGGTGGCAGACCTAATGCAGTCCAACAAAGAGAAAGACAAACTTATAGAAAAGTATGAGTGGGAATTTCAAGATATTCAGGACACTATGAAAAGATCCAATATAAGAATTCAGGGCATAGTAGAAGGAGAAGAACTCCACTCCAGAGGCATAGTAGGCATCTTCAACAAAATAATAGAGGAAAATTTCCCCCAAATTGGGAAAGAGGTGCCAATACAGATACAGGAAGCCTTTAGAACCCCAGCCAGACAAAACCCAGAAAGAACCTCTCCTCACCATATTATAATCAAACTTCCAAACACACACACCAAAGAAAAAATATTGAAAGCAGTTAGAGAGAAAAATCAAGTTACCTACAAAAGCAAGCCCATCAGGATTACAGCAGATTATTCAACACAAACTTTTAAAGCCAGAAGGGCTTGTAGTGATATATTCCAAATTCTGAAAGATAACAACTGTCAACCAAGGTTACTTTATCCTGCAAAGTTATCCATTCAAATAGATGGAGAAATAAAGACATTCCATGACAAAAGCAGGTTAAAGGAGTATTTGAAGACAAAACCAGCTCTACAGAAAATACTTGATAGAATCCTCCATGCTGAACAAAAGGAAAAGCACACATATAAGGAACCTAGAAAAAACAAGCTATACTCAAATACCAGTTAACAGAAGAGAGCACAGGTAGAACCAGTAACACACACACACACACACAAAAATGGCAAACATAAATACACACCTTTCAATAATATCTCTTAATATCAATGGTCTCAATGCCCCAACGAAAAGACATAGATTTGCAGACTGGGTTAAAAAGCAGGATCCTACAATTTGTTGTCTCCAAGAAACTCACCTTTCTACAAAGGATAGACATTATCTTAGGGTGAAAGGTTGGAAGACGGTCTTTCAAGCAAATGGGCCTAGAAAACAAGCAGGGGTTGCTATCCTAATATCAGACAGGGTAGACTTTAGTCCGACGTTAGTCAAGAAAGATAAGGAAGGTCACTTTATATTGATTAAGGGCACACTCCAACAGGAGGACATTACAATCCTAAACATATATGCACCTAACATGGGGGCTCCCAAATTCGTCAAACAAACACTATTAGAACTAAGGTCACAGATAACACCAAACACAGTGGTGGTGGGTGACTTTAACACCCCACTCTCATCAATTGACAGGTCATCCAGGGAAAGAATAAACAGAGAGGCATCTGGACTAAATGAGGTCATAGAAGGAATGGACCTAACAGATATATACAGGACATTTCATCCAAAGGCTGCAGAATATACATTCTTTTCAGCAGCACATGGAACATTCTCTAAAATAGACCATATATTAGGACAAAAAACAAATCTTAACAAATTCAGGAAAATTGAAATAATTCCTTGCATTCTATCTGACCACAATGGAATTAAACTACAAATCAGTAGCAAGAAAGGCTATAGAGCATACACAAAATCATGGAAACTAAACAATACACTACTAAATGATGAATGGGTCAATGAAGAAATCAAAAAGGAAATCAAAAAATTTATAGAGTCAAATGATAATGAGAACACAACATACCAAAATCTCTGGGACACAATGAAGGCAGTTCTAAGAGGTAAATTTATAGCCTTAAGTGCCTATATTAAGAAATTAGAAAGGTCGCAAGTAAACGACCTAATGCTTCGCCTTAAAGCCTTGGAAAAAGAAGAACAAGGCAAACCAAAAATCAGTAGACGGGAAGAAATAATAAAGATTAGGGCAGAAATTAATGAAATAGAAACAAAAAGAACAATCCAAAGAATTAATGAAACAAAGAGTTGGTTCTTTGAAAGGATAAACAAGATTGATAAACCCTTAGCAAATCTGACCAAAAGAAAGAGAGAAGAGACACAAATTAATAAAATCAGAGATGAACAAGGTAACATCACAACAGATTCCAGAGAAATTCAAAAAATCATAGGGACATACTATAAAAGCATATACTCCACAAAGTATGAAAATCTGAAAGAAATGGATGATTTCCTTGATCTATATGACCTACCTAAATTAAATCAAAATGAGATTAATCACTTAAATAGACCTATAACAAACATGCAGATCCGAACAGTTATCAGTAATCTCCCAACTAAAAAAAGCCCAGGCCCGGATGGATTCACTGCTGAATTTTACCAGACTTTTAAGGAAGAGCTAACACCATTGCTTCTTAAGCTTTTCCAGGAAATAGAAAAAGAAGGAATTCTACCAAACTCCTTCTATGAGGCCAGCATCACCCTGATACCAAAACCAGGCAAAGATAGAACAAAAAAAGAAAATTACAGACCAATCTCCCTCATGAACATAGATGCAAAAATTCTCAACAAAATATTGGCAAACAGAATACAAGAGTATATCAAAAAGATCATTCACCCTGACCAAGTAGGCTTTATCCCAGAGATGCAGGGATGGTTCAACATACGCAAATCTATAAATGTAATACATTACATAAACGGGTTGAAGGACAAAAATCACATGATCATCTCATTAGATGCAGAGAAAGCATTTGACAAACTCCAACATCCCTTCATGATAAAAGTCCTACAGAGACTGGGAATAGAAGGAACATATCTCAATATAATAAAGGCTATTTATGACAAGCCTACAGCCAGCATATTACTAAATGGGGAAAAACTGGAAGCTTTTCCACTAAAATCAGGAACAAGACAAGGGTGTCCACTGTCCCCACTTCTATTTAATATAGTTTTGGAAGTCTTAGCCTAGCAATAAGGCAAGAGACACACATAAAAGGGATACAAATTGGAAAGGAAGAAATCAAGTTATCATTATTTGCAGATGACATGATTCTATATATAAAGGACCCTAAAGACTCTACTAGCAAGCTGTTAGAGCTGATCAAAACCTACAGCAATGTAGCAGGATACAAAATAAATACACAGAAATCAGTAGCCTTCATATATGCTAACAACAAACACACAGAGGATGAAATCAGAGAATCACTCCCATTCACAGTTGCATCAAAAAAAAAATAAAATACCTTGGAATAAACCTAACCAAGGAAGTAAAGAATCTATACAATGAGAACTTTAAAACACTCAAGCGAGAAATTGCAGAAGACACTAGAAAGTGGAGAAACATCCCTTGTTCCTGGCTTGGAAGAATCAATATCTGAAAATGGCAACCTTACCTAAAGCAATCTACACATTTAATGTAATCCCTATCAAAATTCCAAAGGCTTTCTTCATGGAAATAGAAAAAACAATCCCAAAATTCATTTGGAATCACAAAAAACCTCGAATATCTAAAATAATACTGAGCAACAAAAAAGAGGCTGGTGGTATCACCATACCTGATTTTAACCTATACTACAGAGCCATAGTAACAAAAACAGCATGGTACTGGCACAAAAACAGACATGTAGATCAGTGGAACAGAATAGAGGACCCAGATGTAAGCCCAAGTAGCTATAGCCACCTGATATTCGATAAAAATGCCAAAAATACTCATTGGAGAAGAGACAGCCTCTTCAGCAAATGGTGTTTTGAAAACTGGATATATATCTGCAGAAGGATGAAAATAGATTCTTCTCTCTCGCCATGCACAAGAATTAAGTCCAAATGGATTAAAGACCTTAACATCAGACTGGAAACTCTGAAACTGCTAGAGGAAAAAGTAGGGGAAACCCTTCAACATATTGGTCTTGGCAAAGACTTTCTGAATACAACCCCAATTGCTCAGGCAATAAAACCACAGATTAACCACTGGGACCTAATGAAATTACAAAGATTTTGCACCGCAAAGGACACAGTGAAAAAAGCAAAGAGGCAACCTACAGAATGGGAAAAAATCTTCACCAGCTATATATCTGATAGAGGATTAATATCTAGGATATACAAAGAACTCAAAAAGTTAAATAATAAGGAATCAAACAAGCCAATCAAAAAATGGGCTATGGAGCTAAATAGAGAGTTCTCAAAGGAAGAAATATGAATGGCATATAAGCATCTAAAAAAATGTTCTACGTCACTAGTCATCAGGGAAATGCAGATTAAAACTACATTGAGATTCCATCTCACTCCTGTCAGATTGGCCACCATCATGAAAACAAATGATCATAAATGTTGGCGGGGATGTGGAAAAAAAGGAACCCTTCTGCACTGCTGGTGGGAATGCAATCTGGTCCAGCCATTGTGGAAAACCGTGTGGAGGTTCCTAAAACAGCTAGAGATTGAGCTACCATATGACCCAGCTATAGCACTCCTAGGCATATATCCAAAGGACTCATCTCATTTCCTTAGAAGTACGTGCTCAACCATGTTTATTGCTGCTCAGTTTATAATAGCTGGGAAATGGAACCAGCCTAGATGTCCCTCAACTGATGAGTGGATAATGAAGATGTGGCACATTTATACAATGGAGTTCTACTCAGCGGTAAAGAAAAATGAAGTTACAAAATTTGCAGAAAAATCGATGGACCTGGAAAGTATTATACTAAGTCAGGTAACCCAGGCCCAGAAAGCCAAGTGCCACATGTTCTCTCTCATTGTGGATCCTAGCTACAGAAGATTGGGCTTCTGCGTGAGAATGAAAATACTTAGTAGCAGAGGCCAGTAAGTTAAAAAGGAGACATAAAGGGTAGAGAAAGGAAGGGAGGAGGATACTTAATAGGTTGATATTGTACATATGTAATTACAATGAATGTAATGGGGAGGTAATATGATGGAGAATGGAATTTCAAATGGGAAAGTGTGGGGGTGCGGAGGGAGGGAATTACCATGGGATATATTTTATAATCATGGAAAATGTTAATAAAAATTAAAAATTTAAAAAAATAAATAAATAAATAAAAATGGGACTGACCTGATAGAGGCATTGTCACTGGGTGATCTTAAGGTGTGGTGGTGGGTTTCTGATTTCAATCTAAAGATACGCAAAGTGTGCCTAGCTGGAGTTCCTGAAGTGTGCTGTGGCTTTTGACCTTTAGGCTTGTGCTTCTCTCTGTCTGCTTGGGCCTGTGAAGGCAGGCCAGCTTCTTCTGCCATTATGGAACTTCCCCTGGAGCTGTAAGCTTCAATAAATCTCTTCCTCCATAAAAAAATAAAATAAAATAAAATAAAAATGGGGCTGTATCATTATACATTCCTAGTAACAATATATGAGTTCCTTATTAATACTTATTGCTTATCTTTAATGATATGCTACTTCATTTATTCTTGCTTATCTTTTTTTTTTAAATTTTGTCAATAAACATTTATTACTTGTATAACTAAGAAAACATTTCAAGCACTAAGGACATAGGGAAATGCTCACAGAATAAGCCTACATGAAGAAAGTAGTCAACAAAGCCTGATATTCCCAATGACCCCAATTTTATGAAAATAGTTTAAAGTAATAGCTATAAGTGGTTGGCCAGCTCCCTTGTGCCAAGCTCTAAGCATTTTAAAATATTTTTATTTATTTGCAAACAGAGAGAGATAGAAGAGAGACATGGAATGGGCATGCCAGAGCCTCCAGCTGCTGTAAACAAACTCCATATGTATGCACCAATTTGTGTATCTGCCTTTATGTGGGTACTGGGGAATCAAACCCTGGTTGTTAGGCATCGTAGGCAAGCGCCTTAACTGCTGAGCCATCTCTCTAGCCCATTAATCATTTTTTACTCTCTTCTCTCATTTATTCCCTGTAAACGCTCTTTAATATTGAGAAAAGACAGTATAAGGAACTCAGTTATGCCACAGCCCCTGCAGAGCTATGATTTGACCCTAGTGTGTGACCATCCTGGCTTAATGCCTCCTTGTATTAGAGGAAAGCCATAGCAGTATATGCAGTGATGTTCCCAAAAGCTGGGGATTTATGTTTTTAAATATTTCCTTCTTTTTTCATATGTAAAACAAAACTTTATTACATTACATCTAGACAGATGTTTAACTAGACATGTGAATATACTAGTTGTGACAATTCATCTTTTTTTATTATTAAAAAGAAACTTTGTATGAACACATCATTTCCCTCCTCTTTGCCCCCACTCACAGAGGGACCTCCTTAGTAGAACTTCTGGTATTCACCATGTGGTTGTAGGTTATGAGTTATGAGAACAGCAGTCTGTCATTCCCACCCTATGGCTCTTACATTCTTTCCACCCTCCCTTCGGAAATTTTTCTCATCCTTTGTGGATATGTTTTAAGCCTACTTTACTGTTGGGCTCTCAGCAGCTTCTGGATTTCTGCTTTGGTGCATTTTGAGTATCCCCAGTGTCTGCCTGCATCACCCTGGCCCAGGTTATCATGCTCCATGTGGAAGCAGCATACTTGTTCATCTCGCCAGTTCCTCTGTGATTTCACCTGGGCCCTGGCTGCTGTTTGAGGGATGGTTCATCTCTTACCGGGGAGTCAGCTATCTATCCTTGTCTTGTTGGTAGATTACGGTTGTCCTTGATTCTCGCTGCTTTTTGAAAAACAAAAACAGATTAATGGTGTTTGGCATGGCCCTGCTCCCACTCCTTCTTTTTAATGAGTAGGCATTACCTTTATAAGTCTGACAAAAACATACTCAAATAAGCTAATGTTATACCTCAAGATTATATTAATTTTGATAGTTATGATTAATGAAAATACATTTATCAGTCCTTTTGTTTCTATCCATAAAGGGCTTGTAACTCAATATTCACTGCATTAGAGAAAAGTCAAGAAGCAATTGAAATTACAAGTGAAGACCACATTATACAGGTTTGTTATTTTGGAAGTTTATACTCCTGGCTATCTTGTTTAATTTGTTCTCATTTTTATGATTGTAACCCTCCAGTATGACTTTTTTCTTTTAAGAAAATTGGTGTGTGTATGGTTGTGTATGATAATGGTGTATATGTGCCTGCATATGTGGAGATCATAGAACAACCTCTGGGCATTAGTCCTTTCCTTCTATCTTCCCCCCTCCATCATCTTATCATTTTTTGTTTGCTTGTTTTGAGTGGGATCTCTTGTTTTGGTGCTGGAACCAGACAAGTTGGTCTCATGAGCTTCAGAATATTTCTGACTCTGCTTCCCCTTGCCATGGTTTCATTGGGATTACAGATGGGTGTGCCACTTTTGCTTCCAGCTTTATGTGCATGCTGGGGATACAAACTGCCATCAATATGCGTATATAGCAATTGTCTTTAACCACTAAGCCATCTCCCAGCCCCCGATTGTTTTCTTCATTTTGAAATCCAAGTGACGATCTCGGCCTTTTGGCTAAGATCAAGTGTTGAAATCCAAGCAACTAGTTTTTCCTGAATTGATTATAAGAAGAAAAAGCAATAAAATATGTAATTTAAAATAAATTACTAGATAAGAATAATAATTGCTTTTGATACTACAAACATAGAAATATCATATTTATGTCCACTGTTTCTCATGGTGTGAGTCTGTGTTTGCTTAGCAAGGAGACTTACTCAAAAGGAGTGCTTTGGAGACTGTCCATAGGGAGAACCATTATTAGATTGAAAGCTTTTTTTTTTGTTTTGCTGTGCTTATATCTTTCTCACTATTGTTGGAGATAGTTAAGACTTTTAGAAACTTGTTAGAAATAAATAAATCAAAAATAAGAGACTAGCTGGGTGTGGTGATGCACGCCTTTAATTCTAACAATCAGGAGGAAGAGGTTCAGGAGGATCACCATGAGTTCAAGGCCAGCCTGACACTACAATAGTGAATCTCAGGTCAGCCCAGACTAGAGTGAGCCCTACCTTGAAAAACTAACAACAACAAAAAAAAAAAATTAAAAAGACTAAACTATGAATATTAGTGAAATGGGCTTCTATAAAGGACTTAAGATAATATGGCTTATACTTTTTAAAATATGGAGTGGTTCCAGGGAAATAAATATTCCTTTGGTCTGAGAACAAGTACCACTTTCATTTTATTTCTGGGCACCCCAGTCCTTCATGTAATATAACTTGTGACTTCCTTGGTGACAAGTCATGGTGTTGACATTTGGAACTTAGTACCAAGAGGCAGCCTGAGCCAGTGGTTGAGGGCAGAATTCCCATCCACCTCAGCCAAACATCTTTGGTCAAGATGTTTAATCAAGCTAAGTTCTGTTGTTCATCAGTACAAATGGGATGACAATAATGGCAGCTTTTTTACAAAAGTTTTTTTTTTTTTGAGGTAGGGTCTCACCCAGGCTAACCTGAATTTCACTATGTAGTTTCAAGGTGGCCTTGAACTCACAGCAATCCTCCCACCTCTGCTTCCCAAGTGCTGGGATTAAAGGTGTGTGCCACCACGCCCAGCTTAAAAAAGATTTTTAATACTATTTATTTATTTATTTGAGAGAGAGAGAGGCAGATAGAGAGAAAATGGGTGCATCAGGGCCTCCAGCCACTGCAAATGAACTCCAGACGCATACACCACTGTGTGCATCTGATCTTATGTGGGCACTGAGGAATCAAACCTAGGTACTTTGGCTTTGCAACCAAGTGCCTTGACTGCTAAGCTGTCTTTCCAGCACAGTAGCAGCTTTTATATGGTTATTTTGAGGGCTAAATGATTTAATACATGTCAAGTGCTTACTATAGTGTCTTACAAGGAAAAAGATATTGATAAATAAGAACAAGTTACTATTTTATCATCTTCAACACATACACAGTTTTCCATATATTTTCTGCTTATTTTATAGTCCCATTTGAAACTTAGCAATCAAGCATTATACTTGCTTGCTTTCTACATACATTATGCATGTAAATCATAGGGGAGAGACATGTGTGTCATTCCTGTCATTCAGATGAGCAGTCAGTTCTGATCAATGCAGTGACTTGCAGAGGTCTAGCTGGGTGAGAGGGCAGGGCCTGAGTCTTGTGCATCCTAGCCTGGTGCTTTATTCTAATGCAGCACAACCTGAGCAACTCTTGTATAGCCCTAGTTTGTCCCAAGGAGATAGATGCCTTCTTTTGCCTTAGCTGAAGTTGGGTCATGCCTGTTGCCTTCCTGAAGCCTCAGGAGAACACAGAGGAAAGCCCAGCCACATGTCACTGAGGAGAAGCTTCTCTGGGCTCCAGAATTCCTATGACTTCAGGATGACTGTGGCAAGAGCCAGACTTCTGGGATTTCTGAGGGGACAACTGGGGGGTTTAGGTGGAAGACCTCTAATTATCTTTTTTTTTCAAAGCATATTCTAATTCTCTTGATTTTCTTTTCTTTTGTCTCCCACTAGTATGCAAATCCTGCATTTGAAACAGCAATGGGTTATCAGAAAGGTGAATTAATAGGGAAGGAGTTAGCAGAAGTACCCATGAATGAAAAAAAAGCTGACCTGCTGGATACCATAAATTCATGTATCAGGATAGGCAAGGTAAGTAGATGTCAGTCCCTTTGTCATTTTCTGATAAGGAGGAAAAGAAGATTCAGTGTTTGGTGAACATTGTGAGTACCCGGTGATCTCAGTTTACTTATCCCAGCAACCTTGGGAAGCATAGGTAGTTTCCCTGTTACTCCCATTTTACAGATGAGGAAACTAAAACCAATAAAATATATGATATAATTAGCTGATAAGCAAAGTAACATTTTTTTTGAGGTATTGTCTCACTTTAGCTTAAGCTGTCCTGGAACTCACTCTGTAGTTCCAGGCTGGCCTTAAACTCACAGTGATCTTCCTACCTCTTTCCTGAGTGCTGGGATTAAAGGCGTGTGCTACCACATCCTGCCTGGTATCATTTGAATTGACTTAAAATCATTATTTTATCTTTATGAGGAGTAAGTTGATCTTTCTTGATCTTCTAAGTGGTGGGTATTGGCACATGGTTCTAGGTAAGGGTTTCTAATAAGGCAGTACACCCTTAAAGCAAGCACATCTGAGCCTTAGTTATTTATTGAGTGATTTGCAAATACCTGTGTGTGCCAAGCATCGTGCTAGAATATGATAGACAAGTCAGAACAAGACAAGAGAGCCTCAGTGAGCTCATTTTCCACATTATGCAATGATGTGAGAAGTCTCATAATTATAATGCTGAACGAACAGACAAAAGGCAGGTGCAGTTAGACCTCTTCTCTGAAGTGTCTCCTGTCTAAACCTCCCTGTCATCAAGGCTTTCAGGTATCATGAGAAGGAAGGATTTACCTGTGATCAGTTATTTTGCATCCTTTTACTGTTCTTTTCCTCCCTTCAAAAATGGGAAAGGAGTATTAATGTTATTTGAAACATCCTCAAAATTGGTGACTTGTTCTGCTGCCTTCTCTGAGGAGACACAGTAGAATGTATCCTCTCCTGTGCCACTGGGCAGGGACCATAGTTATAAAAGACTTATATCCCACTTGGCTTGGGCCCCTTGAACACACTGAATGCCTTGTTTTCCTTTGCTTTCCCTGTGGCTCTGAGCACATGGTGTTGCCTTGAACTGAGGTCACAGAAAGAGCAGCTTGACTGCTAGAGCCCAGCGGTATACTGTTAGGGGAATGTCAAAGGGAGTCCTATTTGCCTTCAGTTCTTAAACACAGGATGGTATTTGTCTTGCTACAAGGAGTGGAGGGTGAAATGAAGGCTGAGTAGATGAAGAGACCTCAGTGCTCTGGGTGGGTTAGATCAAGTATTTCCTTTGGGTTAAGAGGACATTTTCAGGCTGGAGAGATGACTTAGTGGTTAAGGCACTTGCCCGCAAAGCCAAAGGATCCAGGTTCAATTCTCTAGTACCCACATAAGCCATAGGTACAAGGTAATGCATGCATCTGGAGTTCTTTTACAGTGGCTGGAGTCCCTGGTGTACCCATTCTATCTCTACCTGCCTCCTTCTCTCTCAAATAAATAAATAAACTGTATATATATATGGCGGGTGTGATAGCACACTCCTTTAATCCCAGCACTCAGGAGGCAGAGGTAGGAGGATTGCCTTGAGTTCGAGGCCACGCTGAGACTCCATAGTGAATTCCAGATCAGCCTGGGCTAGAGTAAGACCCTACCTCAAAAAAACAAAACAAAAAAAAAGACATTTTTTTTGTAGCTGGGTATGGTGGTATATGCCTTTAATCCCAGCACTCGGGAAGTAGAAATAGGTGGATTGCTATGTGTTCAAGACCAGTCTGAGACTACGTAGTAAATTCCAGGTTAGCCTGGGCTACAGTGAGGCCTTATCTCGAAAAAACAAAAAAGGACATTTTTTGAAGGGTGCTACAGATAGGGCAGTCATCCAGCCTGCAGTGGCCATGGAGGGGCTTTACCATGACCATTCAATCATGGCATTTTATCCCTTGCTACCACTAGGTTAGCCAGAGGTTTTGTTCACCAGATATGGTAGTCACCTTCTTCTTGTTAGGACAGAGCACCCAACCAAAAGCAGCTGATCAGAAGTAACTGTTTATTTTGGCTACAGTCTCAAAGGGAAGGTTTATGATGGCAGGGGAAACATGTCTGCCTCTGCATGGGCAGAGGCTGGACATCATCCCTGCCACAGCAGGTGGAAAACAGCAGCAGGAGAGTGAACCAAGCTCTGGAAATGGAAGATGGCTGTAATACCCAAAGCCTGACCCTAGCAACACACCTCCTCCAGCAAGACTCCACTTCCCAAATTGCCATTAGCTGGGGACCAAGACTTCAAAACACATGTGTTTATGGAATGCATCTGATTTAAACCATCACACTGGTATGGTCCACACCCTGTCGGGTGTTCTGGGACCCTCTTACTGAGGAGAGGAAGTGAAAATCAAAGAGCTTGTGGTCAGTGGGTTGTCTTTAGGTCCCAGGGCATCAGGTCTGTGAATCAGGTGCCTTGTTTCTGTTGGAGTGACACTGTTAAGGACCAGTACAGAACTCTTCAACTCTGAATAACAGAAGACTGTTCCACAAAGGCAGAATTGATTGTGAGCAAAAAATAGGAACATTTATCATGTTATTAGCCCCATACTACTCTATTTCTGAAAAGAGTCGGGCCATTTGCTTAGTATATTTCAGAGTTCCTAGGGAAAGTGAAAAGTGATTTTTGCCTTTTGTCAGTAACCTGCTGGTTCACTGAGGTTCCTGAGGTGAGGGAATAGATAGCCTGTCTAACTCAGATGTAGGGGTGAGAGCTGGTAGAGGAGCCAGTGGCCTTATGAAGCCACCAGGCTATGAGTAATTTTCAAGGAGAACTCAGATGTCCACTAAGGAGGAAACTCAGCAAATGGTCAGATGGCCAGGGATATAGGTACTGGAGTATCACATTATGGGTGATTGATATCTAAGTTAGAAATTTTCATGTTAGAGAAGTTCTGGTATTGTTTATGTGGAATATTGCAGACACTTAGTGCCCTTCACAAACCTGTCTGCCTGCTGCTGTCATTGGCCTAGAGAGAGAAACTACCTTAATCTTTAGCCTCACAGCCATGCTTCCTAGGATCCTTTCCCTTCCTCCTCCAGCATCTGTCAGAACTCTAGAACTATAATCTCCCATCTTCTCAGATGCCTAAGCTTTACGCAACCTTCTAGAAATCTTGACTTTTTCTCTTTTATGCTTCCCCTGACACATATTTGGCACAATGTTGGTCACATGTATTCCTATCTGTGATAATGATGGGTGGCTGTAGGACCTTTGACCTTCCTTAGCTTCTGTGATCTTCCTCCCTGGCAGGCTCCCCTTTCCTACTCTTCTGTCTTCTGTTTCCTCCCACATGTACCTGGACTTTGGTCTTTCCCCCTCTGCTATTGCTCTCAAATTAGATTGTCTGACAGTACTTCTCTCATCTTCTAACAACAACAATTTCTGGGTCTTTTCCAATTCCTGCTCAGTTCATGAGCCATCCTCACCGTTGCCTGTCTTAGATTCCTGGGATGGGTTGATTTCATCTCCACCCTTCAGCCTCTTGCATCAAATCAGCCAACCAACCCTGCTGGCTGTTAGCTGCCTTGCACTTAGTACACATTGCCTGACCTGTTCTAGGCCTTCTTCATACCCTCTGGAATTATGATGGTCAAATCCAGTTAGGTCTCCTGTCCCAGTCTTTCACTTCACTCTTATCTGCCCTACACTGTGTATGAGAAGTCTTAGTTAGTAATCATTTTGTCCAGTACTCCCTCTTAGTGCTTAGATTGTTTAGCCTGGTGGCCAAGATTCTGTGATTGACTTCGGCCACTCATAAACAAAAGCCCCCTGTGTTCCTTGATTGTTTACTGTGGGCATACACTGTGCCAGCCCTGGGGCTAGGACAGCTGGATGAGGGTGATGATGATGTAATTTTATGACAATGGATGCTAAAAGGGATTGTATCAATATTCACAGAATCCTAGCCTGATGTATAGCTTGTACTGGACAGCAGAGAGGCATGGGCCTTACTGCTGTGCACTGGGGAGCTTATTCAGAGACTTGACTGTGCAGAAGCGCCTGTGCCCCAAATAGGCAGGTTGCTAAACTTGCCATGTATGTAGTCTTTGCATTACTGTTATAGTTACCTTCTAGCTCCTGAGGAAGAACACCAAACCACAATAGCTGATGGGAAGAAAGGACTTATTTTAGCTCACAGTCTCAAGGAGAAGCTTCAGGATGGCAGGAAAAGAATGTTAGAGCTGAGGCTAGACATCATTTCTTGTCACAAGCTGGCAGAAAGCAAGAAAATGAGCCAAGCCTTGGCAAGGAGAAGCCGGGCTATTAACACCCCAAAGCCCGCACTCAGCAACACACCACCTCCAGCAAAGCTCCACCTTCCAGCTGGGGACCAAGCATTCTAAACACATGAGTTTATGGAGAACACCACCACTGTTACCCAACTTTAAAATCCTTATGACCCCATTCTAAGGTATTCTCAAGAACTCAAACTTATTTTGATACTTAAAATAAAATATAGTTTATATATTTACAATAAATACATATAGTCTATACTAAGTATTTTTTATGTCCATTGGTAACCAGAAAACTTAGAGTTAATTCTGTCCCTCACATAAGAGTTCATTCTGGCTCCTCAGGCAAGTCACTGGCTTGATCATTTCCTTTGGAGAGTCTGTGGAGCTTTGGCTGGTACAACATGTTAATCATTGGCTTAGCATCTGTCAGTTGCTTGAGTTTATACAGAAAGAACTAGAAAAGGAAATCTTAATGTATTTTTCAAAATGCTAGCAGCTTGATTTATGAGTCTGCTATTTCTTTCTCTCTCTTTTTCCTCTTTTAAAATAACAGATCTATTGAGATATAATTCTCATACCACATAGTTCATCCACTTAAAATATTCAGTTCACAGTGCTTGAGAGGCTGAGGCAGAAGGATCATTGCAGTGTTGAGGCCAAGCCTGGTCTACATAGTGAATTGCAGGCCAGCCAGAACTATATACTGATAACGGGCGTGGTGGCACATGCCTTTAATCCCTATACTTGGGAGACAAAGGTAGGAGGCTTGCTGTGAGTTTGAGGCCAGCCTGGGACTACAGAATGCTAGGTCAGTGTGGGCTGGAGTGAGATCCTCTCTTGAAAACACAAATAAAAAAATCAAAACAAGAAAAGGGGGCCTAGAGAGATGGCTCAGTGGTAAAAGTGGCTTGCTTGCAAAGCCTGTCAACCTGGGTTCAGTTCTCCAGTATGCACATAAAGCCAGATGCACAAAATGGTGCATGCATCAGAAGTTCATTTGGAGTGGCAGGAGGCCTTGGTATGCCCATACTCACTCTCTGTCTTTCTCTTTGAAATAAATAAATAAAATATTTTAAAGCAAAATTTTAAAACACAAAAGTATATAGTTCAGTGGGTTTTAGTATAATTGTGGTTGCACAAACATCTGTACCATGTTCCTCATTCCCTTGAGTAGTAACCCTTAGACCTGTCTGCTTTTCAAGGTGATCACATGGGCTGTGGAGATGAGGACAGCCTGTTCCTTCCTGTCTGGAGGGTCCCTGCTTAGCCCTTGCTGGTGTCTTGCATAGCCTCTCTCTAGTCTTTCTGTTCAGAACTGTGCTGAGTGAAGCCTGCTCCTTCCTTCTGTTCCAGTGGGAGCTGGAGTCTTCTGCTGTTTTTTTTTTGTTTGTTTGTTTGTTTTGTTTTTCCAAGGTAGGGTTTCACTGTAGCCCAGGCTGACCTGGAATTCACTATGTAATCTCAGGGTGGCCTTGAACTCATGGCGATCCTCCTACCTGTGGCTCCCAACTGCTGGGATTAAAGGCATGCACCACCACACCCGGCTTTGTATTTTTTTTCATAAGCAGGAGAAAGAGAGAGAATTGGCATGCCAGGGCCTCCACCACTGCAATCAAACTCCAGACATGTGTGCCATCTTGTGCACATGTGCAACCTTGCACGCTTATGTCACCTTGTGCATTTGGCTTATGTGGGATCTGGAGAGTCAAACATGGGTCCTTAGGATTTGCAGGCAAGTGACTTAACTGCTAAGCTATCTGTCCAGCCCCTTTGGCTGTTTTTAACGTAGTTCTTTGGTGTTCATTATTTTCAGAATTATGTTATTCAGTAATTAGCTTCAGGATCTACTTGAGTATCCTGGCTTATTTTTTAAGCTAGCTTTCTTTTTTTTTTTAACTTATTTTTATTTGAGACAGAAAGAGAGGGAGAGAAAAAGAGAGAGAATGGGTGTGCCAGAGCCTCTAGCCAGTGCAAACGAACTCCAGACACATGTGCTAGCTACCTTGTGCATCTAGCTTATGTGGGACCTGGAGAATTGAACCTGAGTCCTTAAGCTTTGCAGGCAAGTGCCTTAACCACTAAGCCATCTCTCCAGCCCCTGGCTCCTTTGTAATCCAGTTTCTCATGGCTATCCAAGGACAAATGCTTCCTTTGGGATTTGCCTGTTGGTTGCCATGCCACCAGTGTTGATTTCAGAACTGACCTTGAGTGAGGATCTGGAAAGAGACCTCAGCAGAGTTCCCCAGACTGCCATAGTGATCCACTTCCCATCTGGATTGATATAGGCCCTGAGGGACTCTGGAAGGTTAAGAACATTATGGAATGTCCTAAACATTCAGTGTTGTACAGTTAGTTTGGGGGATTTTTTTTTTTAGCTCCAAGTACAAACTTTATTTCTATTAGAAGGATGTTGATAATAATTATAACAGTAAAACAAAATGAAGGAAAGAGGGTGCTGGGGCCTCAGTCCTAATTGGTCAGTGTTCAGCATGGCCCTTGTTAGGGTAAGCAGCCCTTATTCTCTCCTTTAGAGGGCAGTGAAAACAAGCCACACTTCCCCTTAGGAACAGAAGGCAGTGATGCCCAATGTGGAGGAAGTAGTTTAAATGGCTTCAGAGAATGTTCATAGCTTAGCGCCTGGGTGACTTGTCCAAAAAATTCAGAACTTTTATGGATGATGATGAGTCCCCAGTTCTCATCACTCCAAAGGGAGGGGAAGCACTGAGTCCTATTCCCTCCCACAGTTGTGTTCTCCCCGCTGAAGGAATCTCTGGTTCCCATCATATGAGCATGATTTTTCAAAATCACAACACCAGCTTTCATAGTCACTCACACTATCACAGTCCCAGGCTCACAGCTTCACCTGTTTGTACTGCTACCTGAGCTCAGTCCTACCTGTTGCTTTATAACACACAACATCTGCAGAGGAACTGGAATGTCCTCTTGTTCCAGAGCCTTGAGCTATTTAGAGTCAGAAGCAGGAAGCATTCCACTTGGTGATGGTCATAGAATGGCCTCTTCTGTGCCCAAGTCCTGAGATTTTTCTTGTCCAAGCTTCCTCCTCCAATGCAGCAGGTACCATTTAAGAAAGGAGGAGCTTGTGTGTTATATGAGGGAGTACTCTCTCAGCAACAAATGACCACTGAAAACATGACCTCTTAGACCTTGGTGGCCTGACTTTTGTCAGCAACCTAAGAGGAAGTAGCTTTGGAGGGTGAGGAAGAATTATCAGATTACATGAATTGTGATTGAGGTTAGGATCTTTTTTTTTTAAATCCTAATTACTTTAGCAATGGCCAATAGATCAGAATAAAATGAAACATGTTCGGGACTTACGTTTTGAACACAAAGTGTAATGATGCTTACATTTCATTTATAGGAGTGGGAAGGAATTTATCATACCAAAAAGAAAAACGGAGATAATTTACAACAAAATGTGAAGATAATACCTGTCATTGGGCAGGGTGGGTAAGTGAAAAAAAAACCAGCTTCAGTCAGCATTCCACACTTTGAATTTGCCTTGAGTAAGTAAGCTCAAATAGCAAGCTCGTTTCTTATACGATGCCCTTCCAGGGTGATGCCTTCCACCTGTAGCTCACAGCCATCAGACATGGGACATTTTTGTTTGTGCTGTGTGGATACCCAAGAGACTGCAATGTTTAAATTAGAATGTCATTTTTTTTCAAAGCTGAACGCTAATAATGCTAACTGGTAGGCGCCTTTTGTTTAAAAGATTTTTATCTAATTGGATGTAGTTATTCCTGCAAAGCCTGTCACATTAGAGAAAAATATTTTGAATACTAATAATTGTGAAATTTTTAGCTTATGTAAAAGGTATGATTTCAGATTGGAGATGAGTTTATATTAGATGCCTAAAATTTTCAGTTTGTCTTGGAGCCTAATAATAATTAAGGGAAGTAGAAAATTCTAAAGATGAATTGTAGAATACCCAGCAGTAAAATATATAACTATTATAAGTAATGATCATGGAAAGTTAGATTCTAAGGAGAAACCTTATGATACAATGTTAAATGCAAAAGGCAAAATATAAGGCCAGACCTAGTGTATAGTCACAGTAACGAACAGAAGGGAGAAAAGAGCAGGAGGAAGAACGGCCTTGATTGTCTTAGGAACTGCTTTGTGGTAGATGCCACTTCATTTCATCCTAAGTACGGTTTTGTGAGGTTGGCCCTTTGATGTCACCACTTTACAGATGAGGAAACTGAGGCTTAGAGAGGTGTGGTTTCTGGGTGCAGCCCTGGTTGTTGTTTGTGCTGGTGCCTGGTGCAGCCCTCAGCGCTGACTGCACAGCTCACGTGCAATGTCATCAGGCTTTGCTACCAGTTGGCAGTTGCCTCAGGGAGGCAGATCTGTGGAGCCCTCTGTTCTGATTCTTTCCTCTTTCATGTCCTTTCCAGATTTTTTTGTGATGACTTTGTAAGGATTTGACTATGGGGTAGGGTAAAAAGGTGAAAAAACAATAAATAAATGGAAAGAGTCAGCAGCTTCTGAGTTCAGCCTTCATTGTTTTGTTTTGGACTCTGGTTAACCAAAGCCAGCAAGAACCTTGACCCCTGTGGCCTATGGCTGTTTCCATGAGCAGACTGGAACTTAAAGAAGAGCATCAGTGTAAGGGTCAAAATGACATGCAGGGAAACTAAAGGTTCTTGTTTGGTTAACATAAGGTACATTTTTTTAAAGCAAATGAACTCTTGGTCTGTTGTGATAATTGCAGAGGTGATTGCTGAAGTCACTTCTCCAGAGACACCAGGGGATGTTTACAAACTTTTGTTCATGTATTGGTGGCCTTGGCTTTTAAAAAAAAGAAGACTAAATGCTCTCCAAGCATTTTGTGAAAGGGAGGTGCTCTTTTCATAATGAAAGATTAACTATGTATCTGTCAGACTATAGTTAGGAGAAAATGATGCATTGTTTTTTACTTACAGAAAAATTAGACACTATGTGTCCCTTATCACAGTGTGCAATGGCAACAATAAGGTAGGTAAAGAAAGCCTTGGGACACAGGCATTCCCCAGCAACATTTCCAAGCAGTCAGAACTAATGCCTTGTAATTTTTTTTTTTTTTTAGGCTGAAAAAATACCTGAATGTGCTGTGCTATCTGACAGTGTGACAGGTATGTTTTATACTCATCCTTTGGGTTGAGTTTGGTGTGGAAAAACCCATAGGTCCTTACTTTGATTGGATGCCTGGTACAGTGGTGGGACCCTTTGTTTTTCTAGTACCAAATCAACCCAAGGTGGTTTGAATTAAGGGACTAAGTACTTGTAGGCATCTTGTAGGTGCCCTAGGGTGTAGCTGAGCCTATGGAGAGACCTGGTGGACTCCAGTGCATGATTTATATGAAGATGTGTTGAATGAATGATTTTATAACCTGGCCTATGTGTTAAGAGGCAAAAAGGGACCTGGAGAGATTGATCAGAGGTTAAAGGCATTTGCCTTCAAAGCCTGATAGTCTGGATTCAGTTCCCCAGTACCCTTGTAATGCTAGGCGTATATAGCAGCACATGTATCTGTAGTTTATTTGCAATAATAGCAAGAGGCCTTGGCATGCCCATTACACACACTCTCTCTCCCCCTCCCTCCCTCCCTCCCTCCATGCAAACAAAATAAAAATAAGTGAAAATGTAAAAAAGAGAGACAGACAAGGAATACCATAGTACTTTAGCAGGGATATCTCCACCTGCCCTGACAGTCACCATGCCAGTCTCCACGGAGTGCCCCCTGAGACTTGCCTCATCTCATGTCTGCGTTACTGTAACGACTTTTGTCTGGCCTAGAGTTGCAAGCTGCAGCTTGCTACCTCCTGATCTGGTCCTCAGGATGAGGGGTGGACTAATGGTGCAGTTTTTCACAGGGGCCTTGACTACTCTGCCAAGCCCATGAATTATACTCTCCTGAGAGCAGACTTTGTTTCCATCCTCTTATTTCTATTGGTGATGTACTTCCCACCATGACAGAACAGCTCATTCATTCAGTCTATAGATATTTACTGTGTCTTTCTGAGTATTTGCCATTACAAGGTACTATGCTGTTTATTTAAATGATTTATTGGAGTGACCCAAAAAGGACTTTTATAGATGATTTTTGTCCAGGTAAGAAAACTGTCAGGCTACATAATTTGCCCAAGATACTCAGAAAGAAAGTGACACACATAGATGGACCTTGAATCTATAAAGACTGACTCCAGAGCTTTGAGGCACATGCTAGGACAGCTGCTGTAAGTACTCTAAGCGCAGTCAGCTTTAATCTGGGAAGAAAAGGTGCAGCAAGTGATGAGACATGGTCAGAGGGATGGGGCCATGTGGCTCACAGGAAAAGAGAAATTTTCCAGATAGGGAGAGGCAGAGTTGAATGAGAAGAAGGGTGTGGAAGGAAACATTTCAGCAATGAAAACAGGCAGAGAAGAGGGAAAGTCCAGGGTGTGTTCCAGAAAGAACAAGTATTAAATGTAGACTGGCATAAAGGGTCAGCAGGGATAGAAGCCTGGATTAATCATGATCCTTAAAGGGCAGGTGGGAAATTAGACCTTTCACCCAGAGGCAGAGGGAGGAATTCTCTTGAAGATTTCTGACCAAGTGAGTAGTATGAAGACCTCTGAACTCTAAGAAGCTCTTTGATTATGTTTGTAACACACTTTGCATAGAAGAATTCACAACATTGGCACTTAAATTGTGGCTGAAAGGAATAATGTGATGTTAGTAGGAAAAAAGAAGGAGAGAGAGGACTAATATAATGGTATGAAACCAGAGAGAGGAAAAAAGAAACATCAGTCCAAAAATAAAGTTCTTTCTGGCCTGATGTAATTAATGGTGAATATCTTAATCCCAGCACTTGGGAGGCAGAACTTGGGAGGCAGAGGTAGGAGGATTGCTGTGAGTTCCAGGCTACCCTGAGACTACATAGTGGATTCTAGGTCAGCCTGGGCTAGAGTGAGATTTTACCTTAGGGGGAAAAAAAAAGATTACTTCTGAGCCAGAACTGGGAAAGATAAATGTGGACTGCTTTACCTATGAGGTCCTAGTGAACCATTGTGTGAGTTTATTCATTCATTCCTCCTTTGTTCCTGTACAAGTCTATATTGAGCATTTGGGCATTGGTTCCTGGGCTCTGCAAAGAGGTAAGGACTAGAGATGCAGGAATGTTGGATCCAGCAAAGCATCAACAAGTAACACAGATATGGAACTGCTACAGTGGAGCCCAGGGACATAAAGGGAAATAGGAACTTTGAGGTTACCATGGAAGAGAATAGCAGGAAAAGGGAGCGGAGGGGTGAGGCAAGTTCCTGGAGACCACCTGCGTCAGAGAAGGAGGAAGCTGAGCAGAGATGGGGGTCAGAAAAAGGGGAGTCTGGAGTCTGTCACTACAGCAGCTGAGGGCAGGGCAGAGCTGCAGACTCTGGCTTCCCATGGAGAGCGCCTACAAACAGTGGAGGTGCAGGTGCAGAGAAAGGTAAAACAGAAGCCAAGTTGTAGGGGTCCGAAGAGTCAGAGGAGAAGTGGCAGACCTGACCTATTATGGCACGAGTTTTATGCTGCAAGCTCACAGTTTGGTTTAGTGGTGGTGGTTTATGTGTTTTAGTTCTTCAGTATAGCCATGTGAAGTGGGCATGACTGTCTTTAACACTGCTGTGCCACAGAGGAAACTGGGTCAGAATTAGGTAAATGGAATCCTAGAGTTGGGCAGCCAAGAAATGACAAAGCTGGACCTGGGCGCCTGCTGGACCTGGGCGCCTAGTCATTGTCAGTCACAGGAAGGGTTAGACAGGGAGGAATCTCCCAGGGGCACTGTGTGCAGCATTTGCTCATTGTACTTGAGCCATATGCACTTAGCAGCTGTAGCCATCACCTAGCTGAGCCATCCACCCAACCATCTGCATTCTCATGGCAGCAAAACAGCTCTGTGCCTGAAGACCTCAGAAGGCTGTGTTACCTTCCGAGGGCAGATGGGCCATGACCAACAGATCAGTTCTTGAGCAGAAATGGAGTTTATTAAAAAGAAATAGAGTAGCTTATAGATTGGATAAAAGAATTCAAGAACCAGTTTGGGAAGTGGGGCAGAAAGTAAAGGAAGCTTGGCAGCTGCCCCTACTACTCTGGGTGCGTTATAGAAGCAGTATGGTTGAGTACCACTTGCATCACCACTGAGCTTTGGCTGTCACTGGATCTTGTGAGGCCCAGGTCTGGGGTCATTCTTTCTTGCTTTACTTTCTTCAGTGCAGACTCTGAGGAGAAGTCTTATTTGGTTGGGCCTAGGTCACCTGCCTACTCCTTTTTTGCCTGGCTGTATAGTAAAGGAGGCTCTGGCCCCCTCCCTTCTATAGAGGGAGGCCCTGGAACTCTCCAGGTAAGGGTAAGGAGGTTCAGAGTCTTTACATCTAGAAAAGTGATAAAGGACCAGCACATACTCCCCTTTTCCTGGCCAGTGTGTCATTTCAGATGATGATGTGACTCATTAAAAACACAGAATAATTGTTGTAACAATAGGTCATTCTATAAACCTTGACTTTTCCAGCCTTAGGGACACTGAAATGAACATGGGCTCACTGTCTGATGGAAGTGATCTAATACACTGTCATGTGCAGCAGCACCACACTGGGGAAGTGGGGACACTTCCAGATGATGGTGGTTGAGCAGGTGTCTAGAAGAGAGGAGTCAGGAGGAGGAGCACACACACAGGGAGGCAGGCCAGCAAGGAAAGTTGAGGAAGATTACTCAAGTAAGTGAGAAGGATCAGTTCTTGTAGTTGTGGTGACAGTATAACGACTAAAGACAGAGAAAAGCAGTGGAGAAATTGTATTGAAGAGTTGTGGTTACTTTCCCATCACTGGATAGACAAACATCTGACCAGAAGCAGCTTATGGGGAAAAGGGGTTTATTTCAGGATTATAGACTCCAAAGGAAACACCATCAGTGGTGGAAGAAGCTGCCTCACTCCATAGGTCATAGCAGAGAGACCCCACCAAACAGCTGGCATGGACAGCCAGAGTTCCAGCAGGCTCTGAACACACCTTAGAGCTGGACTTAAGATCTGCTTCCTCCCCCACCCCTACCCCCATCCTGGAGACTTAAATTTGCAAGCTTAATCAAAAATGCCACAGGCTATAGGGGACCGTACATTCACACTTAAAGCACCACAGGCCAGGTGTTCCTTAGGAGTAATTGGAAGCACTTGTGTACTGTGATGAGGAAAGGAGGGTAACATTAAGGCCTGTGGTCTGGCCCCTGGATAGTGCTGATTAAAGTGATACATGCATACAAGGCCATGAGAAGAAGCACAGGGAAAGGATAAATTTAGATTTGAAGTTAATACATCTGAAGTGCTTGGAGTGTTCTAGTGGTGATGTCTGGTAGTATATGGAGGCAGGTAAAACTCTGGGCCCTACACCAACTCTGAAAGTGGCAGGAAGACCATGAACGGAGAGTAGAACCTGACAGTGACAGAGTGTATAAGAGATGGACAAGGGAGCACTGGGGAGCAGGATGTAGAAGTCATTTGCTTAGTGCAATCATGATGTATGTGGCAGGCTTCTTTGTTTCTGCTTAGGAGTATATCACATTATGCTACAGAGAGGAAAGTGCAAAGAGTGAAAGAATGGGAAGAATAGTTACATGACAAGCTTTGCTTCAGGGAGTATAGAATGAGGCCTAGGCCTCAGGGTAATTCACAGATCTTTTCAGGGGCTCCCAGGGTTGGGACAGCTGAAGTAGACCTTTCAATTCTCTGAAGAGACACAGAGACTCTTCTGGATCTAAAGATAGAGAGCCATCTTTCTGGGGCTATAAAAGGCACAAGGACCAGCAGGAAGGCATAGCACACAGGCCTAAACTGCTGAGAGTTCCCAAGCATGTACTCTAATAGCCTTTGGAGTCCCAGCACAGTAAGTTGTAGGTAAGTCAGGTAAGGTACTTGGCTTCAGATTTATGATATCTAACTGAGCTCTTGCTTCCAGGCTACAGGTTCATGCATTCAGAGGAAGCTGCTATGCAAAGGATGCTGACTGTCTACCATCTTTCCCATTGCCCCTACTGCTTCTCCAAGGTTCCTTGGATTGTCCCAGCAGGCCACAGAAATGCTGCTAATGTGTCTGAAAAGAGGGCAGAGTTTAAGGATCTTATCTTACAGAATAGGAAATTAACCCCAAGCCCTGGTCATGGGCCTTTTTGGCTCTTTGTGCATTGATAGGCCTGATATTATATCAAATCAGTCTGTTATCTGTTGTGTACCCACTAGGTACAAGATCCTCTAAAGCCTTAGACTGGTGCTTCTTCAAGAACTAGGATTCTCTTTGGGAGGTGAACCTCATACTCCTTCATTCAACCCCTAGGTATTCCCTGAGGGCTACATCTAAAACCCAGGCTCTGCCCGGTGGCTCATGCCTTTCATCCCAGCACTTGGGAAGCTGAGATAGGAGGATCTGTGGATCTGTGTGAGTTTAAGGCGAGCCTGGACTACAGAGCAAGTTCCAGGACAACTGGGCTAGAATGAGACCCTGCAGCCTAAAAACAACAACAGCAAACAACAAAAAGAGGCAGGCCCTGGGGCATAGAGTCAAGGCATACATGGTCCATCTCCACCTGCTGGGTGAAAATATATAGTCACCTATAAAGTACTACCAGGGATACAGTGGGAGAGCAATCCTAACATGGCTTTGGGGTAGGGGGTGGGGCAGCAGAATCTAATATTTACACAGAGATAAAGACATTGTATTATTTCTTTTATGAAATCACTTTATAATACTTCAGTAGGGCTAGACAGATGGCTTAGCAGTTAAGGCACTTGCCTGCAAAGTAGGGACCCAGGTTCAATTCCCTAGTACCCATATAAGCCAGATGCACAAGGTGGTGCATGTGTCTGGAGTTCGTTTGTAGTGGTTGGAGCCCCTTGTGTGCCCATACTGTCTCTATGTGCCCCCCTCTCTCATATGTAAATAAATGAAATTGGGCTGGAGAAGTGGCTTAGTGGTTAAGGTACTTCCCTGTTAAGCCTAAGGACCCAGGTTTGACTCCTAGGAATCCACGTAAGCCAGATGCACAAAGTGGCACATGCATCTGGGGTTCATTAGCAATGGCTAGAGGCCCTGATGCATGTGTGTGCTCTCTTTCATTCTCTGTCTCTAATAAATAAAAATAAATATAAATATTTATAAAAAAATAAAATTTTAAAAAATACTTCAGTAGAAATTAAAACTGCTTCCTCCTCCAATGTCACCACAGCACCATCCTGATGTGTTTCTCTTTGCGTCTTTCCAACCATACTCAACTCCAGCTCCTCCTTCATGTTAACATTCTTCCTATAATTCTGTTTACCTGTCATTGATTCTCACTACACAATCCCTTGTTGAGGATATGTACCGTATTTTACTCATTGTCACATCCCTAATGCTGGATGTGTTAGTCAATTTTCCATAATTTGTAACAAAATAGCTGAGATAACTAGCTTATAAAGAGAAAAGATGCTGGGTGTGGTGGTGCACACCTTCAATCCCAACATTGGGAGGCAGAGGTAGGAGGATCACTGTGAGTCCAAGGCCACATAGTAAATTCCAGGTCAGCCTGGGCTGACTCAAAAAGAAAAAAAAGAAAGAAAGAAAGGATGGAAGAAAGAGAAGGAAAGGAAAGGAAAAAGAAAGAAAGAAAAAAGAAGAGTTATTTTGGCTCACAGTTTTGGAGATTCCAGTCCATTATCAACTGGCCTTCTAGCTTTGGGTTCATAGTGGGAGCACATGGCAAACAAAACCACTACCTTTTGGCCAGCTAAATAGAGGAAAAGGAAGGAATGAAGGGTTCACTATCTCCCTCTGGGCATACTCCAGATGACCTGAAAACCTCCCATTGGGCCCCTTCCCTTAAAGGTATTATGCATGCTTTATTAACCTGTTGTGCCCTGGTACTCACCTCTCAGAGACAACCATTAGAAAACATTCAGGCAACAAATGAGGAAGTGTGAAGTTTACATCCCAAAGGGCACCATCACAGGAGCCTTTGAGGCATATTCAAGATCTACACTATAGCACCAGTCTTAGGTGCTATCACAGGTTGGGGGATGCTCAGTGAATGTTGAATGGATGAAAGAAAGTCAAACCAGTAAGTTCATAGCCTAACATACTGGACAGCTGTGTGGATATGAGTCATATGAAGCTCCAAAAAAGTAGAGACACTTGGGACCACATACAGTTTGGAGGAAGTGCCATTTGAAGGAGAGGATATACTATCACATCAGAGTGGAGGAGCAGGTATCAAGCTGCTCCAGAGATGTGGGCATAATAGTTGTGCAGGCAAGCACACATAGTAAAGACCAGTGAGAAACAGAAGGCAGGCTGTTTCAGCAGAACACACTTGCCCTTGGAAGGCAGAAGGGTTTTGAGCAGGGGAGAGTCTGAGTGGGTTTACTGGCCATCTGCTATGTGCTAGGCCTGGTGTTCATCACCTAGAAAAGACTGTCCTGCTCTCAGGGTGCTCACAGGCAAGGCAGACTAGAAAACATGTTATCCCACATGCTCAGGTTGTGTGGAGAACACACCCAAAGTTCAGGGTACTGGAAAAGCATTTTACCAGATAACGGAGTTAACCAGAGAAAGGAGATAGTATGAGAAAGGCATATTCCCAAGTAAATAATTTATACCAATGGGAAAGCTGTAGGAAGCACTGAGATCTTTGAAGGAGGATTGTTGACTGAGAAGAGGAAGGGGACTACTGATAGAGCCTTTTAGAAACCAGTTTGGAAACACTGGGAGGCTGAGAAAGAGGAAAGGAACCCATCCAAGAAAGGAATGCTATAAGGGAAGAAAAACCTGGAGAGCATGGATTCTGAAAACAGAAGTGTCTGGAGAGGGATTAGCCAATAAGACCTGACTATGGACCTGCACAGTTAGCAACAAGGAGGTCATCACAGCTTTTCAAGTTCACATAAATGCCTGTGGAGAAGTGACTGGCTTATGTTGGGTCAGGAGGCAAGGGGCAGGGGTTGAGGGTGAGGCTCAGTGATACAAGTGCTTTGCCTAGCATACTTAAGATTTCATCCCCAGCACCACACACACAGGGGGCAGGGGTGAAGAACTTTTCCATGGTTCACAGATGCACATGGGACCTGCACTGGTGGTTCATACTGTGGTAAATGTAAAAGGGTCAGATGAGCACACAGAATGACCCAAAGTGAGGCTGAGAAGCTCACACATCCTAGGAAGAGCTGACCTGAGGCCTGCCCTGTCATGTCCTGTGCTCATCTGCTGGATGATTCCCAACTTTCTTGTCTGTGAGATGAGGATATGAGTTGCTGCTCATGAAGCCTCCAGCACCAGGCATTCAGCAAATACAGAGGAGGGGCAGGAAGGAAGATCAGGCTTGCTTTGTCAGTGATAGTCATGGGACAGGGTCTAGACAGGAGTCAGATAACATTTGTTTGGAGCTTAAGATAGCAGTAATGTCCTTTACTGAAAGGAAAGGGAGAAAGGTGTTTTTCTTTAAGATTTTTATTTTTATTTATTTAATAGAGACTGAGAGAGTGAGAATGGACTCGCCAGGGCCTCTAGCTCCTGCAAACAAACTCCAGATACATGCGCCACCATGTACATCTGACTTACAGGGAACCTGGAAAATCGAACCTGGGTCCTTAGGCTTCTCAGGCATGTGCTTTAACCGTTAAGCCATCTCTTCCAGTCCTAAAGTGTTTTTATAATATACCCCAAACTGTGCCCGGCCCTCCATCCTAGAAAAGAGAACATTCACTAAAAGATGTTGCAGAGAAAATAAACAAGTGGAAATAAATAAGTACATTTTGTTTTTCTCATTTGGGTCAGAGTTAATGGGGATCAGAATTTTCCCAGTATTGGATTTGAATATATGGAAATGTAGCAAGAGAACTCCTGAGGCAATTTCTGCTTGTTGTTAGTCTATGTTTTGGGACATCTTTGGAGAAAGAGTGTTTATAGTCTACTTCTGTGCCTGGTGCTGATTTTTGTAGCATCTTAAATGGTATATTTTAGTCTCTACATTTGCATTTTTTGATTAAGCTTGATTTCCTTTGCTGATATGCTGTTAACATCTCTGAAGAGATGATTTATAACTTAATTGTTTCCACAGATAGTCAGCCAAGCAAACATCAAGACATGAGGAAAGGCTCATTGGACATCAAAGCTGTTACCTCTCGGACAAGTGAAGGTGAGTGACAGACGAGAGAGAAGAAAAGATCATGTAGGCCTTGACCACATGTCCCTGCAGCCTCTCACCTCCGATCACTGTGAATTATGCATGCATGGGAAGGGAAGGACCCTTTAAGAACCAGTGTCCCGCTCCCCCTGCCTTCTACATCAGTGGACTCCATTCTGAGCCTTTAAATGGACTTGAGAATGAGAACAAAGCAACAAGGCAAAGAAGCAGGTAGTAGGTATTCTGTATGATTTTCTAAACCCCAACAGCAGATGGCATTAGTTAATCTGTTGTAATCATGAGTACCACATCTGGCAGTTCTGAAAGACAGACTTTGCAGTTTACCATAGAAGCTTACCTTTGGGAGGGGTAAGGTTGATTTGGAGATTGAGAGTGACTTACTTTACAATTTTGGGAGAATGTTTTGAGACAGGTCTCACTCTAATCTAGGCTGGCCTCCAACTCATAGTATTTCTTTTACCTTAGCGTCCTGAGTGACGAGATTACACATGTTAGCCACTGTCCAGATGAAATACAATTTTTTTGAGTCAGGTCTCATATAACAGGTTGGCCTAGAACTCCTTATGTAGCCAAGGATGACCTTAAACTTCTCCTGATTCTCCCAAATGCTAGGATTACAGGTGGGTGCCACCTTGCCCAGCCAAAATACAATTTTTAAGATCATGTAGATGCATGCTGAATGACCTACTTCTTTTTAATTTTTATTTTACTGATTTATTTGAGAGAGAGGTGGAGAGGGAAAGAGACAGAGAATGGGCACACCAGGGTCTCTAGCCACTGCAAATGAACTCCAGACGTATGTGCCACCTTGTGCATCTGGCTTATGTGGGTCCTGGGGAACTGAACCTAGATCCTTAGGCTTCACAGGCAAGTTCCATAACCACTAAACTAAACCTTCTCTCCAGCTGCCAACGTACTTCTTTTTTTTTTGTTTGTTTGTTTATTTTTACTTATTTGAGAGTGACAGAGAGAAAGAGGCAGATAGAGAGAGAATGGGCGCGCCAGGGCCTCCAGCCACTACAAATGAACTCCAGACGCGTGTGCCCCCTTGTGCATCTGGCTAACGTGGGTCCTGGAGAATCGAGCCTCGAGCCGGGGTCCTCAGGCTTCACAGGCAAGCTCTTAACCACTAAGCCATCTCTCCAGGTCTTTTTTTTTTTTTTTTCGCCAACATACTTCTTAATATGATCAAAATTGCTTATGGTACGGAGGCAAACATTGCTCTGGCTATGCAAATTCTTTGGTGAAAGATGAATAGGGAAGGATATGGAGCTGGTTGCTATTCAGAAGGCAAAGCTTTTCAAGACAGCATAGCTGAGATTTTATCTCCCCCCTTTCCTCACAGACTTTTGGGAGACTAACGTGACAGGCTATATACTCGTTGTACCCAAGGGACTGTATGGATTATGCTCCTGCTATAAGGGCAGGTTAGAGTGATGACAGCAGGGAGCAGTATGGTCTCCTGGGGAGTAATATGGGCTTTGTTTCCAAGATGACTGGTTCAAGTTCTTCACCTACCTTCTGTGCAGCCTTGAGGAGAGATTTCTGTGCTTCCTTTGCGAGACTGACAAAATAGGGATAATTGTGCTGTCAGAAGATTGTGTGAGGTACCTGGGAGGGGTAGACGCCCACTCAGTATTAGCTTCCATCATCATCCTCACTGTGCCCTTGTCATTATGTCCTCATAATCTTCTGCAGTCCCAGGGTAATGCAAAGTAGGCATGAGGCAGCTTCTACCCAGAATGGTCGCCACTCTGTAACTCCCATGATCCTTGGGATTCCCTGTGCGTTTATGTGATTTTTGCTTGTTTTTTTGTTTCAAGAGAAGGTTTTTACTGATTTATATATTTTTGATGTATATATTTTACCTTGCTTTTGAAACAATTTTAAATTGAATTATAATTTAAATATGATACAGTTCAGATACCAAATGTTCTGTTCATTTTTATGGGTTTTAATTCTGTTTCATTGTTCTGATTATCTATGTTTGCACAAATAGCACAGTCTATCCCATGATGTCACAGTAAGATGATGTCTGATAGAGAAGTTGTTCTTATTTGGTATCTTGGATGTTCTAGATCTTTTTCATTTCCATATAACACATCAGCTAATTAGTTTACACATGCACACACTTTTTTTTTAGATGCCTTGAATCTATAGGTCAGTTAATTTTGGGTAAATTGAAACCCCAATAATATTGAGACCTTCAAACCATGAACGTACTATATTTCCATTTATTTAGATTTTTTGTTAGCAATACTTTGCATTTTAATTATAGAAATCTTTAAATTTTTTTTCATTACATTTATTCCTAGGTATTAATGTCCTTTAATGTATTTGAATGGTGTTTTTATTTCAGTTTTCAAATGTGTGTTGTTAGTTTATAAGAAATCCAATATAGGGCTGGAGAAATGGCTTCGTGGTTAGGTGCTTGCCTGTGAAGCCTAAAGACTTCAGTTTGAGGCTCGACTCCCCAGGACCCACGTTAGCCAGATGCACAAGGAGGCACACACGTCTGGAGTTCATTTGCAGTGGCTGGAGGCCCTGGTGCGCCCATTCCCTCTCTTCCTCTCTCTATCTGCCTCTTTCTCTCTCTGTCTGTCGCTCTCAAATAAATAACAAAATAATAAATAATAATAATAAAAAGAACAAAAAAAATTTTTAAAAAGAAATCCAATGTATTTTGGGCTGAAGAGATGCCTTAGCGGTTAAGGTTCTTGTCTGCAAAGCCTAAGGACTCAGGTTTAATTCCCCAGGACCTATGTAAGCGAAATGCACAAGGTGGTACATGTGTCCAGAGGCCCTGGTACATCTGTTCTGTCTCTCTCTCTCTCTCTCTCTCTCTCTCTCTCTCTCTCTCTCTCTCTGCCTCTTTCTCTCACAAATAAATAAATAAAATATTAAATTTTTTAAATAAGTCCAGTATATTTTAATATACTGATCCTGTACTCAACAGCTTTCTAAAACAGTTTATGTAAGGGCACCCAGCTAGCCCAGTCAGTCGAGCATGAGACTCTTAAAAAATATTTATTTATGCCGGGTGTGGGTAGTGCACGCTGTTAATCTCAGCACCTGGTAGGATGATCACCATGAGTTCAAGGCCCTACCTACCCTACCTCAAAAAAAAAATTATTTATTTATTTGTGTTTGTATTCATGTATGGGAATGCCAGGGTCTTTTGCTGCATCTGAAGTCTAGCTTTATGTGGGTGGCTGGGGAATTGAACCTGGGCTGGCAGGCTTTGCAACTACTAAGCCCCTCAATAGCTTTGATAGACTTATTAATTGAATCTAATTACAATAGTATATTTGCATATTTGGGGGGTTCTCTGATTACATATGATAATCTTTGTGTGTTTTATTTTTTCTTATCATTAGACTTAAACTTTTTGATATTTTCTATTTATTTATTTTTGTTTTTCCAGGTAGGGTCTCACTGTATCCAGGCTGACCTGGAATTCACTCTGTATTCTCAGAGTGGCCTCGAACTCATGGCCTAGCTTCTAATTATTTTAAACTAAAAATTTTTTGAATTGATAAATTAGAATTGTATGCATACAACTGATGATACATTGTGGAATGACTAAATCAAGCTAATAAATGTATTGCTTCATGTCCTTATTCTTTGTGTAATGAAAATATAACATCTCTCAAGTTTTTAAGAAAACAATATATAATAGTTTTTTATTTTTATTTTTATTAATTATAAACTTTACTATATGAACAGCTCACATACTGGTCATCCTTTCATCAAGTTATACTGTTATATTCCTCTCTCCTGCCCCCATTCCACTGAGGGCCTTGCTCAGTGGGGTTATTGGTATTTACTGTGGGGTCATGATCTTGTTTTTAAATATTTTTATTTATTTGCAAGCAGAGAGAGAATGAGAATTAATGAATTCCAGATGTATATGCCACTTTGTGCATCTGACTTTATGTGGGCACTGGGGAATTGAACCCAGGCCATCAGGCTTTGCAAGCAAGCACCCTTTAACTGTTGAGCCATCTCTCCAGCCCAAAAATAATCATGTTATGATAGTGATAAAATAGTGAGTTTATTTGTTGTTGTTGTTGGTTAGTAAATGTTGTATAAAATGGAAAGTTGCCAACCATAGGCTAATCACCAAAATTAGTTTTAAGTCTTGTTGGTGTCCCAGGCATGTTAAACTTAGATAGTATCTCTTTGGGCCTCCGTTTCTTCATGGCCACACAAGGCTAATGCATCATTCTGTTGAACGGTCTCTAGTAGTTTACGTCTTTACTAAGCATCATCTGTGACAGTAAAGTATTCATAGATACACAGGACTGTGTGGCTATTCTTTTTTTTAATTTATCTTAATTTTTTGTTTGGGAGAAAAAGAGGGAGGAAAAAGAGAGAGAGAATATGGACCTGGTTATTCTTTTCTTGCCTATACATTGCCCAGACTTCTCCCTCCTCAAAGAGCCATGTCTGTACAGGAGCAACAAATGTAACTAGCTTTACTTAAAGCCCAAGAGCTTCTACCTGCCTCATTTAAGATATTTAACTAATCAGTTTACATCAGGAAAGTAGGGGAAGCAGCGGGGCCCTTGAAATACATAACCAGAAATCCATTGATTCAGTTAATGGTGATGAAGTCATTGCGCCCCTCGTGTGAGGGGAGAGCCTGTGCAGCATCCTCTTCCAGACATGTTTCCTCCTGGAGAGCAGCAAGAGGAGTAATTGTAAAGCCTATTGTTATAGAGATTGTGTGGCCTTGACCTGGTAGATTGTTTCCTGTTTTCTCTCTGACCTGTGATATCATAAGCTCAGTCCATGGGGACATATATGCATCCTAGAGGCTATGAATGAAGGAGCAAGCTGGTTATGCAGCAGCCAGGCTTGTCATATCAGAAGGAAGCTCCATAGCTTCCTTAGTCCATAGTCTTATACCTTCACTATGCAGCTGAGTGCACTGAGGCCTGGGAAGGGAAGCCATGAAGCCCTTGGAGGTCAAGACAGGTATACCAGGCTGTGCACATCCTGATTTCTCACCTTTTTCCACAGCTTCTAACCAAAGGCGACATTCCTCCCTGGCTCGGATACATTCTATGATGATTGAGGCACCCATCACCAAGGTCAGTCAGTCTTCACTGGTCATAGGAGCCCCTTACACTCCCATTGACAAGAAACAGTGGCCTACAATCATAGGATTACTCTTAAGAGTTGTATAGTGCTGCCTCCTCTGAAGAGATGTGTGTGGAAGAACACTGTAACTAACACTAGTGTAGTCACACAGGATGCACTATTTGGAGCTTGACTGTTAACTGCTTTTAGATTGCTTGTAAAGTTATAAAAGTCAAGTCTTTCTTTCCCTGATGTAGATAATCAATATTATCAATGCTGCCCAAGAAAACAGTCCTGTACCTGTGACAGAAGCTCTGAACCGGGTGCTGGAAATTCTGAGAACCACTGAATTATATTCGCCACAGCTTGGAGCTGAGAATGATGATCCTCATGCCACTGACCTCGTGGAGGGCTTGATGTCCGTAAGTTTATTTGAGCAAGCTGCTGGCTACAGCTTATCTGTTCTTGTTTGTTTTCTTAGAGGTTGTTTCTGTAAACAAGGTCCTGTGGAGAGGCGAGCAGTGAGCCATATGTAGGACTCACTCAAGGCCAGAATTGCTCCACAGCCTGTTTAACCACCCTGGAGCTGAGCTGTGATCACCTGCTGCTCATGTTGCAGGGAGCAGCGGGGGATGCTATTCTAGATAGTCCATGGATCCAGTTCTCCTTTGTCACTTAGGATTTTTACAAGTCATTTATTTGGACAAACCATTTCCAGCTGTACAGATGATTTTAAAAACTGGGGCAGAAGAAAAGAGATTGCATACTTGAGGTAGAGGTGTTACTGAGTAGTAAAATAGTTGTCTAGCTTTTTTTTTTTTCGAGGTAGGGTCTCTCTTTAGCCCAGGCTGACCTGAAATTCAGTAGTCTCGGGGTGGCCTCAAACTCCTACTTCTGCCTCCCGAGTGTGGGGTGAAAGGTGTGTAGCATCATACCCAGCCTTGCCTAGCATTTGTAAGACCTTGAGTTCCATCCCCAGTAATTGTGGTGATGGGGGAGGGGGCAGTCTCAGACTGAAAGCTACATGCCAAATTGCAAATCAAGAAGAGTTACTCCCATTTTGTGTGCTTTAAAAGATGCCAGAACTACCTTTAGTCCTTCCCCATCTGGGTAGCTTCACAGAAAAGAAGGCTTTAGCGACATGTTACTATGTATAGATGGTACCTCCACTTATCTAGAATAGAGTCTCACAAGAGGACACAGATCACATCATGGCTGGCAGTTGTTGTCTTGGTCAGAAATCAAATTCACTTCTCATCCAATTCCTACTTCCTGAAATTACTTGATTTCATAAAAATAAGGTTTGGGACAGTCTAGATTCTAGAAGGTAGAGTGAGTGGTTCCCAGTGATAACCTCTAAATCTGGGCTTTACTATTGGAGGACAAAAGCACCCCTAACCTATAGGTCAAGAATAAGCATAAGGCAGGAAGAGTGTCCTAGAGGTGATTAGATGACAGTGACTGTGAGACTGGAACAGAAGGCCTGGTAAGAGAGTTTTTGGGGAGCCCAAGAAAGCCAGTTAGGAGATAAGAAAGTATTCATTGTCCCAAAGGAAAAGCTGAGGGAAGAGGGTGGTGAGAAAATAGAGAAAGACTGAGAGCACAGGAGAGTTGTCCTAAGATACCAAAGTGTTCCTGGAATTTGGACATGAATGCTGGGCTTTAGAGCTCCCTCTTAAACTCACTTCACTAGTGTTGACTCTGGTTGAACCCAGAACCAGATTGCTCAGCTCCTTGGAAAGTGACTGAATTCAAGACAGGACACAGTAATGGTCAGCTTGCTGGGCCTGGGGCAGCCCTGTAGTGAGCGGATGGGGAGGGCTGTCCTGGATTTTCCTCTGGGGCTGGCCACCTGGGGTTTACAAGGAGGAAAGAAGGGCTGTGACCTTTCTTTTTCTTATTTCCTTGGTTTTTACTAGGATGGTTTACGAAGATTATCAGGGAACGAATATGTTCTTTCATCAAAAAGTGAGTTGTTTTTAATTTCTTTCATCATTACAATGTTATAGTCAAGGTTAAATAATGAAAATAGTTTTTCTCACTACTAAGAAGTTTCTAGGTATGTCATAAAGCATCAGAAATAAATAGCCATCCTGATGTACGACTACTATCCTTCCTACAAAACAGTTAACCCTTTGTTAACATTATTCTCCAAACCACACCACCACAGGCCTTCTGCAGGCTTCAAGTAGTGTGATCACTCCCATCTCCCTTCATGATGTCCCACCTCGAATCGCCCTAGCCGTGGAAAATGAAGAATATTGGGACTTTGACATTTTTGAACTGGAGGCTGCAACCCAAAAGAGGTGAGTCAAGCTAGAGTCTCAGGGCCTGGGCGAGGACCCACCTGAAGAGTATGGGATTGTGCAGAGCTTTTTCCTGGGTGGAGGGGGATTCTGAGGAAGTAGTAACAGGATGGTAAGTGGTTCTGAGTCTCTTGGGCCTGAGGTATTGTTGGCTTCCCCAAAATGGACACAGCAGATTTTTGGAAGGTGTGAAACTGAGAAAGTGCCTTAACTTTTCCAAAGATCAGTGTTACTTTTGTTTATGTTTCCCTATGAAATGGGATGATATTGAGGTAATAGCAAAGAAGACTGCTCAGAGCCTGGACCAAAATTGGTTAGAAACACACATTTAGGCATACTGATGCATACCTTTAATCCCAGTATTCAGAAGTCAAAGGTGGGAGGATTGCTGTGAATTCAAGGCTAGCCTGGGACTACTTAGTGAATTCCAGGTCATCCTGGGCTAGAATGAGGCTCTACCTCAATATCTCTCTCTCTCTCTCTCTCTCTCTCTCTCTCTCTCTTTCTCTCTCTGTCTCTCTCTTTTTCTTGAAAAGAGATTGTGGTGGTACATGCCTTTAATCCCAGCTCTTGGGAGGTAGATGTAGGAGGATCACTATGAGTTTAAGGCCACCCTGAGACTAGTGAATTCTAAGTCAACCTGGGCTAGAGCAAGACCCTACCTCAAAAAAAAGAAAAGTGGGTAAGGCATTTGATTGCAAAGTCTAAGGACCCAAGTTCAATTCCTCAGTACTCACATAAGCCAGATGCATAAGATGGTGCATCATGCACCTGGAGTTCGTTTACAGTGGCTAGAGGTCTTGGTATGCTTATTCTATCTATCCATCTGCCTCTTTCTCTCTCTCTCTCAAATAAATAAATAATAATTTTTTAAGTTTCTTTTAAAAAGAGAGATTACATCATATTATCTTGGTTGCCATGTTGGCAGTTGGCACAGGGACATTCACACCCCCAGTCATGCTCATCCACTTATGATCACACAATAGGTTTTTGTGTTTTGCTGAATGAGATCTTTAGACTGGGTCATGACACACAGGATGAGGCAGCCACAGCCAGCACAGAGCTGCTGTCAGGGCTCAGGAGAGGTCTGCTCTTGGGCTTCCGAGGATTCATCAGGTTTCATCCTGTCTTGGGGAGCTGTCTCCATGGAGTCCTCAGCTTTGCTCTCAATGTTCACCTTCCAGTACATTTAACATCCATGTGCCCCAGACAGCCAAGCAGAGTGGAAAAGAATACTCCCTTAGCAACTGAGTCTCTGAGGACCTGGTTTGCATACCAGGGACATTATGTCCATGGGAATTCCATTAAGTCAGGTCAGGTTGAGTCCTGTGGACACTTCTTCAACAGGGTCAGTTTCTTAGTCTTCCAAACCCAAAGATCTAGTAATCAAGGTGACTTCTCAAGGCCTTCCCCACTTGCTGGCACTTGGTCTCCTTTTCAGTGGAAACTACACCCAGCTCCAGATTATTAGGTGAGCATGTATCAGTGTCTGACTCATGTGCAGTTTGCAGTTATTTTCTAGGCAGGGAATCTATCAAGTAGCATATATGTCCAGCAAGTCCAAAGGAAAGGAGAGGATTCCAGGTGGTATAAGCTAACCCTGAAAAGGGGGTAATTTTGAGGATTCCACTAGTGCAAGTAAGAATTTGAATCAGAAAGGGTAGTATGACAAACCTCACCCCAGTGAATGGGGAAGTCCAAAAGGACTAAGACCAGAAGCTGTTCTATGGCCCTCTGAAGGTAAGAAGGTAAGAACCTGGCTACTCCATGGTTGGCTGCAAGAGGCCAGTTCTGCCACAGCAGCTACTCTTGGCTGTCTGGTGTACTCTGTAGTCTGGCATAGATTTGTTTGTTAGGCCTGAACCTCTTCAGACTTCTGCATACCAGTTCTTTGCATTGTTTTTTATTGTAGATGTTTTTCTCTATAGGCCTTTGATTTATCTAGGTCTCAAAACATTTGCTCGTTTTGGAATCTGTGAATTCTTAAACTGCCCTGAGTCAATACTGAAATCATGGCTACAAATGATTGAAAGCAATTATCACTCGTCTAACCCCTACCATAATTCAACACATGCTGCGGATGTGCTTCACGCCACTGCCTATTTCCTCTCCAGGGAAAAAATAAAGGTAAGCCCACTTTTGTGCTTCATGCTTAACAGCAATAGCAGTAGGGAAGTCTAATGTTTCTGCCTCCACTGAGTAGTCACTTAGTGTGACCACTAAGAAGTAATCCCCACATATGTGCAGCTTGAGACATAAAGGAAGAAGTGTGTGAAATTGGGTAGGAGACACACTGAAGCCTTGAGGAATCAACATGTTAATCTGAGGCTACACCTTAGCCATTCCCTGAGAGTATAAGCAGCAAGGTATGGTTCCTGGGTAGAAAGCCAGCAAAAAGGACAGAGTTGTTTTGGTGTTTCACTCTGAGCCAGTAGGCACATTCAACATCTTTAGGATTCACTACTACTGTGCAAGTAATTTTTAATTTTCAGTTACTTCAAAATTTGCCTCCTGACCCAGATGGACCAGTGAATTCTTCAGCCCTAAAAATAATTTTCCACATTTTCCACAAATCTTTTCAGAGCCTTGAAAGGGATAGAAAGCTTCCAGATCATTTTATCAAAATCATAAAACTCTGACATCAGCCTAACAAAACTAATATCAAAAGGGAGGAGGAAAACTTGGCATGGTGTTGCACACCTTTAATCCCAGCAGAGGTAGGGGGATCACCATGAGTTCATGGCCACTCTGAGACTACCTAGTGAATTCCAGGTCAGCCTACCCTAGGGAGAAACCCTACCTTAAAAAATTGAAAATAAAAAGAGGGGAGATAGTAGAGGAAACTAGATCAATTAACATATATGTATATCTTAAAATGATTTCTTATTTAGCAATATTAGTTTCTGTTGGTCTGAGTTAAAGTCTCAGGCTACAGGCCTTGTTGGTAAAAATGGGTCTGGAGGAAGACTAATTGTGGAGGTGACTCTTATCTGTTGAGGACTCCCTATATCCTTAACTTGTAAAGCTAAGTTTCAGAAAATATTCCCTAGTAAACATATGTAGAAATATAACTGCTTCAGGGTAGGAATGGGAAAGCAAGATTTGCTCAAACAAAGTGCCTATTTAGATATCTGAGAAATTCTTACCTTTAAAAGTAAAGCAAGAGAGAAAAGAAAGGCTTCCTTGCTTCGGTATCATACCCCAGCTTTCAAAAGATCTCTTGTTTTCAGGCAACTTTAGAACCAATTGATGAAGTTGCTGCCCTCATTGCAGCTGCTATTCACGACGTGGATCACCCTGGGAAAACCAACTCCTTCCTTTGCAATGCAGGGAGTGAGCTGGCTATTTTATACAATGACAGTGCTGTGCTGGAAAGCCACCATGCAGCCTTGGCCTTCCAGCTAACTCTTGGAGATGACAAATACAATATTTTTAAAAACATGGAGCGGTAAGAACAATGTCTGTGAAATATGTTGATGGCTTTGTCTCTGTTTTTTTTTAATGGATTTATTGAAATATAATTTATATGGGCTGGAGAAGATGGCTTAGCAGTTAAGGTACTTGCCTGAAAAGCCAAAGGATCATGGTTATATTCCCCAGGACCCACATAAGCCAGATGCACTAGGTAGCCTATACATCTAGAATTTGTTTACAGTGGCTGGAGGCCCTGGCACACGCAGTCTCTCTCTACCTCTTTCTCTCTCTCTATCTCAAATAAATAAATAAATAAAATATATCTTAAAACAATTTTTTAAAAAAAGAAAAAGAAATGTAATTTACCTCCTTTACATTTCACTATGTAGAGGGCATCAGATTGGCTTTAAGTATAGTCACAGAACTGTACAATCATCACCACATTCAATTTTAGAACAATTTCTATACCTTAACTTCAAATCTTCAAATATCCCCTCCTCACCTCCCACCTAGTTCTTTTAGTCCTGAGCAAGTGCTGATCCTTTGTCATGGGGGTTGAACTCAGGGCCTTGAGCATGTTAGGCAAGCAAGTATTCTACCACTGAACTACATCTTCAGCATCCCCCTTCCTTAAACTTTTTATTGAAAAGTTCCATAACTATAGACAGTAAACCATGATAATTCCTAACCTCCACCCCACCCCCATTCATCTTCCACTGAATCCCTTCTTCTTTGTAATTAATCTCTTTTCTATTTTTTTAAATTTTTGTAAAATTTGAGACAGGGAGAGAAAGAGAGAGAGAATATGGGTATATCAGGGTCTCTAACCACCACAAATGAACTCCAGATACATGTGCCACCTTGTGCTTCTGGCTTACATGGGTCCTAGGGAATTAAACCTGGGTCCTTGGGCTTTGCAGGTGAGTGCCTTAACCACTAAGCCATTTCTCCAGCCTACATCTTAAGTTATGATTAACCTTCTCACCCCTCCTTTTCTCTATACCTTCCCCTGATCCCACTTAGATCATTTCACCTGGTATTCTTCACCTCTCCTTACATATCTCAATACATTCCCCTTAAGCCTTCCTCTTTCCTCCCTTCCTTATGGCCCCTTACTAGGTCTCAGCCCTTTTTAATGTTCTTTATCTTTATTTTTCTTTATTTTAGAGAGCTAGGGGCAGACAGAGAGAGAGAGAAAGAGAGAAAGAAAATGGCACACCAGAGCCTCCAACTGTTCCAAATGAACTCCAGACACATGTGCCACCTTTTGTATCTGGCTTACATGGGTCCTGGGAAATCAAACCTAGGTCCTTTGGCTTTGCAGGCAAGTGCCTTAACTGCTAAGCCATCTCTCAGGCCATAATTGTTTTTGTGTGTTTTTTTGTTTGTTTTTTTTTTTTTCCTCTAAGTTTCCCAGTTAGGTCAAGGAGTTTGCCTGGCAAACTCCTCCCTGTCCTATTGTCCCCAGTAAACTTCTTGCCTTTATCTGTTTATAAGTCATTCCTTTGGGGAAGCCTTCCATGATCTCTCACACTAAGTTAAACTCTCTTTAATTTTTTAAAAATTTATCTATTTATTTACTTATTTGAGAGAAAGAGAGAGAGGAAGAGAGAATGGGCGTGCCAGGGCCTCTAGCCATCTCAAATGAATTCCAGACACTTGCACCACCTTGTGCATCTGGCTTTATGTGGGTACTGGGAAATTGAGTCCAGGTCCTTTGGTTTTGTAGGCAAGCACCTTAATTGCTAAGCCATCTCTTCAGCCCCTAAACTCTCTTAATAACTTAGTATGGAGGTTTTTCTTAGCATATGTCACATTTATAGAAACAGATCTTTAGACTTCTGTCTGCTTTCCCCTTACTAATGATGTTGGCACTAACCTAGCATTTCCACATTTTTAAAATTTTTATTAATTAACTAATTTATATATTTGTGAGAGACAGAGAGAATGGGTGCACCAAGGCCTGTAACCACTTCAAACAAACTCTAGATGCATGTGCTACCTTGTGCATCTGGCTTATGTCAGTACTGGGGAATCGAACCTGGATCCTTAGGCTTCTCAGGCAAGTGCCTTAATTCTAAGCCATCTCTCCAGCCCCATTTCCACATTCTTTTAAAGTGTGACTTCCAATGGCATTAAACTTATAGCTGCAGTACCCAGACATCCTGAATAACAGATTGTTTGTAGGAGAACCTATCTGGTCTGGGTCAGTAACTTATAGCAGCCTCTCATTTGTCACCTGAAACAGGAATGACTACCGGACACTGCGTCAGGGTATTATTGACATGGTCCTAGCCACAGAAATGACAAAGCACTTCGAACATGTCAACAAATTTATCAACAGCATCACCAAACCATTGGCAGCACTAGAAGAAAATGAGGTAAAGGTAATTTACTCTAAGAGGACCAGAGTCTGGGCCTTCACACCTGTGTTATGAAGAACACACACTAGGAGATCTTAAGCCAGGGAGCCTCAGTGAGTGCACTGAATTTAGTTCTCCTTTTTAATTATTGCTTTATTTTGTAAATTTTATCCATTTTTTAGACTTCTTATTGACAGCTTCTGTAAGTATAGACAGTAAACCATAATTCACACCCAGCACCCCCTTATTTCCCTCCTAAATCTACCCTCAACTGAATCCCTTCTTCTTTCTAATTAGTCTCTTTTCTATTGTGATGTCACTGTTTCTTCTTCCTGTTATAAAGGTCTTGTGTAGGTAGTGTCAAGCACTGTAAGGTCATGAATATCATAGCCATTTTGTTTCTAGAAGACAGCATTGTTAGTAGTCCTGTACTTCCTTTGGCTCTTACATTCTTTTCACCACCTCTTCCCCAATGGACCAGAGCCTTGAAGGGTATGATAGAGATGCCTTGGTGTGAAACATTCCCCTGTTACTTCTCTGCTGTGGTGAGCTTTGAGTCACCCCAGTGGTCACCACCTCTGAAAATAGAAACTTCTCTAACCAAAAGTGAGAGTAACATTAATATATGGGCATAAACATAAGTGTTTAAAGGGCAGTTTGGTGGACATAATATCCATTTATCCATTTACCAGACAACAGTAGCTATCTCTCTCCTAGGGCTTATGACCTCCCTAGCCATAGGCTATTGACTAGGCTTTCAGTACCAGGCATGTATTCCCTCCAGTGGAGTGGCCCTCCAGTCCAATAACGCGGTTAGTTTCCCCCATAACAGACATGCCACTATTGTACCAGTTGGCAAATTTGGCCTAGCTGGGCAGCTGTAAAACTTGCAGGGTCCATTGCTAATTAACACCCTTGGTGACCTCTGTTTCCCAAAAAGGTAAATGCTGCATAGGTCTTTCCAGCACTCTAACAGCTAGTCAACAGGGAGGAGGCTTTCATCTCATCTCCAGCTTGATTTCTCAGTGACCTACAGCCCAAGAATATGGAGTCTTCAACAATAGGGTCTTATCTAGTTCTGGTGAGCAACCAAGAACATTGGCAATAGCCTATAATGTTTTGGAGGTGTCAAGGGCCTCCCTAACCAACAATTCTCTGGAAGGTATCCCACCTCTGGCATTGAAATTTTTCTAATAACAGCCTATGGCTTCTGGGTGCACCATTATCCACCTCCACTGGGTACCTCTACCCAAACTTTTTTTTTTTTTTTTTGAGGTAGGGTTTCACTCTAGCCCAGGCTGACCTGGAATTCACTCTGTAGTCTAAGGCTGGCCTCAAACCCCCAGTGATCCTCCTACCTCTGCCTCCTGAGTGCTGGAATTAGAAGTGTGTGCCACCATACCCAGCAACTCCTCTCTTTTAAAAAGAACATAAATATTATTGGCTAACAAAGAAGTAGGTTTTCATATGACTTATTTATAACATCTTAAATTTTGATTAACCCTCCTCATACCTTTCCTTTCCTCCATCCTATCTTATTTTATTTTTTAATATTTATTTGCAAGTAGAGAGAAAGGGAGTGAGCAAGTTATTATGGGCACTCCAGGGCCTCAAGCCACTACAAATGAACTCCAGATGCATGCCTCATTTTGTGTATCTGGCTTTACATGGGTATTGAGATGTTGAGCTATCTCAGTCGTTCCTTTAAATTTTTTAAAAATATTTGAGAGAGAAAGGTTGGCATGCCAGAGCCTCTTGCCACTGCAAACAAAATCCAGACATTACACAGGTACTGGGGAATCAAACCTGAGATGGCAGGCTTTACAAGCAAGTGCCTTTAACCACTGAGCCATCATTTTGCTCTTTCCTCTCTCTCTCACTCACTCTCTCTCTCTTTGGTTTTTTGAGGTAGGGTCTCACTCTAGCTCAGGCTGACCTGGAATTACTATGTAGACTCAGAGTGGCCTTGAACTCACAGCTATCCTCCTACCTCTGCCTCCCGAGTGCTGGGATTAAAAGCGTACGCCACTACACCCACCCCCCTCCCTCTCTTTCTTCCTTTCTTTCGTAGGTTCTTACTCTGATGCCTAGACAAGGCTGGAACTCACAACCATTAGTACCTGAGCTCACTCTCCCTAGTGCTGAGATTACCACATGTGAGTCACCATACTTAGCTGAATGAGGTTGGTGGCTCATGCCTTTTAATACCCGCACTCTGGAGGCTGAGGTAGAAGGATTGCAGAGTTCCAGCCTTGCCTGGGACCCTACCTCAAAAGACAAACAGAAAAATCGTTTAAAATATAAAAAATGGTAGGGAAAAAATAGGCTATGCAAATAGATGTAGACATTTTTTTATACAGTGGGCAATTCCTTCTCCCTGTATTACACATATCTTCTTCCCTCCACTTGGGCGTTTTTTAATTGGAGCCCTGGAGGGCTCTCATCAGCCACCTGCTAATGGGCACTCTCCATGGTAGCAGAAGCTGTCCTTGCAGGAAAGTAGGTTGGAAAGGACCCTCTATTGGGGTTGCAGCAGTGACGATATTGTTGCCCTCCTTTCTGGAATTGAGGCATGGAATCAACAGCTACCTGGCAAGGGTGACATTAAGCCTCTGGCTAGGAAGGAGACCCTCACTGTCACATCCTAGTTCTGCATTACCACTTTGCTTATGAAATGGGGATGGCAAGCCTCAAGGTGTAGACAGGATTCATAGGCATGGCACCGGCTGGTGTTTCATTATACCAGATCGACTGTGTGAAGCCTTTAGGTTCATCAAGCCTCGCCATGAGGCCCACAGATCTACCCCTCTCCCTCCCTGTCTCCTGTCATAATCCTTAGATGTTTGACATACACAAGGATGGCTTACCTCTCAGGCTTGGATCACAACTGCTGTACTTCTAATTTGTTTGGCTGTGGCCTTTGGCTACTTACTCACTGTCCTTCTAGTGTACCAGCCTTGACCCTTACTCCTGTTGAACATGATGTGAAGCCTGTGGAAAACTCTGCTTCCTCACCCTTCCCCATTCTCCCAGTGTGTCAGCCTGCCCCTCTCTGCACCACCTTCCCAAGGGACAGCTACTGCAAAGGCAGCCTTTCCAGCCTCTTTTATTGTCTCCTTCCTGTCATCTTGGGTAGTGCTATTTGTCACTACCTTTGGCTAGACCTATGACACCACATACATGGTTTTCTCCATCAGTTTGTGGCTGTCCAAAACTGAGGTAAATTCTCTGCTCAGCATGACAGTCTGTTGTTCATCTCTGTGGTCACTACTTGGAAGTCGTTAGCCAGTGAGTCAGTGCAGAGACAATGCCATAGGAAATGATTGTTTGCAGGTTGGCAGTGCTGAACTGGAGTCACTGGGAGGGCTGGCAGGAAGCTGGACAGTAGCAGAAAGCAGGAGCTTGAAGACCCCAGGGAAGCTGCAGAGTTGCAGTCGTCCTGTACTCTGCAGAAGACTGAGCAGCCTCATCTCTGGAGCCCACCTGCCCATCTGTCCCCTGGGGATGGGTCTGTTCTCCTCCTTAGACTGTTCTTGTGCACTAAAGTCACATGATGCCTCCTTTGGAAGGCTGCTCCAGAGTGAGGAGACTTGCTTGCTGGGATCCTTGTCATTGCTCTTGCCTTGCCACTCTCTCTTCCTCCAGCAAGCAGAAGTCCTGTTACCCATTGAGTCTCCATTCTGGGAGCTCCTTAAAGACACAGCATCAGAATGGGAGCAGTCAGAGACTCAGGGTAGATCTTCCATCCTGATAGTGGCCCTGCTGTGAATGAATTACCTCACTCATAATTCCAGTGCCCTTGTTTGTAAAATGTACTAGTAATGATGCTTTCCATGGTTCCCACAGGATCTTTTTGTGAGTGCAGATCCAAAGATAAGTTCTTTGTGTACTTGTATATCACAGATGTTAGGGCAGAATGAGGAACTATCACTACATCTGACACAGTCTGGGTTCACTGAAAGCTGATTCCCAAAGCACCTGTCACAAGGAGGGATTGAGAACTGGGCTGTAAAAAGAAGGGAACCTAATGGTCCAGAGAACCCCTTTCTTAGTGTATATTAATTTTTAATAAATATCCTAAAAAGATAAAACCAGCCTTTGAATGCTATCCAATGGGCAAAAAGAGAGTAGAGCCTAAAGGAAAGGCAACCATAAGAAAGATTTACAGTTAAAATAAAGAAAGAAAAAGACAAAGAAGCTGGGCGTGGAGGCACCTGCCTTTAATACCAGCACTCAGAGGCAGAGGTGGGAGAAAGGAAGGGAGGGAGGGAGGGAGGGAGGGAGGGAGGGAGGGAGGGAGAAAGAAAGGAAGGGAAGGAGGAAGGGAAAAGAAAGAAAAAGTCAAAGAGAGGAGGAGGTCAGACCAGCTACTCCCCAGTGCTGCCCTCTAGGTCTGTCTTGCTGAACTCACTGGGCCTTGATTTCCTCCTGGTATGGTGAAAGGCCAAGCTCAGTGCTCAAAGCATCTCCTGCACTGTCTTATGAGACTCTTAACTTGTACATCTGACTAGAGCCTTCCTGTGCGCACAGGACCCCAGCAGTAAGAGGGCTTAGCACAGAGTGCCCCTACTGATTGCTTTGTGTTCTACTCATGGTTCAGGAAACTGGCAAGGACCAGGCAGCCATAGACACTATGCTCAAGACTCCAGAGAACCGGGCTCTCATTAAACGAATGATGATTAAGTGTAGTGATGTGTCCAACCCCTGCCGGCCCCTGGAGTACTGCATTGAGTGGGCTGCCCGCATTTCAGAAGAGTATTTTTCCCAGGTAAGAAACTGCCTCTTACATATCCTGCTACACATGCACACAGACAGGGACCACGAGCTGGTAGACTTGAAACAAAGAAATGGAACTCTGAAATTCTGCCCTTGAAGAACATTTCTTGCATTACACATTTACTGATAATGAATTCTGTTTATCTGAAATTGTGTCCATTTTGTCTTCAATCTTGCAGGACATCTTTGCTTGATATGGAATCTGGGTTGACAGGTTTCTCCTAAAAGCACTTTAAGGAAGCTAACGGTCCTTCATAGTCTCTTTGGCAGAAAGGAAATAAATTGGACAAGGTTTTTCCAGATTTGGTAGAGGATATATGTACATAGATTTAAGAAGTCCAGTGAGGCTTAACGTGTAGTTCAGTAAAATAACACTTGCTCAGAATTCACAAAGCCCTGAGTTTGAGCCCCAGAACCTAAAAAAAAAAAAGCACAGTGAGGGTTAACCCCTGTGAGGTATGCCATAGTCAAATAGCCACAGCATTTTGTTTTGTTTTGTTTTTCGAAGTAGGGTCTCACTCTAGCCCAGGCTGACCTGGAATTCACTATGTAGTCTCAGGGTGGCCTTGAACTCACGGTAATCCTCCTACCTCTGCCTCCCTCCTGAGTACTGGGACTAAAGGCATGCACCACCACGCCCAGCTCATTTTTTTAAAAATTATTTATGTTTGTGGGCAGAGAGGTAGAGAATAGGCACACCAGGGCCTCTTGCCATTGTAAATAAATTCCAGATGCATGTGCCACTTTGTGCATCTGTCTTTACATGGATACTAGGGAATTGAACCCAGCCATTAGGCTTTTCAAGCAAGCCCCTAATAGAATTTCTTTTTTGAGGCAGTATCTCACTGTAGCTCAGGCTGACCTAGAACTCATTATGTAGCCCATGCTGGCCTCAAAATCATGATAATCCTCCTACCTCAGCCTCCCAAGTGCTGGGATTAAAGGTGTGCACCAAAGACTTAAGAAAAAAAAATATTTTGAAATCATTAAAAAAAAATGACAAGTCTTACAAGAAAAAAATCACATTCTCATGTTTTCTGACTTTCTGTCAGAAACTTTGAAGGCCAGAAGACACTGAACATCATCTTTAAACTGCTATTAGAAGAAAACTATCAACCCAGACTTCTATATCCAGTGAGAATATCCTTCAAGAATCAGGGCAAGATAAGCACATTCTCAGATAAGGAACACTAACTGAATTCATTACCAGTGAACCTACAATACAGGAAATGCTAAAGGAAGTTCTTAAGACTGAAAGGAAGTGTTCACAGATGCAAACCTGGATCTTCAAGAAGGAATAAAAAGCACCAAAAATGGTAAATATCTCTGCAGCTATACAAGAATTACTTGTTCTCTACGTTTTTTCTGTACTAAATACATAGGACTACGGTAAGAAAAGCTTTTCACGTTGCAGTGTAGGTTCCATGCTCTGTGTGACTATTAGGTACATGACAGCTACAACAGAACAGCTAGAGAAGAGATTGACGCACATGGTTCTGAGGCTTAAATATTTGACATGAATGTTATACTAGCTCAAGTTAAACAAGAAGGATTTGTATTATAACCCTGTAGCAGTCATCATAGTTTAATAGCTATTAGACCAATTTTAATAGATGTCTAAAATATACTAAAGTAATACGGCCTTGGGTTAATTCCTCAGTACCCGAGTAAAGCCAGATGCACAAAGGGGCACATGTGTCTAGAGTTTGCAGTGGCAGGAGTCTTTGGCTTGCTTATACTCACTCTCTTTCAGCCTGCCTGTCTCTCTTTCTTTCTCTCAAGTAAACAAATAAAAATAACTTAATTAAAAGTCAGTTGTATTTTAAAGTTTTTTTTTTTTAACTTATTAGAGAGATAGGGAAAGAAAGAATGGGCATGCCAGGGCCTCCAGACACTGCAAATGAACTCCTGACGTATGCGCCCCCTTGTGTATCTGGCTTATGTGGGTTCTGGGGATTCAAACTGAGGTCCTTTGGCTTTGCAGCCACATGCCTTAACTGCTAAGCCATCACTCCAGCCCCAGTTGTATTTTATATACCAGCAGTAAGCAATGAGAAAAATGATAGCAAAAACAGTTCTGAGCCAAGCATGGTGGCACACTCCTTTAACCCCAGCACTTCAGAGGCAGAGGTAGGAGGATCACCGTGAGTTTGAGGTTACCCTGAGACCACATAGTGAATTCCAGGCCACCCTGGGCTAGAGTGAGACTCTACCTTGAGAAACAAAAAAAAAAAAAAAAAAAAAAAGACATACACACAGTCCTATTTACAATAGCAATAAAAAGCAAAAATTTACTTCCAGTAGATGTCCAGACCTTACAAAACATTACTGAAAAGTTAAGGAACACTTGCATAAATTGGGAACTACCCTGCAATCACATATTTGGAGGCACAAAGGTTAAGATTCAGCTCTCCCCAGGTCATGTATCCTTTCAACACAGTGCCAGCCAGTCCAGCAGGGGATTTTTTGTTTTGTTCAGTTTGTTTGTTTGTTTGTTGAAACTTGACAAATGAGTCTGAATTACACATGAAAATGTGAAGGACCTTGAATAAGCAAAAGCAAACTTGAAGAACAAAGTTGTTATGCTTATGGTAATTAGCCTCAAAACTTTCGGTAATGAAAATAGTACCGGCATAAAGATAAACAGCAGGTGTGGTGGCACACGCCTTTAATCCCAACACTGAGAGGCAGAGGTAGGCAGATCACCATGAATTTGAGGCCACCCTGAGACTAGCTTGGGCTACAGTGAGACCCTATCTCAAAAATGAAAAAAAAAAACAAACACAGATAAATACAGTTGTAGAACAGAATAGAACCAGACCACATTTACATAGGCATAGGAAAAGTAAAAATTTTTCTGCAAGTGGCATTGGGATGCAAAAAGAACCCCAGCTCCTCCTGCCTCATACCACAGAGCACTCTCACTTCCCAGGAGGTCACAGGCATGACTAGAGAAGCTAAAGCCATAAAGCTTTTAGAGCAACCACAGCAGAATAGCAGAAGCTTAGAAATGGATGAAGATTCCTTAAGCTTAGTTAGCAAGGGCCATAAAAAGAAAATGTAAGAAATTAAACATCATCAAAATAAAAAAAAAAAAATTGCTCAACCAAACACAGCAAAGAAAATGAGTAAGCAGGCCTTACTTAAATCTGATTTCTGACAAAGGACTATATCCAGAGCATATAAAGAAGTGCACCACAGTAGCAAGACAAGTTACCCAGTTAGAAGTGAGTAAATATTACAAAAGATAATATGAATGCCTAGTTAGTACCTGAAAAAGTGCCTTGCTTCATCAGGGGAATTCAAATTAAAGTCGCAATGAATTGCCACCACATATCAGCAGAATGGCCTAAAGTTGAAAACACTGAGGTCAGACATGGTGGCACACACCTGCAACCCCGGCACATGGGAGGTGGAAGCAGGAGGGTCAGGAGTTCAGCATCATTCTAGCTGCACAGTCAGCATGAGACCCTGTCTCAACAAAACACAAGCAAGCAAGCAATAAATGGAAAGAAGGAAGGAAAAGGAAAGAAAACCCCTGACACCACCAAATCTGGTTGAGATGTAAGACAGCTGGACTTGATATACTACTGAAGGTGTGTAAAACATGGCAGCCAGTTTGGTAAGCTGATGAGCATATTTGGTTTTGTGTAGTAAAAATTACCATTTTAGCCAGGCGTGGTGGCACATGCCTTTAATCCCAGTGCTCAGGAGGCAGGGGTAGGAGGATTGCTGTGAGTTCAAGGTCACGTTGAGAATAGCTCGGTATCTGTCAGAAATGGCTCGCTTGACCAATTCTTCACTGGTTGCTCTGGAGATGCTGTCTGTGGGTGGAGCTGCTCCAAGGTGGGCCAAGTTAGATGCTGGAGTCCTGAGATCACAAAGTGTTCTGCTTTGCAGACTGATGAAGAGAAGGAGAAGGATTTGCCTGTGGTGATGCCAGTTTTTGACAGAAACACCTGCAGCATCCCCAAGTCTCAGATCTCTTTCATTGACTACTTCATCACAGCCATGTTTGATGCCTGGGATGGTAAGCATGTCTCTTTTAAGGAGAAAATATATATTAAATAGTAACTGGTGTGTGGGTCTTAGACCTTCAAGGTGGAATTAGAAGAAAGAACGTGTCCTAGATGCCCCACCCTAAAGGTAGAGAGTTGAACTTAGAGTCAAAGGCTAGCAGTAGAAGGGCCTGGATTCAAGCCCAGTGTTTCTGCGTGATCTCCTTATCATCTGCCATCCCCAGCTGTACTCAGGCCCCACTTGGTCTGTACACCCCAAGCTTGGGATGGTTTCTGGGCATGGCATTCTCCTTTTCCATTTGACTTCCAGGTTGGGTCAGCAAGCCTGTCAAATAAAAGCTATCAAGAGGATCCCAAGGCTACTCCTCCTCCCCCATCTCCTTGTGTCAACCCCAAGAGCTGGAGGAGATCCAGGACACACACTTGAGGTTCAGGGAGACAGGGCAGGTGCTATGGCTGAGAAAGGTTTCCTTGTGCTCCAGCCCCTGGTGTTTGCCCTGGTCTCCTTGATATACCAACACCAACACCCTTCTGGCCGCCTTTTGTTTGTTTGTTTTCCAGGTAGGGTTTCTCTTTAGCCCAGGCTGACATGAAACTCACTCTGTAGTTCTAGGCTGGCCCCAAATTCACATTGATCCTCCTACCCTTGCCTCCCAAGTTCCTGGGATTAAAGGTGTGCAACACCATGCCCAGCTGGCCTTCTTTCTTAACATGCTATCATTAGAAAGTATAAACTGGGGCTCAGGGCTGCATCTGAGAGATAGAAGCTTCCCTAAGTATGTACAAGGCCTGGATTCCATCCTGTCAAAGAAAAAAAAAAGGAAGACTAAACCATAAAGGACTGTGAAAGGATATCCCATTTGTGTATATGTCTCTCTCTCTCTCTCTCTCTTTTTCTCTCAACAGCCTTTGTGGACCTGCCTGACCTAATGCAGCACCTGGACAACAACTTCAAATACTGGAAAGGACTGGATGAAAAGAACCTGCGGAGCCTCCGACCCCCTCCAGAATAGTGTGGGGCACTCACTGGGCCCAGAGGTTTTCTCCTGTTCGCACTCCCCTAGCACAGCCCAGAGTCTCAGCCCTTTCAGTATTAGGCAGACCCATTCCCTCATCTGCAGAGCCTGTGACAGGAAGCACATAGGGACCAACCTTCTGTGGCCACCATCCAATGCCATAGTACAAGCCTGCTGCAGAGGCTCTTCAGAAAGGCACCCCAAACCCCAGAATTGCATCAGCTTTGTGTCACCACAGGTCTGGGGCCCCACAGAGCTGTCAGCAGCGCTGTAAAGCAGCAGTCCTCCCAGTTTCCTGCAGCACTTCCCAGAGCCAAGGCTGTGAGATCTGCAGCTGCTGTGCTCACACCCGGGAACACTACTGAAAGTGACCTCCCTCAAGATGGAGAAGCAAAGGAGACATAAATTTTGAGCTTGATTGTTATCAATTATTAAATATTTTATTTATTTTATTCAATATTTTCTATGAGTTTAAAAACACTTGAAAGCCAAAGCCAACTTCAAATGCCATGACCAAATTTACATGATTCATATTCATTCATTAAATACACATGACTTGGTGTACAGACTTATTTTCATAATGTACATTTGAAATATAAAAGGATACATTTTTACTGAATTATAGAAGTACTTGTGTTTGTAAAACTCTTTTCTGTGATGTTAATTGGAAAAAGCTGTTTCCCTGGTGGGTCTCAGTCTAGAGAGCTAGCAGAGAAGGTGGCTTCTATTATCCAGAACCTGGGCACTGAAACATGCCAGTAATCTGGTGCATTTGAAGGTTATTCCTCAGAGAAAAATTACAATGTCACCATTTTTCCTAAAATTTTTAACGGAATTTCTAAAAGTCTGCCTTATTTTATACTGTTTCTAAAAATATGCCCTATAAAAACAAAGAGCAAACATTGAAAATTTAATGATTAACATTTTATAGTCACCATGTTTTCATCTGTCGTGGGAATCTTTGATTCTAGAAATTTGTAAAAGTTCTATATCTTCACATTTTGAATAAGCATAATACTATAAAAGTGACACTTGATGATATGTCAAAATTTTAGTTTCATTTTAAACTTGTATTTTCTTCCAGATAAAAAATGAAATTAAACTATTTGTTTTTAAGATTGTTTATTGCCAGTTCTTTGATGTTTCCTCTAAGAGCATTCATAGTCTTTCTAAGTAAAGTGCATACCTTCATTAATAGAACATATCACTAACTAAATGACCTGGTGCCCCATTCAGATAAGTCAGGTCACTATGGAGAACTAATAAGACAAGGCCTGAAGGGTTTCTAGTGAAACAAAGATTCTTTTATCCTAGGATCAAACATTTGTATAAGATAAGTGTGCTGGGGCTGGAGAGATGGCTCAGTGGTTAAAGGGACTTGCTTGCCATATGCACAAATTTAAAAAAGAAAGGTAGCTGAGCTAGATAGACTATTTCTATATTTTTTTCCTTCCCAGATGCTAGGAAAAAGGAAATTAAAAACACTTCAGCCACCATGAAGTGAGAAACAGCAAAGTATGTAAAATATGGAATTTAAGGTAGGGTCTAGCTCTAACTCAATCTGACCTGGAATTCACTATGTGGTCTCAGGGTGGCCTTGAACTTGTGATCCTCCTACTTCTGCCTCCCAAATGCTGGGATTAAAGGCATGCACCACTATGCCCAGCCAAGATATTTTTTTAAATAGATATGAAAAAGAACCAAATGAAACATTCTAGTGGTAAGAATATAGTGAGAACTAAAAACAGAATAGACAAAATATCTGAAGAGAGAATTTGTAAATTGGAAAACAACAGAGTCACTTAAAACACAAAAGAAGCTAGGCATGGTGGTGCATGTCTTTAATCCCAGCACTTGGGAGGCAGAAGTGGGAGGATCACTGTGAGTTTGTGGCCAAGCCAAGACTACATAGTGAATTCTGGGTTAGCCTGGGCTAAAGTAACACCCTCCAGTGAAAAACAAGCAAACAGCAGAGACAAAAAATTGAAAATACAAAAAAGGCTAAAATAATGGAAATAGAATGAAGGAGGTGCACTTGTGCCTAGCCAGTAGATCCATGAGGGACAGTAGATTTAGATAGGCACTCTTAGCCAAGGCAGGGTGAAAGGTCACCATGATTTGATAGACATCATCATCAGATTTCAAATGTTCCAACCTATACAAGCAAAAGAAAATTGATATATATAGTATACAGAGAACTGAGAGAACTAAACAAGCCAGTGTGGTGGCACATGCCCTTAATGCCAGCTCTCAAAGGCAGAGGTAGGAGGATCACTATGATTTTGAGGCCAGCCTGAGGCTACACAATGAATTCCAGATTAGTCGGGGCTAGCATGTATCCTACCTCAAAAAAAATAAAATAAAATTAGCCAGGTGTGGTGGCACATGCCTTTAATCCCAGCATTAGGGAGGCAGAAGTAGGAGTAGCGCCATGAGTTCGAGGCCACCCTGAGACTACATAGTGAATTCCAGGTCAGCCGGAGCTAGAGTGAAACCCTACCTCGAAAAACAAAATAAATCAATAAAATGAGATAAACCGAACAGAGAGTTCTTCAGAGAAGAAATAGAGATAGTTCATGAACATGTTTTTTTAATATTTTTATATCTAAGGAGAGAGAGACAAAATGGTTGTGTCAGGGCCTCTTGCCACTGCAGACAAACTCCAGATGCATGCACCATGTTGGGCATCTGTGCCGGGCTCCTCCCCAGCGGGTAGGTAGTGCTGAGGAGGGACCAGGCCCGCTGGTTCCTCCCAAGGGGTTGAGAAAGAAGGATGAATGTCAAACAACTCAGAACCTCTCCTAGTCACCAGAGAAAAAAAACCACACTGAGTCAGGAGTCTTGTCGAACTCAGTTTATTGTTACAAGCAGTTGCCTGTATAATGTTGGGAATGAAGGTGGGGATTCTAGGACTGGGGGAGGGGGAGGTAAGGGCCAATAGTAAACTGTGACTATTGAAATGATAATTCCAACTCCTGGGCAGAAGTAGCAAGCAAGAAGCCATTAGGTGTCTTGCTGAGTCCTAGCTGGCCAGAGGCAGATCACCAAACTTTAGCTAGGCTCAGGAAGTTCCACTATGCCCCACACCCATGCCTCTCAAGGCCCAACATCTCCCCCTTTTGTTTTTGTAAGAGCATTAGTCACCATGGCCCCTGTCTTAGGTTGTCCCCCTCTGGGGATCTTACCCGCCACTGGGTACCATGTGTTTAGCTCTCTGGGAACCCACTCCATGGCCTATCTTAGGTTGTTTCAGTCAGTCTGAGATCTTACCTGTCATTGGTCACATGGAGGGCAGAGGAGGTGGCAATGGGTCATCTGAGGAACTTAATTCCTGAGTTGCCAGCCTGTGGTAATGTATCTCAACCTGATGGAGTTTTATTGCCTCTAGCCGCTGGTGAATGAATTGTGTAATTTGTTAATTACACAAGGCCTGACAAGGAGGAGGAGAAGGAGGGGCCCAAGTAAAGGGAGAAGGTAGGGCAAGAAGCCATATAAGCCCATCCACAGTGGGCTATCCTGGAGGTCCCGCCTTCTCTTCTCCAAGTCTTCCTGGAGCCTCTTAATCTTGTCCTGGATGATTCCTGATTTATTGGCGTAAAAGCAGAATTTTTCCTATAAAAACAAGCATATGCCTCCCTTTTCAGCCATTAGTAGGTCTAGTCCCCTCCTGTTTTGTAGGACTACCTCTAGATGTTGTTAGAAATAGGTCTCCCTCTGATAGAATCAAAAGAGGGCATAGGGAGGGCCTCATTTCCAGTAGTGATATCTACATCTGGGATTAAAGTGGGGGGCACAAAGGCCCATCCAATTGGTGGACAGAAAGTCATAGGCCATCCTGCCTCCACAACATAAACCATTCCAGAAGGCAGGCAGCGTTGAGCATTGGGATCAGTTGTGTTAAAAGTACAGAAGGAAGGATGAATGTATCCCACATCTATACTGGAATTATTAGGGGAAGGTGGGGTCCAAATGCAAGTTCCAGAGGAAACATTGGGAAAAGCTAGACGGGGATGGGGAAGGTGGCTGAGCAATTTTTTAAGGTTCTTTATCTTTAGAAAAATTTAAAATATTTAGGGTAAATAATGCCTTTTTTAGTTGGTCATGTGGGGATAAAGGATTCCCCCTTTTGTTTTTGTAATTGAGACTTAAGAGTCTGATTATCCTATTTTTAAATTTTTAGTTGTATTATGGTAGTATAATCCTTATATATGAGGTATAGAAAGTAGACATATCTCATATTTTAAATATTTAATACTTATAAGTATCTCATATTTTAAATATTAAACATTTATAAACACAGGCAGAACCTGTTACCAGTCTTGAAAACAGTACCAATTGATTTATAGACTAACTTATTTAACCTAGAAATTTTTAGCACCTGTGTTTGAAAACATCTCTGATTAGTTTATAACTGTATTGGTACCAATTACCCAGAGAACATTGGAAACAGAACCATAACACTTGATAAATCTTTTTGAAAGAGAAAACATTATTTGATAACCCATGATTTTGGCTTAAGCTTGATGGTTATTGATTTTATGTACCACAGAAACTTTTATTAACATAAAACAATTTTATGTTTTACCCATGACTTAAATTTAATAAAGCGGCCAGGTGCGGTGGCGCGTGCCTGTAGTCTCAGCTACTCGGGAGGCTGAGACAGGAGGATCGCTTGAGTCCAGGAGTTCTGGGCTGTAGTGCGCTATGCCGATCGGGTGTCCGCACTAAGTTCAGCATCAATATGGTGACCTCCCGGGAGTGGGGGACCACCAGGTTGCCTAAGGAGGGGTGAACCAGTCAAAACTCCCGTGCTGATCAGTAGTGGGATCGCGCCTGTGAATAGCCACTGCACTCCAGCCTGGGCAACATGCGAGACCCTGTCTCTTTTGGTCCTTATTTCTAGTCCTTTTTTTTCCCTTTTGTTATTATTGTTGCTTTGTTTTTCGTATTTTTTACCGATGAACTCTAAAGATATTTTTTTTTTCCCCAGGGCTTCATAAGTTTATGGATATATATCAATATTGTCAGGGTCTCCTTTCTTGTGATTATCCCTTATCGCTTCTTTATCCTTAATATTCTGGCCACGGTTTTGTTTCTTTACAGTTAAAACTCACCGATTTAATTATGATAATACGTATCTTGTGGCCTCCTCAGTACTGACCCCTACTGGAATATTGTCAAAATATCTCCAAAAAAGGATGTTATTACTCAAGGAACTGATAGTGGCTGCTCGTTTGCCCAAAACCAACTGGAGAAAAATACCCTGAGAATAGAAGTTCCTTCAACAATTTGCTGAGTTGGGCTTGTGACTTAGTGGCAAAAGATGTGTTTAGCTGTGCCGGAAGTCCTGGGTCTTATTCTCGACATGTTTTTTTGTGCTTTTTATGAATACAGCCAATTTATATTAAGTCTTTATTTTATTTTATTTTATTTTTTTTGATTTTTTGAGGTAGGGTCTCACTCTAGCCCAGGCTGACCTGGAATTCACTGTGGAGTCTCAGGGTGGCCTCAAACTCATGGTGATCCTCCTACCTCTGCCTCCCGAGTGCTGGGATTAAAGGCGTGCGCCACCACGCCCGGCCTATATTAAGTCTTACTGCGGATGAACACAAGATGAACTTTTGAGAACTTGGAAGCTAGAGCTAAAGATAGAAGCCTCATGAAAGTATGCTAACTTAAAATGTAAAGGTCCTGGGGCTTTATCCCCAGCACTGCAAAAAGAAAAAAAAGAATGAAATAATTAAAAAGTCATAGACAAATAATTAGATTTTACTAAGTGGGAAATGGTGGTTTTTAATCCATCCTGGTAAACCAATGATTTTATCTTATTAGGGTTACTTAAAGAACTAATCGTGAGGGGTTACTTACAAGGATATGAGCTACTCAACTCAGGCAGCTGTATCCACAAAAACTCCACTACTCACAGAAATTGCACCTCTGGAATTCACTGCACAACTTCCAGATTTTAAAGAAAATCTTGCCCTTCTACACCACAAAAAAAGAGACTTTTTGTTTTATTTTTACTTTTTGGCTTTTTCGAGGTAGGGTCTCACTCTGGTCCAGGCTAACCCGGAATTAACACTGTCATCTCAGGGTGGCCTTGAACTCATGGCAATCCTCCTACCTCTGCCTCCCGAGTGCTGGGATTAAAGGCGTGTGCCACCAAGCTCAGCTTAAAAGAGACTTTTAAAAAATATTTATTTGGGGCTGGAGAGATGGCTTAGTGGTTAAGTGCTTGTCTGTGGAAAAAAAAAAAAGAAAAAAAATTTGATAAAGCTTAAGCAAGCTATACAGGAAGATGAAAGTTATCATTACTGAAATTAAATCACTTAAACCTAAGTGATTAAACCTAGTTATGACCATTCAATAGAATTAGCATAAATAAGACAAAAGCTATTTTTAAAGTTACAATGTCTTTAGGTATGAGTATTTCACCTTTGGAAAATAACCACTTCTATGTGAGCCTTTATCTTAAGAATAGTTAAAACCTTGATGAAAAGAGGAACCTAATTTACTTTACTGAGAGAGTCTAAAGCCAGTTTTATAACCCTTAAATCATAAAAAATTAGCATCAGTGACCTGTTAATGAGTGAGGTCTTATCATAAGACTCAGTTTCTCCATTGATTAAAACCTTGGCATCAGGTAAACATTAGATTTAATCCAATTAAATGCTTTAATGAAGAGGCCCTTACCCTGATACACACATTAGATAAGCCTGATGCTTATGTAAGGAATTTGTAACCTGGTCAAATACCTTGACTCAGTTTACCTGTTTAACATTTTGTCTAGTGAGAAACTTTATCTAACAGATGTGACTTTAGGTGTTTAAAAGAGAAGAACTAAAGAGAACCATAGTTATATGTTATGCTCCTTTTTCTTTGTCAGAGACAATTGGCTATTTTGTCTCTAGTCAGAGTCTGGGGGACACGTGGCTTAAACTTGTATGGGGTCTGAGATAAAGGGGGTTTTATCCATTTTTTTTTTTTAGAGTCCAGCTTTCCATGAATTTAAGTAGTATATGTTGGACAGCAAGAGCAAAATGAAATTACAGAGCAGAGAGATAAGCTTCTTGACATTTCTTATCCTATTCTGAAGTTGTTTGTTTTTACATAGAAAATTTATCCATTTGCAAAACACAAGGTGATAGATCTTGTCTATGTTTAACCTGGTTAAACCTCCAATCACATCTGTACTTATGACTTTGTGACCCACCTAGCATAGGTATCACCTGTCTCTAATGTAAGATGAATTTAGATTAAGACTATGTCCCTATATAAAACTTTTAGAGTATCCTTAAGAGTCTGTAAACAGTTGAAAAATCTCTAACTTTAGGCATGGTGTTTAGGTTTAGCCTGAAAATTCTTTCCTACATATGCACATCAGTCCATTACAAATTTAACCTTGATTAAACTCTCTGGGCCTGGGCAGCAGGACACAGCCAGCCCTTATGCCAGGAGCCCAGTTCTAACAAAGTCCTCTGCAGTCTTTCCTTTCCCTTAGAAAGCTCATAAGCCAAACCTCGAAGTTCAATGCTGTTTGCACTTAGCACTTTTAGATTCTCATTAGAATAGTCCATAAAATTTGGCTTACCACTCCAGAAGACACCTTCAATTGTAAGCACCAAGTCCATGCCTATCCCTTTAAAACAAAGGTTCCAAAAGATCAACATCCACATGGTCAGGTTCATCTCAGTCCACTTCTTGGTACCAAGTTCTGTATCAGATAGCTTCAGGTTCGCTGAGATAAACTTCCAGACCAGGTACAGTTATGGAGAGAGGGATATTTATTGAAGCTTACAGATTTCAAGGGAAGTTCCATAATGGCAGAAAAAGCTGGCCTACCTTCACAGGCCCAAGCAGAGACAGAGAGAGAGAGAGAGAGAGAGAGAGAGAGAGAGAGAGAGAAGCACAAGCCTAAAGGTCAAAAGTCACACAGTGTGTCCACTAGGGACATATGACCCATTTAGAAATACAAAAGCCGCAGATGCAGCTTGCTGGGACCCAAAAGTGAAAGGAAAGAGAAAGAGAACGAAGAGATGTTGACAAGCAAGTACAGGTTATAGAAGCAAAGTTTAGCACATTAAATATGAGGACTGCCTCATAACTTATGAGGTTATGCTCACACATGTACACCAATTAACCTCCTCAACAAGAATGCCTCACATGGGGCACTAGTCTGCCGGGTTCCCAGAACCCCACGTTAGGCGTCAGATGCCAGGCTCCTCTCCGGTGGGTAGGTAGTTGCCCCGGCCAGTGGGGAGTTGAACAAGGACTTGGGGAGAAGCTAACCTGAATGGGGGAGGCAAACAGACACAAGAAGGAGACCAAGCTAGGTATTTGTCAAGGTCTCGAAGTTTATTTTTACACATGGTTTTTATAGGGTTGTAGGGGGAAGGAGTCATAATCAGGCCAGAGATCACAGGGTTACTGGCTAATTGCAATTTCTTTGTTTCTTCATCAATTACTGGCAGTACCAGGAGAGGCTATCACCCAGGCGTAACGGCTCCTTCATTTCTGGTAACAGATCATTAGATGAGGAAATAGAAACTTAACTTGCTATATGGCAGTTTCTGTCAACATGGCCGAGGTTTGGTTCATAGCTCCCAACAGGTAGTGCTGAGGAGGGACCAGGCCCGCTGGTTCCTCCCAAGGGGTTGAGAAAGAAGGGTGAATGTCGGATGACTCAGAACCTCTCCTAGCCACCAGAGAAAAACCACACTGAGTCAGGAGTCTTGTCGAAGCAGGAACTCACTTTATTGTTACAAGCAGTTGCCTATATAATGTTGGGAATGAAGGCAGGGATTCTAGGATGGGGGGGGGGGGAAGGGCCAATAGTAAACTGTGACTATTGAAATGATAATTCCAACTCCTGGGTGGAAGTAGCAGGCCAGAAGCCATTAGGCGTCTTGCTGAGTCCTAGCTGGCCAGAGAGATCACCAAACTTTAGCTAGGCTCAGGAAGTTCCACTACGCCTCATGCCCAGGCCTCTCAAGGCCCAACACATCTGGCTTTACAGGGTACTGGGGAATCAAACCCAGGCCAGCAGGCTTTGCAAACAAGCACCTTTAACCACTGAGCTATCTCCCCATTCCTAGTTCATGACTATTTGAAACTGTTCAACCTCATCAGCCATCAGGGAAATGCAAGTTTAAATTACTTTGAGATTCCATTTCACCCCTGTCAAGATAACTATAACCAAGTAAAGAAATGACAACAAATGCTGCCAACAATGTGGATAAAGAGGAATCCTTATTCACTTTTGGTAGGATTGTAAAATGGAATAGTTACTGTGGAAAACTGTGAGGTTCCTCAAAAAACTAAAAATAGAGCTGCCATATGATTCAGCTACACCACCCTTGAGTGTATATTCTCTATCCTGCCACAGAGACTCCGGCACTTCTTCCATGTTCATTGCTGCTCTGTGCACAATAGTAAGGAAACTGAATCAGCCTAGATGTCTGTCAGCTGATGACTGGAGAATGACGATGTGGTACATGTACACAATGGAATTGTATTTGCTGTAGTGAAAAATGATACTGGTCTGGAGAGTGTCAGTGGATAAAGTGTTTGCTGCTGTAGCCTTGCTACCCAAATTTGATCCCCAAGCCTCACATAAAAATCTGGAAGGTGAGCTGGAGAGAGGGCTTAGCAGTTAAGACACATGCCTGCAAAGCCTAAGGACCCAGGTTCGATTCTTCAGGTCCTATATAAGCCATATGCACATGGTGGCACCTGTGTCTGGAATTTGTTTGCAATGGCTAGAGGCCCTGGTGCGCCCATTCTCACTTTCTTCCTCTCTCTCTCCCTCTCTTTGTCTCTAATAAATTAATAACTAAAAATAAAATATTTTTTTAAAACCTGGAAGATACGGTAGACTTCTTTATTTCCAAAATGCTGCTGGAAAAATGGGAGACAGGGACAGGAGAATGTTGTAGAAGCTGGTGTCTAGCTCAGCAAAAGAAAAACGGTGAAATCCAGGTGTGGTTGCACACACCTTTAATCCCAGCACTCAAGAAGCAGAGGTAGGAAGATCGCTGTGGGTTTGAGGACACCCTGTGACTACATAGTGAATTCCAGGTCTGCCTGGGCTACAGTAAAACCCTACCTCAAAAAAAAAGAAAAGAAAGAAATGCTGCCTGGAACAAAGTGGAAGGTGGGACAGACACCTGCAAGTAGTCTTCTGACCTGCACAGGTGTGCTTTGGAACCCATACACCCACATCCATACACTCAGAACAAAAAATGGTAAGAAATTTATAGGAAAAATTGGGCTGGAGAGATGGCTTAGTGGTTAAGCGCTTGCCTGTGAAGCCTAAGGACCCCGGTTCGAGGCTCGGTTCCCCAGGTCCCACGTTAGCCAGATGCACAAGGGGGCGCATGCGTCTGGAGTTCGTTTGCAGAGGCTGGAAGCCCTGGTGCGCCCATTCTCTCTCTCTCTCTCTCTCTCTGTCTCTCTCTCTCTCTGTCTTTCTCTCTGTGTCTGTCGCTCTCAAATAAATAAATAAATAATTTTTTTAAAAAAAGAAATTTATAGGAAAAATTGATGGAACTGGAAATATATTAAGTAAACCAGACTTAGACAGACACCACATGCCCTCTTGTATGTAGATCTCAGTTTGTCATTTTTCTATATGTCTGCCTATGTGGGAGTATGTGTGTAGAGCCAGGAAGCTAGAAAGGGGCCCATGAGAGGGGAACTTGAGGCTTTAAGGGGGAGGGGTGGGAAGGTACTAAAACACCTGTGACAGGAAAGTGGAAGAAGAAATACTGGTGGTTGAAGGGTGTAATTTGGAATGGGAGAGATGGGGAAAGAAGGGAGCTGGATGGTAGTTTCCATCAAACCTATCTGGGTAAGATGGCAGCATAGTAGCCATGCCAAAGCAGCCGGAGGGGGGCGGTGGTAGCAGAAAAACAGAAAAAAAAGACTCTTCTACTGAAAAGTGAAAGTGCATAAGGAATTATCAACCACAGCAGAGAAGCAGAAACCAGCCGGAATCGGCTCCGCTGCAGCACCGCGTCTGTGGGTGCACCTGGCCCGCCCTGCCTGAGTCTGGGGAACAGAAACCAGTGGAAGGGACTTTTCCACTCACACCAACCTCCTCACAAAGTCAAGAAACCTGAAGAAGACAGCAGGGTCCAGTTGAGCAGCTGCTGAAGGAGATCACAAAGGAGGCCAGCTGAGCAGCTCCAACGCTACTCCAGGCACCCTGCCCAGCCTCCCTGACCCCAGTCCCAATGTTGGGAACCACCGGAAAACTCATCCACCCTCCAGCCACACAGCATCCAGCACAGCCAATCATAACACCAGATCCAGCGGCCCAAGCAGCCTAACCAAGTACACAGCACAACAGGACATAAGGATATTCCACAACAAAAACAGGCTAAGGGAATATATGACCATTAAACCAACTCTATAGAAAATGCCTGGAGCATTATCAATGTGAGGACGCTCCCTCCTAACTCTTGGGTTTCATTTGCCCTCCCTAAGTCTGGGAGACATCCCTGGTGGAGGGACTGGCCACTCTAGTCCTTGTCCTCCCCGAACGGTCTCTAAATTATCTGTTCCAAAAGAACCTCCACTGGCATGTCTCAAGGCTAATATAAAGGAGCTCAAACTTCCTGAACTCCTTCCTGCCTGCCAAATTACTCCAATTCTCTATCCAAATTTGGCCATAATATTCTCTAAACAATGGCCAATGCTGGGCTAAATATGATAGTGTAGATTTCAACATTTTCATTGGTTTTGATAACTTTCTTTGATGACAGGGCAAAAGGTAAGTGTGGCTCCCTCCCCGGTTCCTGCCCCTCCTAAAACTACATCTCACACACAGTTCTGTCAGCCAGCCATGACTTGCCAGGGTCTCACCCTTTCACACCAAATTCAAGCCATCTCACTAAATCAAATACAAACCCTGCCTTCTTTAAAAAAAAAAAAAAAAAAAAAAAACTCCTGTCTTTACTCTCTTTAACTCCTTCTGCATATGGATACCTACTTTCTCTTTTTTGTTTTTCCCCTTTCCTGCTAGAGAAAAACCTGCAGGGGAGGCGAGACAATCACTGTAAACCAGCAACTACCTCACAGCTAGATAAAATAAACAAACACAGGCACCTTCGGAGGTCCTTGCGGGTGGCTAATGGCCAGTAGAAAAAAGAAATCAGCTTCAAAATTCAAACTAAGGACAGCTATTGCCCTGTTGTTATTGGTGGCTGTTGCAGTCCAGTTCGCATTGCTGGTAGAAATCACCCAACCAAGAGCAGCTTCTGAGAAAAAGAGGTTTATTTTGGCTTACAGGCTTGAGGGGGAAGCTCCACGATGGCAGGGGAAAACGATGGCATGAGCAGAGGGTGGACATCACCCTCTGGCCAGCATAAGGTGGACCACAGCAACAGGAGGGTGTGCCCAACACTGGCAAGGGGAAACTGGCTTTAATACCCATAAGCCGGCCCCCAACAATACACTCCCTCCAGGAGGCGTTAATTCCCAAATCTCCATCAGCTGGAAACCTAGCATTCAGAACACCTAAGTTTATGGGGGACAGCTGAATCAAACCACCGCAGTGGCTGTCTGTCCCGGGCCCAAACCCCAATCCCATACAGTTTCTGGTGTCCGCCCTATCTCTTTCTCCTTTCACCATGATAAATTGCTTGAAAATTCCAACTCCCCTGGGCTCTCAAAACTCCCAGATGGTTGAAACAGATCTCCATTAGCCAGATAGAATAATTCACGTGCCCTACCTCTGACCATCGAGAGGCCATTTGCCGTAGCCACTTCATTTTAGCCCAAAGAGGGAGTAAGTAAGCCTCCGTCTGTCTGTCTGTCTTCATAAGGTACCTAGGAAGACAGACCTGGTTTCCTTGTCTTGTGCTCAAAGGATTGCCCTGAAAGCCTCCAGTCAAAATGCCTGCTTGCCTTTTGAACTCCCTGTCCTTCTCCAGGAGGTCTCCAACCTCTGTCTTCAGATCAGAGACTCCTGATCCTCAGAAAGATGTCCCTGCACTTTTCACCCTTTGTGAGTTCCCAGATTTGTAAAACTCCACTGGCCTCCCTGCTGGGTTATCTCCTGACCAATCTTAAAATGACACAATTGGCTTCCAAATTCTTTTTCTTTTTCTTTTCTTTTGTTTTGTTTTTCGAGGTAGGGTCTCACTCTGGTTCAGGCTGACCTGGAATTAACTACATAGTCTCAGGGTGGCCTCGAACTCATGGCAATCCTCCTACCTCTGCCTTCCGAGTGCTGAGATTAAAGGCATGAGTCACCAAGCCCAGCTCTAAATTCTTAAAGGTCTTGATAACTTCATAAACTGAATTGGCAGCTGACTGTTCTTCTACCCATGATCTCTTCTCTATCAGTTATGCTCTCTGGCCCAGGCCCTCCTGGGGAACAACCTTCCTTCCACCCCATTCCTATTAGTGCCCCACTCTTCCTTAGCTCAAGAAGATGACCTCAAGCCCTCCTTTACCGTGCCACTACAAATGACAATCTAATCCTAAACTGTAGTTCCTTGCTTAACCTGTTTCTGTTCAAAGTACAGTTATAAAACTGGCATTTAAAAATGGCCTCCAGCCCATTCTCCAGACTCCACTGATTTCCTGGTGCCTCTTGTTCTACCTTGAAGTTTTCTAAGATGATTTGCTTTCCCAGAGAAATCTGCATCTATGATCAACAGGCACATGGTGAGATGGGGGCTCTGTTCTCTCCTCTGTGGAACGTCATAAACGGTGGCCACACAGATTGTCCTTTATGGCTCCAGGTAGAATCAATAATAGGACTTGCTCATCAACTCCACGCCTTCCCAGAGGGCATGCAGGCCTCTCCCGCAGGTTAAGAGTCCCTTCTCCCCCCACAAAAAAGTAAACTAAAATTAAGACATCTTTTCATGTTTCATATTCTTTTGCATGTCTAAATTCGTGGTCACTAATTGTTCCAATGCTTATGGTCATTAAGTATTCTGATGATTATAGATATATTTTAAGATAATGTTAAGTTGCTAAAATCTGGTTTATGATACATTGCTGACTTTATGCTTGTTCATGCTTATTACACAATTATATTCCAGGGTGATCCTGTCTCTAACAATGCCTTTTGAATGTTTATGAATTAAATCTTTAGAGAAATGATTGATTTGCGTTTACTGACAAAACACAAACATATTGATATGTTTCACCTATATTTATCAATATTAAGATATGATATACATGCTTTCTGTTGAATAAAATTATTTTTTTTAATCTTATTATATTTCTAATGTTCTGAGCCTACACCAGTCTGGATGGAGTATAATCAATATATCTATGAAAATGTGTGGATACACCTAAGACTTTCTGTAAAACAGCAAATATTGCACTCCCCTCTTCTGAAACTGCTGCAAGGAAGATTCCTTTATGATAGCTAATAGATAACAAAAATTCTGTAACGATTTACAACTAAATATAAACAAACAGGAACTGACTTCAGGCCTGGCCCTTTTAGACAGTGTATAAGTACTGTATCTCAGGAGACAACAACCTCTCTTATTTGACAGAAAGGAATGTCTTAATCCTCACAGACCATAAATCTGTTTCCTCTACAAGCACAGGAAAATTCAAACACAGGATTGTCAAGGATGTGAAACTTTAGCACAATCAGTGTTTGGGAACTCCATACATGAAAGCCTCCGTGAAAGCTCTTTCCCTCTCTCTGAAGTAAATTCTGCCTAAAAGTGTGTCTTCAGGGCTGGAGAGATGGCTTAGCGGTTGAGCACTTGCCTGTGAAGCCTAAGGACCCCGGTTCGAGGCTCGGTTCCCCAGGTCCCACGTTAGCCAGATGCACAAGGGGGCGCACACATCTGGAGTTCGTTTGCAGAGGCTGGAAGCCCTGGCGCGCCCATTCTCTCTCTCTCCCTCTATCTGTCTTGCTCTCTGTGTCTGTCTCTCTCAAATAAATAAATAAAAAATTTTTTAAAAAACTGAGTCTTCAGTTAAAGTATTTTCAGTTAAGATGGGTTAATATAAAAAGTTGTTTTTCTGTACTACTCTTGCCTTAATTGTTTATCTAATTCAAACTTAACTCTCTGTAATCAGTTGATAAATTTAGTTACAGTGCCACATCTTATATTGAAATAAAAACTGGGGTTAGCAGCTGACAGAAAGCTGGAAGAAGCCATTTTGCATGCAGTTCAATGGGAGAAAGATAAATCACCAGTGAAAATACTCAACAGTAGACACTGCAAGCCTTAGATTTGGCCACCCAGGCCAAATGAGCCAACGGGTACCAGAGTGGCACATCTGTCATGGTGGAAACCAACTGCCCTCTAATTGGACTGCAGGCCAACTCCATGGGAGGGAACACATCCCTGATCCTGTAAACAACAGGGGCAGTCATGAGCCCTAGGGGTGTAATGTCTGCTAAATGTATATACTATGCTTACCAAACTGCCCAGTAAGCACTTCTCTTAATGTTCATACCCTTATATTAATGCTACTCTCACTTTTGGTAGAGAATCTTCTCTTTTCAGATGGTAGTGACCACAGGATGATTCAGAAGGCATCATGGTGCTGGGAAGAAGTGACAGGAGTGCTCAGTACTGCAATATCTCTATCACACCTTCCAAGGCTCAGGGTCTAATGCAGAAGAGGTGGCAGAAAAGAATGTAAACGCCAAAGGAAGGGTAGGACTCCTTACAACATGCTCCCCCCAGACACAAAATGGCCTGGATATCCATGAGCTTACGGTGCCTGACACTACCTACACAAGACCATCATAATAGGAGGAAAAGATCATGACATCAAAATAAAAGAGAGACTGATTGAGAGGGGGAGGGGATATGATGGAGAGTGGAGTTTCAAAGGGGAAAGTGGTGGGAGGGAGGGCATTACCATGGGATTTTTTTTATAATCATGGAAGTTGTTAATAAAAAAATACCAAAAAAATGATTGAAGCAAAAAAAAAAAATGGGGTTAGAAAATATAAAAAGCTGCTGGGCATGGTGGCACACGCCTTTCATCCTAGCACTCAGGAGGCAGAGGTAGGAGGATTGCTGTGAGTTCAAGGCAATCCTGAGATTACAGAGCAAATACCAGGACAGCCTGGGCTAGAGAGAGACCCTACCTCAAAAAAAAAAAAAAAAAAAAAAACGAACAATCAAAAAGTAAAAGACCCTGACCCTAAATTATGTCCTGTATTGTAAAAAACTTTTTTTGTTTAATTTTTATTTATTTATTTGAGAGAGACAGACACACAAAGAGAGAGAGAATGGGTGCACCAGGGCCTCCAGCCACTGCAAATGAACTCCAGACGCGTGTGCCCCCTTGTGCATCTGGCTAATGTGGGTCCTGGGGAATCGAGCCTCGAACCAGGGTCCTTAGGCTTCACAGGCAAGCGCTTAACTGCTAAGCCATCTCTCCAGCCCAGAACTTTTTAAAAAATTTTTTTTGTTTATTTATTTGAGAGCGACAGACACAGAGAGAAAGACAGATAGAGGAAGAGAGAGAGAATGGGCGTGCCAGGGCTTCCAGCCTCTGCAAATGAACTCCAGATGTGTGCGCCCCTTTGTGCATCTGGCTAACATGGGACCTGGGGAACCGAGCCTTGAACCGGGGTCCTTAGGCTTCACAGGCAAGTGCTTAACCACTAAGCCATCTCTCCAGCCCCCAAAACTTTTTAAAAAAATATTTTACTTGCATTTATTTATTTGAGAAAGAGAGAGATACAGTAATAGTCAGGTAGAGAGAGACAGAGAATGGACCTACAACCACTGCAAATAAATTCCAGATGTGTGCACCCCCTTGTGCATATGGCTTATATGGGTCCTGGGGAGTCAAATCTGTGTCCTTTGGCTTTGCAAGCAAATGTCTTAACTGCTAAGCCATCTCTCCAATGGCCCCCCTTTTTTATGTAGAGTTTCACTCTAGCCCAGGCTGACCTGGTATTCACTATGTAGTCTCAGGGTGGCCTCAAACTCACAGTGATCTTCCTACCTCTGCCTCCCAAGTGTTGGGAATAAAGATGTACGCCACCACGCCTGTGCTGTGATAGACTTTTGTACTGGTAATGTTCCACACTGCGTGGTCTTGTGTACTGACGCTGTAGTTTTTGCATGGTTTCAAGACCATAATTTTTTTTTTACAGCTTTTGACCTATACTGAAAATCATCTTGTGTTTTTTCTTAAAAGATTGATATAAATGACCATCTGGACATGTACAGTTCTGCCAGTTCACCTGGGAGGGCCCTATAGCAGACAACTCCATCTATCAAGGCCCCTTTTGATGGTTCTCCAAGGCCTAAAAGTCAACAAGAGTAGAGACTCCTCCTTTCACGGTCCCACTTCAGCTTGAAAAAGTCAGGCTTGAACCCGCCATCCATCTTCCAAAAACTTGGGGTCTCTCTCCACTGACACTAGACTTGGAGGTCATTAGAATACAGACCCAATTTCCTTTGTCTCTGGTAATATTAAAAAAAAATTCTCGTGATCCTAACCAAGGACATAAAATATATAAACTGTGCTGATAGATTAAAAGGGTTATAAAAGTATTTCTGATTAAGATAACTAAGTTATATCCAAACGCTTAGCTTGTATGTTTTCCATCTGATAAAGCCTGCATTTTGTTGCAGAGAGACAGACAGAATGGGTGCACCAGGGCCCCCAGCCACTGCAAATGAACTCCAGATGAATGCGCTACTTTGTGCATCTGGCTTACATGGGGTCTGGGGAATTGAACCTGGGTCCTTTGGTTTTGTAGGCAAGCACATTACCCACTAAGCCATCTCTCCAGCCCTTAAATCTTTTTATTTGAGGCAAGCCCAGCAGACTGCCTTTTTTCTTCCATAATTGTAAATAATATCCCATGGTAATTCCCTCCCCCCCCCCACTTTCCTCTTTGAAACTCCATGCTCCATCATATCCCCCCCATCAGTCTCTCTTTTATTTTGATGTCATCATCCTTTCCTCCTATTATGATGGTCTTGTGTAGGTAGTGCCAGGCACTGTGAGGTCATGGGTATCCAGGCCATTTGTTTCTGGAGCAACTGGGGTTGTATTCAGAAAGTCTTTGCCAAGACCAATATGTTGAAGGATTTTCCCTACCTTTCCTCTATCAATTTCAGAGTTTCAGGTCTGATATTAAGGTCTTTGATCCATTTGGACTTAATTCTTTTTTTTTTTTTTTTCCCGACATAGGGTCTCACTCTAGCCCAGGCCAACCTGGAATTCACTATATAGTTTCAGGGTGCACTTGAACTTACAGCAATCCTCCTACCTCTGCCTCCTGAGTGCTGGGATTAAAGGCATGCACCACCATACATAGCATGGACTTAATTCTTGTGTATGGAGAGAGATAAGGATCAATTTTCATCCTTCTACAGATACAAATCCAGTTTTCCCAACACCATTTGCTGAAGAGGCTGTCTTTTCTCCAAAGAGTATTTTTGGCATTTTTGTCAAAGATCAGGTGGCTGTAGCTACCTGGACTTAAATCTGGGTCCTCTATTCTGTTCCATTGATCTACATGTCTGCTGTTGTGCCAGTACCATGCTGTTTTTGTTACTATGGCTCTGCAATATAGGTTGAAATCAGGTATGGTGATACCACCAGACCTATTTTTGTTGCTCAAAATTATTTTAGATATTCGAGATTTTTTGTGATTCCAAATGAATTTTTGAATTTTTTTTTCTATTTCTGTGAAGAATGCCATTGGAATTTTGATGGGGATTGCATTAAATGTACAGATTGCTTTTGGAAAGATTGCCATTTTCACAATATTGATTCCTCCAATCAGAGAACAAGGAATGTCTTCCCATTTCCTACTGTCTTCTGCAATTTCTCACTTGAGTGTTTTAAAGCTTTCATTGTAGAGATCCTTCATTTCCTTGATTAGGTTTATTCTAAGGTACTTTTTCTAAAATGCAGTTGTGAACAGGAGTGATTCTCTGATTGCATGCACTATGTGTTTGTTGTTAGCATATAGGAAGGCTACTGATTTCTGTGTGTTTATTTTGCTTCCTGCTACATGTCTTTAGGTGTTTATCAGCTCTAATATTTTGCTGTATAGAATCCTGTCATCTGCAAATAATGATAACTTGATCTCTTTCTTTCCAATTTGCATCCCTTTTATGTGTGTCTTTTGTATTATTGTTATGGCTAAGACTTCCACTACTATATTAAGTAAAAGTGGGGACAGTGGACACCCTTGTCTTGTTCCTGATTTTAGTGGAAAAGCTTCCAGTTTTTCCCCATTTAGTAATATGTTGGCTGTATGTTTGTCATAAATAGCCTTTATTATGTTGATATATATTCCTTCTATTCCCAGTCTCTGTAGGACTTTTATCATGAAGGGATGTTGGATTTTGTCAAATGCTTTTTCTGCATCTAATGAGATAATCATGAAATTTTTTCCCTTCAGTCAATTTATATAATGTATTACTTTTACTGATTTTTGTATGTTGAACCATCCCTGCATCTCTGGGATAAAGCCTACTTGGTTAGGATGAATGAACTTTCTGATATATACTTGCATTCTGTTTGCCAACATTTTGTTGAGAATTTTTGCATCTACATATATGAGTGAGATTGGTCCGTAATTTTCTATTTTTGTTCTATCTTTGTCTGTTTTTGGTATCAGGGTGATGCTGGGTTCATAAAAAGAGTTTGGCAGGATTCCTTCCTTTTTTATTTTATGAAAAAGTTTAGGTAGCAATGGTGTTAGCTCTACCATGAAGGTCTGGTAAAATTCACCATTGAATCCATCTGGACCTGAACTTTTCTAGTTGGGACTTTGTTGTTTGTAATTGCTTAGATCTCCATAATTTTTATAGGTCTATTTAAGTGGTTAATCTCATCTTGATTTAATTTATGTAGGTCGTATAAATCAAGGAAATCATCCATTTCTTTCAGATTTTCAAATTTAGTGAGTTATGTGTTCTTATAGTATGTCCCTATGATTTTTTGAATTTCTCTGTTAACTGTTGTGATTGTATCTTTTTCATCTCTAATTTTATTTTATTTTATTTATTTGTTTGTTTGTTTTTTGAGGTAGGGCCTCACTTTAGCCCAGGCTGACCTGGAATTCACTCTGTATTCTCAGGATGGCCTCAAACTCCAGACGATCCTCCTACCTCTGCCTCCCAAGTACTGGGATTATACATGTGCGCCACCATGCCTGGCTCTAATTTTATTAATTTGTATCTCTTCTCTCTTTCTTTTGGTCAGATTTGCTAAGGGTTCATCTATCTTGTTTATCCTTTCAAAGAACCAACTCTTTGTTTCATTGATTCTTTGGATTTTTTTTTTAGTTGATTGTATGTTGTGTTCTCATAATCATTTGACTCTATGAATTTTTTTATTTCCTTCTTGATTTCTTCATTGACCCACTCATCATTTAGTAGTGTATTGTTTAGTTTCCATGATTTTGTGTATGTTCTATAGTTTTTTATTGTTCCTGATTTGTATTTTGATCCCATTGTGATCAGATAGAGTGCAAAGAATAATTTCAATTTTCCTGAATTTGTTAAGATTTGATTTGTGTCCTAATATATGGTCTGTTTTAGAGAATGTTCCATGTTCTGAAAAGAATGTGTATTGTGGGGCTGGAGAGATGGCTTAGTGGTTAAGTGCTTGCCTGTGAAGCCTAAGGACCCCGGTTCGAGGCTCAATTCCCCAGGACCCATGTTAGCCAGATGCACAAAGGGGTGCAGAGGCCCTGACATGCCCATTCTCTCTCTCTCTCTCCCTGCCTCTTTCTCTCTCTGTCTGTCGCTTTCAAATAAATAAATAAAAATAACAAAAAAAAGGATGTGTATTCTGTAGCATTTGGAATGAAGTGTCTTATATATATCTGTTAGGTCCATTTGTTCTATGACCTCACACTGTGTTTGGTGTTATCTGTGACCTTAGTTCTAATAGTGTTTGTTTGATGAAATTGGGAGCCCCCATGTTCAGTGCGTATATCATTAGGATTGTAATGTCCTCCGGTTGGAGTATTCCTTTAATCAACATAAAGTGATCTTCCTTATCTTTCCTAACTAATATTGGTCTGAAGTCTACCCTGTCAGATATTAGGATAGTGACCCCTGCTTGTTTGCTAGGACATTTGCTTGAAACACTGTTTTCCAACCTTTCACCCCAAGTTAATGTCCATCCTTTGTAGAAAGGTGAGTTTCTTGGAGGCAACAAATTGAAGGATCCTGCTTTTTCACCCAGTCTAAAAACCTATGTCTTTTGGTTGGGCATTGAGGCTGTTGATATTAAGAGATATTATTGAAAGGTGCCATTTTTCTTGTTTTGTAGTTCTGATTTTAACTTTGCTCTCTTGTATTAACTAGTATTTGAGTATGGTTTGTTTTTTCCAGGTTCCTTATATGTGTGCTTTTCTTTCTCTTTAGCATGGAGGATCTTTCAAGTATTTTCTATAGAGCTGGTTTTGTCTTCAAATATTCCTTTAGCCTGCTTTTGTTGCAGAATGTCCTTATTTCTCTGTGTATTTGAATAGATAGTTTTGCAGGATAAAGTAACCTTGGTTGACAGTTGTTATCTTTCTGGTTTGTAGAGGGTTACAAGTCTTCTTGTGGCCAAGTAAGACCCTTCCCCAATGAATGACAGAAGAGGAAACAAAGGCACTATAAGTCAGGAAGCAACAAATGACAAACCCAACATAGAGCTTATTTAAGAATGGCAAATATGACCATTCATCAGATTTAACATATAATTTACCCTGACATGCAAGGTTCAATTACCACTTCCCATGCAAGCCTATATACCAGGCTTATTTGGTGGGTACTGATCTGGTGTAATCTCAGTTACCTTTTCAGATGGCTTTGGTCTCAAGTTTGTAAGGAGGCTGGTGTGAATGGAAAATCCCCTTACCTGGCTTTCCTTGTGGCTTAGGCAGCCTTGCAGCTGTGGCCACGCAGACTTGGTACCACCGCTGCTGGAGCCACTTCTGCCTGCTTCTGTGGTCTCTAGACACTCTGGATCTCTCCCACTTCTCTGCTGTGGTTGATAATTTATTATCCACCTTCCCTTTTTAGTGTATTTTGCTGTTTTTTTTTTTTTTTTTTTTTGGCCTTTTCTCCCCTATACTGCTTTGGCGTGGTTCCTACAGTGCCATCTTAGCTGGAAGTCCCCTGTATTAGCCTTTTTAATGGCCAATAATATTATTTCTCTGCATGTGACTTGACATCTCTCTATGATCAGCTTTAATATCTATTGTTTTAAGTTAAAAAAAAAAAACTTACAGCTCCACTCCCTTCGAGTTAAACCTATCCTGTCTCTGACATGTACTTTATTCCCCTGATTATAACAATATTCACCCTCTCCTTTGGTGCTTTCATACTCAGATACATCACTGAATTCCTCCAACACAGAATACATGCCTTCTCTTCACAGCTAGTCACTGAATTCTTCATGGCCACTGAATATCAGTCCTTGGACATCCAGCCTTCACAGGACTGTGCAGGACACCCTGTAGGAACTACTACTGCTCTAGTTCAATTCTCCAGGTCCCTTGTAAGCCAGATGCCATGGTGACACATGCGTCTGGAGTTCATTTGTAGTAGTTAGAGGCCCTGGCATGCCCATCCTCTTTTCTCTCTAATAAATAAATAAATAAAAATTTTAAGTCACCATTATAACACATACCAATGAAATTCAGAAAATCATGAGGACATACTTTAAGAACATATACTCTACTAAGTTTGAAAATCTGAAAGAAATGAATGCTTTCCTTGATTTATATGACCTACAAAAATTTAATCAAGATCAAATAAACCATTTAAACAGATCTATAACAATCACAGAGATCAAAACCATTATTAAAAAAGTCTCCCAACTAAAAAATTCCAGGCCCAGATAGATGCACTGGTGAATTTTACCAGAACTTCACAGAAGAACTAACACCAATGCTTCTCAAACTTTTCCACAAAATAGAAAAGGAAGGAATACTACCAAACCCCTTCTACAAAGCCAGCATTACCCTGATACCAAAACCAGATAAAAAGAACAAAAAAGATAATTACAGACCAGTCTCCCTCATGAACATAGATGAAAAACTTCTTAACAAAACACTAGAAAACAAAATACAGGAATATATAGCAAAAAGATCATTTGCCCTGACCAAGTAGGCTTTATCCCAGAGATGAAAGGATGTTTCGACATATGCAAACTGACACATGTAAAGCACTATATAAATAGACTAAAGGACACAAATCACATGATCATATCAAGAGATGCAGCATATAGGCAGGGCATGATGACCCTCATGAATAACCTGGGAAAGCCATTGGAAGATGGACCATGGTTTGCATGGAGACCCAAGGATGTTTTGGTTATACCAAGACTGTGCAAGGGCTACCATGGAAGCTGTTGGCTTGGGATGGAAGTTCTCCCCTGGCTATTCAGCCCAGCTGGAGGATCAGAATTGGAAAATCTGGAAACTGTCAGCCACTGGTTTTGATATCAGACTTGAACTGCAGAAGTTTCATGTTTGCTTGATGGTTGTCGAGTAAACTCAACATTATTGTTCTAGTCTCTTCATGTTATGCCTTATAGCAGTTGAAAATGTTTACTATCTATGCCTTTATATGTTGAAAGTATATGACTTGTTTTGATTTTACAGGACTCATAGCTAAGAGACCATCTTAAATCTCAGATGAGACTTAGGACTTTGGAACTATGTTAAGTTGGTAAAGACTGTGGAGACCTTTGAATTTAACAATATACAATGTGAGATGATTATGAATCTATTGGAGGCCAGGGGCAGAATGTAGTAATTTGAATGAGTGGCCCCCCAGTATATTCAGGATTTTTATTAAAGTTTGTAATTTAGATCTGCAGCCACCTGGCTGGAGGTGGTATCACTATGGGTGAATCCTAGGGTCCAGCCCTAAGGTGTGAGGGTGGATTTGGAATTCCAGTCTAAAGTTATGCAAAGTGCCTGAGCTTTGCCTGGAGTTCAGTAAGTGTGCCTGTTTGCTTGTGGTAGCTTGTGGTTTCTCTCTCTGCTTGGACCTGTGAAAACAGGCCAGCTTCTTCTACCATTATGGAGCTTCCCCTGGATCTGTAAGCTTCAAATAAATATCTTCCTCCCATAACTGCACCTGGTTTGGAGGTTCATTCCAACAACATAAGGCTTGTCTACTACAGTCCCCATCCCTGTATTTATTATGCTCTGTGAGTTCTTCTTATTGCAAATTAAGCAAAGGGTGCTTTTGAATTCTGTGAGCCATTTAGGAAATTGTCAGGCTCAACCAGTGGGCTGTGGAAGCCCTAGACTGAGAAGACTTCTTGAGCCCTTTACCCACAGGGTCTGCACTGACTCCCGGCAGTTAGGGTGGAACTGAACTACAGGTCACCCCGCTGAAGTCCCCCGCTGAAGTCTGGAGAAGTACCTGGCATGACGGAAACCCCACAAATTTGGTGCCACAAACGTGAGTGAAAGCAGTTCAGAGACGGAAAGTCAAGGAATTCTGGAAATGAAGAATAAGGAGACAGCTGCCCTAAGGCATGGGAACGTTATAAAGATGCCATGATTAGTCAATCAAGCTCTGGACCATGTCAAGGTGAAGAAATAGAACTGATCAGACCCTAGAAATGCACCAAAACATGAGCCAGCTGGGCATAGTGGCACATGCCTTTAATCCCAGTGTAATGGGGTGCTAAGGGTCCAGGAAAGTCCTTGCACCCCAAATCCTAGGTTCGTTTCTAATTTGAATCAAAGAATTGAATAAAAAAAGACTGAGAAGCACAGCTGGGCATGGTGGCGCACGCCTTTAATCTTAGCATTTGGGAGGCAGAGGTAGGAGGATTGCCTTGAGTTTGAGGCCATCCTGAGACTCCATAGTGAATTCCAGGTCAGCCTGGGCCAGAGTGAGACCCTGCCTTGAAAAACTAAAACAGGGCTGGAGAGATGGCTTAGCGGTTAAGTGCTTGCCTGTAAAGCCTAAGGACCCCGGTTCGAGGCTCCGTTCCCCAGGACCCACGTTAGCCAGATGCACAAGGGGGCACACGCGTCTGGAGTTCATTTGCAGAAGCTGGAAGCCCTGGTGTGCCCATTCTCTCTCTCTCCCTCTATTTGTCTTTCTCTCTGTGTCTGTCGCTCTCAAATAAATAAATAAATAATTTTTTTTTTAAAAAAAGAAAGAAAAACTAAAATAATAATAATAATAATAATAATAATAATAATACTGAGAAGCATAATTATTAAATTATTACATTTACTGAGGGAACTACAGAGCCAAGAAAAGGCACTCACGTGGCTAGAGATCCCGTGTGGAGGGCCTAGAAGAAAGCACGGAAAGAAAAGGAGTAAAGAAGGTTCAAGGAGCTCCTGCTATGTGGGGAGCTGGTGGGGATAAAGAACCCATGCAGGAGAGCAAGAGCTGGGAGCCCTCTGGGCTGGGCCTGGGCTGGCTTGGCCCAGGCCCTGCTGAGGGATAAACTCACCCACAGCTGCAAGTTCCCAAGTGGTCAGAGAACCTGCCCTCCCCTTGCAAAGGTATTTATGACCTTAGGGTGGTGAGCTGTCTTCCAGCTCAGGTGAACCAGAGGGTCAGCTGGTTGGTTAGGGCTGTCTCAGGAAGAGGTTAGCTTTAGTGCCAGGTTCCAGGGACTGAACTTGACCAACCACAATGTTTTAAATCTTATGAAAGATCTCCCTCCCAGGAGAGGTTCTGGCTGTTTGTGGAAAAATAGGTCTGGGGCACTAGACAAGAGATAAGACATCAGATCATCTTTGATGTCTAGCAAGTGCAAATTTTCCTTCTTTTTTTACCTGCAGGGGTCCAGTCACCCTAACTGTACCCACCTCTCACCAGCACTTGGAAGGCAGAGGTAGGAGGATCACAGTGAATTTGAGGCCAGCCTGAGACTATACAGTGAATTCCAGGTCAGCCTGGTCTAGAGGGACACCCTACCTCACAAAAACAAAAACATTAGCCAGGCTTGGTGTACAGGTCTGCAACCCCAGCTGCTTCAGGGGCTGAGGCAGGAGGATTTGCAAGTTCAGGGATCACCTGGATTACTCTATAGTTCAAAGCCAGCCAGGGCAACTTCATGAGATCTTGTCTCAAAAAGTAAAAAGAAGAGTGGTGATATTATTCAGTGGTAGTGAAACAGGATGTTAGGGGTTCAGGAATAGAGTACTTGAACCCCAAACCCTAGGTTTGTGTCTACTTCTAACCAAAGAATTTGATAAGATTGAGAAGGATAATTATTGAATTATTATGTTTATTTAGGGAAAAACAAAACCAAGGAAAAGAAAATTAATACCCACCCATGTGGTAGGCCTGGAAGAAACCATAAAGAGTTACAGAGGAAAGAAAAGAAAGTCCAAAGAGCTCCTGCCGTGTGGAGGGCGGGGGACCCTGTGGGGTGTTAGGAGCACAGTGTGGCTGGTTGGATAGTCAAAGTGACACTGAGGCAGGCAGCCAGCCCCAAGGTGGTCGCTATACGCAAAGCAGCCAACCCTAAGGTGGTTATCAGCGGCACAGAATGGGACTTAGGACCACTACCACGTCAAAAGGCAGGAGTTCCAGATGTTAGCTGTCAGTCGACACAGAGAACGTTTTGGCGGCAGCAGTGTTGATACCTGCCACTAGAATCCTGAGCAGCCTGTGAGAACCCCCAGAGATCACTCAGGACCAAGTATCATTGGTGAACTGCCTTGGGATTAGGTCAGAAGGAGGAAGAGAGTTGTTGAATGCTAAGAGTGTGAATAAATGATTTCAGCGTACTGTAAGGGACTCCCGAGCTCCTGATTGTTTGCAACATGGGAGTAGGGTTTAGGGGGTTCTCCCCTTGTTTGAGAGACAAGGGGAAGACTCATCAGAACCTAAAGATTCACAAGTGATGAATGGGCCACCAAGAAAAGTTGCCCTTCCCTGGTAAATGTATTCATAACCTTTTGGTGGTGGGTCCTATCTTCCAGGTCAGGTGATCCAGAGAGACAGCCAATCCATCTGGGCTAGGGCTGTCTCAGGAAGAGGCTAGCCATGATGCCATTCTGGGGGCTCAACGTGACCAACCAATGTTAGGATTAGATTTAAATCCTAGAAAAGAAGATGTCCCTCCCAGGAGAGGCCCAGGTTGTTTGTGGAAAAACAGATGTAGGGAAGAAATAAGAAGTCAGATCATACTTTGATCTCTAACAAAGTGGAGATTGCAAGGATATTTTCAGGGGTCCAGTCACTTTAACTGCTGAACAAAGCTACCTGGCTCCCTTTCAGTAGAAAACTTGCCTAGAGTGCATGAGACCCTGCACTGAGTCCCCAGTATGTAAAACAAAACTACACAAGTGCACAGGAACCCACACATGACAACAGCTGAAAGTTTATCTCCTTGGAGATGCTTACTCAATAGATGGTATTGGGATGTCGGTGCAGCTATCTGGGAAATAAATTTTTGTGGATTTATTGTATTTATTTATTTTATTTATTTGAGAGAGAGAGAGAGAGATAGAAATGGAGATTGGGCATGCTAGGGCTTCCAGCCACTGCAAACGAACTCCAGATGCATGTGCCACTTTGTGCATCTGGCTTTATGTGGGTACTTGGGAATCAAACCTGGGTCCTTTCGCTTTGCTGGCAAATGCCTTAACTTCTAAGGCATCTCTACCCTGGGTTTTTATTTTTATTTTTGTTTTTTTGAGGTAGGGTTTCTCTCTAGTTCTGCTTACCTGGAATTCACTATGTAATTTCAGGTGGCCTTGAACTCATGGGGATCCTCCTACTTCTGCCTGCTGGGATTAAAGGCATGCACCGCCATGCCGGGCTTGGGTTGGTTTTCTGATAGGGTCTCACTATCACCTCAGCTTACTTCAAACTCGCAATTCTGCTTCAGAGGTCTCCTGAATAGTAGAGTTACAGGCATATGCTATTATGGACAATAAATTAGTATGCTAGGGGCTGGGGAAATAGCTTAGTGGTTAAGGTGTTTGCCTGTGAAGCCTAAGGACCCCAGTTTGATTGACTCCCCAGGACCCACATAAGCCAGATGCACAAGGGGGTACATGCATCTGGACTTCGTTTGCAGTGGCCAGAGGCCCTAGCATGCCCATTCTCTCTTTCTCTCTGCCTCTTCCCCTCTCTATTTCTCTCAAATAAATAAAATAAAATAATCAGCATGCCAATGCTTTATAAGTGAAAACAAAAAAAATATCATCTCAGAGTGGAAAATGGCATGACATAAGCACATATGTCATAGAAAAAATATTATTTTACCTAACTTAAAAGAAACAAGGGAAACCAGGTGTGGTGACACACACCTTAAATCCCAGCACTCTGGAAGCAGAAGTAGGAGGATCACTGTGAGTTTGAGGTGAGTCTGGGACTACAGAGAGAGTTCTAGGTCAGCCTGGGCTAGAATGAGATCCTACCTCAAAAAAAGGGGGGTGGTGGCTGGAGAGATAGCTTAGTAGTTGAGGTGCTTAACTGTGAAACCTAGGGACCCAGGTTCAATTCCAAGGTACCCACATAAACCAGATGCACAAGGTGGCACATGCATCTGGAGTTCATTTGCCATGGTTAGAGGCCCTGGCTCATCCAATCTTTCTCTTTCTATCTGCTTCTTTCTCTCTCTCTCTCTCTCAAATGAATTTAAAACAATTTTCTTCCAGTTTTTGAGGTAGGGTCTCACTCTAACTCAGGCTGAACTAGTCTCAGGGTGCCCTTGAATTTGTGGTGATCATCCTACTTCTGCCTCCTGGGTGCTGGGATTAAAATCAAGAGCCACCACGCCTGATAAAATAAAAATTTTAAATAGTTCAAAGAATGACTGAGAGATTAGAAATAGCTATCATGCCCAGCAAGTGACTGTTAAGAAAACTTTAGTGTGGGCTGGAGAAATGGCTTAGTGGTTAAGGAGTTTGTCTGCAAAGCCAAAGGATCCTGGTTCGACTCTCCAGGTCCCATGTAAGCCAGATGCACATGGGTATGCATGCATCTGGAGTTTGCAGTGGCTGGAGGCCCTGGTGTGCCCATTCTCTCTCTCTGTCTCTCCATCCCTTCTCTGTCTCTCAAATAAATAACATGTACAAAAAAAAAAAAAAAAACTTTAGTGAGTTCCTGATGGAGTTCTTTGCAGCCACTAAAAGCAATGACTTGGGGGTCCATTCATGGAAATGGGGAGCCCTTGTGGTTGTGTTCATTGAAAGCGCCTGTGGACCACACATAAGGGAATGCCCCATCTGAACTCGAAGAGACATACTTGTTACATTGCTTCGCTTTAGAGGATGGGATTTTAGGTGAGTTATTTCCTGTTTTGTGCTTTTCTTAAACCATAATACATCGAAGTCCTTTTGCAATGAGAAAGACCAAGGGTCTAAAATTGGAATAACAGGGAACACAATGAGTCACATCACCAGGAAGTGCTGGAGACATGGCTGATTTTTTTAGGGGAGGTGACCAGACCAGGCTGAGTGAGGTTTGTGGTCAGCCAGAGAGAGAAGCCTCCCTGGAAATGGACGCTGGGCCCTAGCAGGTGCCTCACTCACTCCACGGATGTGGTATGTGTTAGGTCAGGACAAAATGGAGTTGCAGCTGGAGGGTGATACGGACACAAGGAAGTGGGTCATCCACATTCCTCAAGAAATCACCCAGACATCATCCCTTCCTTGCCTAACAATGCCCCAGGTCTAGGTTTCCTGCCCCCTTATCTCTCAGGACACCTGGTCTCTGTTCTGGTCTCACTCCCTAGCTAGTTGAAATCTAAAGTACAAAGGAGTTCTTTTCCCTTCCTCACCTTCCCCCAACTGAAGAACTCTATCTAGCCTACTGTCTGTAATGTCAAAGTTGACTGCTCCGCTCTTGAGAGTCAGTCCTGGCAGCTCATGTCCCCCCCACACCCCCAAATAAAATCTTCCATCTTTGCCTCAGAGTGGTCTCCGTGGTCTTGGTCACTCCTGGACCTTAACAGTATGAGCCTGGGGAGAGCTGCACCCTGGTCCATGTGGCAGCTGTGGAGGAGGTCCAGTGCCTGGAACCTCCTAGAGCTGGAAATTTCCCACCTCCAGCATGGACGTCCTCCCAGGGAACTCTGAGACCTCACTTGAGAGGGACAAGGGTGCGTGAGCACTGCTACTATGTCCCCAGGAACAGAGAGGCACACAGTGAAACTTTTTTTTTTTGAGGTAGGTTCTCACTTTGGCCCCGGGCAGACCTGGAATTCACTATGTAATCTCAGGGTGGCCTTGAACTCATGGCAATCCTCCTACCTCTGCCTGCTGAGTGCTGGGATTAAAGGCCTGTGTCACCACACCCGGCTCTCAAGTAGAAATTTCTGGAGAAATTCAAAGGTTTGTGTATTCACCTCACTTAGGCTGAGCTTTCCATACTGGAGAGAAAAGGTGGAGGAAAAGAAGGACACACCCCACGTTTCTTCACAGAAATAGCTGGATGTAGAAGAAGGGGTTTGTGAGTCATAAGACAGCCTTTTCCCCATTGGGAGCAGCAGCAATGGGATGGGGAGTATGAACTCCACCAACTCGCACAAGCTCAGGAAGATGCTGAATAAACTGTCATCCTGTATGCCGAGAGGAACCTTCACACCGCTCTGGACTATCACGTCTATGGTAATATGCCCACTATGCTGAGAGGAAACCTCACTCCGCTGTGGACCATCACATCTATGGTAATATACTGCTATGCTATCACATCTATGGTAATATACCCACTATGCTGAGGGGAACCCTCACACCGCTGTGGACCATCACGTCTATGGTAATATACCGCTGTGCTCTCACGTCTATGGTAATACACCCGCTATGCTGAGAGGAAACTTCACACCGCTCTGGACTATCACGTCTATGGTAATATGCCCACTATGCTGAGAGAAAACCTCACACCACTCTGGACCATCATGTCTGTGGTAATATACCTGTACATGCTAGGCAAATGGCCACCAGCCAGGCCCCATTCTCAGCTCAGGGAGGCAGGCCTGTTTGATCTAGAAGGGAGAAGGCACACTCAGCTGTCAGGAAGCAATAGACCTCACACAGGGTCAAGAACAACACTGGGGAAATTGCTTCCATTCAACAAGACTTTTCCAGAACAAATGTATTTGGAGCCAGGCATGGTGGCTCATGTCTTTAATCTCAGCCATCTGTAAGGGCAGAGGTAGAATAGCTGTGAGTTTGAGGCCACCCTGAGACTTCATAGTGAATTCCAGGTCAGCCTGGACTAGAGCAAGGCCTACCTAAAAAAAAAATAATTAAAAAACTACAACATGACAATGTGTAAAATGCAGTGAAAGCATTGCTTAAAGAATTTATAGCTGGATTACGTATTAAAAAAGGAAAAAGTCTCAAATCAACAGCATACCTCAGTAAACTGGAAGTATAAACTAAACCTCCTAGCATAATGAAGACAATAATAAAGATTATAGGGTTGGGGATATGACTCCATAGGTGACCATTTGCCTAGCATGTACGAATCCTTGGGTTTAGTAGCAGAAATCAGTTAAAAAAAAAAAAAAAGAAAGAAAGAAAGAAAGAAAACTGAACAAACCCAAAAACTGGTTTGTTTGTTTTTTTCAAGGTAGGGTCTTGTTAGGCCTTGACAGGCCCGGGCGTGAGGCCTAGTGAAACTTCCTGAGCCTAGCTAAAGCTTGGTGACCTGTCTCTGGCCAGCTAGGACTCAGCAAGACGCCTAATGGCTTCTTGTCTGCTACTTCCGCACAGGAGTTGGAATTATCATTTCAATAGTCACAGTTTACTATTGGCCCTTACCTCTTCCCCCATCCTAAAATCCCCACCTTCATCCCCAACATTATATAGGCAACTGCTTGTAACAATAAAGCGAGTTCCTGCTTGGACAAGACTCCCAACTCAGTGCGGTTTTCCTCCAGTGAATAGGAGAGATTTTGAGTCTTCTGATGCTCATCCTTCTCAACCCCTTGGGAGGAACCAGCGGGCCTGGCTCCTCCTCAGCACTACCTACCTGCTGGGGAGGAGCCCGCCAGGGTCTCACTCTAGCCCAGGCTAACCTGGAATTCACTTTGCAGTCCCAGGCTGGCCTTGAACTCAGCGATCTTCCTACCTCTCTGCCTCCCCAAGTGCTGGGATTAAAGGCATAGGCTACCATGCCCAGCAGATGACCAAAAGATATTCTTTGAAAAGATGATAAAGACCAAGGTAAAATGATCATGGTGAGCTTGAGGCCGGCATAGTAAATTCCAGGTTATTCTGGGCTAGAGTGAGACCCTACCTCAAAAAAACAAAAATGAGGAAGGTGGAGAGTAACTGAGGGAGACACTCAACATTAACCCCTGGCCTCTTTATACACGTGTACCAACACACACAAACGTGTGCACATCACACACATACAAATGCATACACACATGTACACCCATGTTAGCCAGATGTACAAGGGAGCGCATGCGTCTGTTCGTTTGCAGTGGCTGGAAGCCCTGGTGTGCCTATTCTCTCTCTCTCTCTGTCTGTCACTCTCAAATAAATAAATAATAAAAAACAAATTTAAAAAATGTTTTAAAAATAATTTTATTTATTGGGGAGAGGGGCCTAGGTAGAAAGAATGGATGCGCCAGGGCCTCCGGCTGCTGCAAGCGAACTCCAGATGCATGCGCTACCTTGTATATCTGGCTTTACGTGGATCCTGGGGAACTGAACCTGGGTCCTTAGATTTTGCAGGCAAGTGCCTTAACTGCTAAGACATCTCTCCAGTCCTATTTTGGTGACATCATTGTTTCCCTATCATGCAGGTCTTGTGTAGGTAACATCAGCTAGTGTGAGATCATGAGTGCCATGGCCACCTTGTGTCTAGAAGACAGTATTGTAAGTACTACTCTCCTTCCTTTGACAATTACATTCTTTCTGCCCCCTCTTTCACAATGGTCCCTGGAGGGTGTGATAGAATTGTCTCATTTAGTGTTGAACACACCATTGTCACTTCCCGAGTCTCCTCAGGGGTCACCACTATTTGAAAAGAGAAGCTTCTCTAACCAAAAGTGAAAATAGCATTAATATTTGGGAAGAAATTCTTGTCTTGGGCAGTAGCAGGGTGCTTGCTTAGCAGATATGGGGGATACATCTTCCCTGGAGACTTGCAAATAAACCCTGGAGGTTGACTTTCTCCCTATTTCTAACATTTCTTTACTGAAAATTAATTTGTGCTTTTTAAATAGATTTGTATCTTCTCAGTACCTTGAGTTTAAAAAAAAATAGTCAGGGTTTGATAGTGCACACCTTTAATTCCAGCACTCAGGAGAGCTGAGGTAGGTTCCATGTGAGTTCAAAGCCAGCTTGGGCAGAGTGAAACTGTACCTCAGGAAAAAAAAAAAAAAAAAAACAAAAAACCTTAAGCTTGTGTTCATTTTGTTTCTATTTCATTTTTGTTTGCTGAAAACCACCAAGGACTACATATGAAACACTGGAGCACTTTTGAGTGTTCAAGAAGCAGAGTGTCCTCTAAAGGTGATGGCTGGACAACATACTTTATGCCAAGAGCTCCTGCTCTGGGACACCATTGGAGGAGCCAGCTTTGCCTGCAAGGTCCATGGAGGTTGTAACGAAAGTCATCAAGTGTGTGGTTCCACACTGAAGGAACTGAGACCTGGAGGTTAGCTCTGCTAGGGCATGGGTAACAGCTGCCTCATGATGCCCCAGGTGGCAGCCCTCTTCCTCATGCCCCACCCAGAACCTAAATTACCTAGTGCTGGCACAGGAGCAAGGAGAGACAACACTGCCACCTCGTGGAAATGTGGAGCAAGTATCCTGACATCTAATGTCTCCCCAGAACACAAAAAAGTATGTATTTAGCCCTGACCATTTGGGAACCTGTGGGTTTTTCCCTTTGCTGGTCCAGGAGGCCCCCCTAACCCTTACTCTCCACATGGGCTCTTTATCCCCTCCCAACACCCCACATGGCAGGAGTTCCTTGAACTTTTTTTCTTTCCATGCTTTTTTTCCAAATCCATATGTAGTCACATGGACTCCTGAACTATACATGGCACCACATGGGCTTTTGGGCCCCATGAGGTTCTCCATCTCTTCTCCCCACTTTATCTCCCCTTATTTCCCAGCCTTCCCCTTTCTCCACTCCTTTGTAAAATCCGAATAAAGTGTGGTATTTTGAAAAACAAACAAAAAAAGTATGTATTTAGAAGGCAAGATTTTCTGAGGGTGCACTAACAAATGTAGACAGAGGGTGAGGGTGGCCGTAAATAAATGGGTTAGAAAAATCATAGATGCCAAACTCTAAGCACAATGTTGAACAGGTTATCTATATTTATTTTTTTTTAGTTTTTGCTCATTGAGAGTGAGAGAGAAAGGCAAGTAATGGGCAGGCCAGGGCTTCCAGCCACTGAAAACAAACTCCAGATGTGTGCACCCCCTTCGTGCATCTGAGGAATTGAGCCTTGAATCGGGGTCCTTAGGATTCACAAGCAAGGGTTTAAAGAATAAGCCATCTCTCCAACCCAGGATATATTTTTAAAGTTTTATTTATTGAGAGAAAATGGGCACACCAGCCACTGCAAATAAAACTCCAGAAGCATGCACCACCCTGTGCCTTTGGTTTATGGGCTACTGGGGAATCAAACCTGGGTCCTTTAGGCTTCACAGGCAAGCACCTGAACTTCTTAGCCACCTCTCCAGCCCTTAAACAGGATATTTAAGTTCCTCAAATTAAAATTACTGATTTGCAAGCAGGAGGGGACACCAGGACCTCTAGCCATTACAAACAAGACTCCAGACATGTGCACCCTTTGTACATCTGGCTTACATGGGTCCTGGGGAATCGAACCTGGGTTCTTTTTAACTGCCGTATCTCCAGCCTTTTAAAAAATTTCTTATTTTTAATAGCACATGTGACATTGCATGCTTGCATTATTGTGCATCTGATTTATGTGGGACCTGGAGATTTGGACACGACTTCTTGGGAATAAACAGGCAAGTGCCTTACAGCAAAGCCACCTCTCTAGCCCCTCTCCCTTTTTTATTTTGAGTCAGATAAAAGGATCTCCTTGAGTTTTACAGCCCGGCACTAAAGATACACACCTATAAAACAGGGAAACATGAGGATTATAAATCCTTGGTAATCTGAGGTCTGCCTGAGGCATATGTGACCCTGTTCCCCCACCCACCAGTTATTTCTTGAGGCAGGGTCTCACTCTATAGCCCCAGGGTGGCTAAAGTGAGACCCTCCCTCATGTAAGCTCAGGGCAATCCTCTCAGTCTCCAGAACACTAAGGTTAAAGGCATGCACCACACTGGCTCCCCACCCAACTTTTTGTACCTACATGACAAATGAGCGAGCCTGTAATAGTTTTGAAGCCAGCCTGACTTTTCACCCCTGTCAAGGATCTGACAGCCTGGGTTACCAACAGCTCCTTCTGTCTGACCTTTGGCACCACCAGTAGGCTGCCAACCTCTGCAACACGCAGGTTACAGTTAGCTAGCTGCTTCCCTTTGTAAACCAGCAAAAATGTGGCATTCTAATTCTCAATCTATTTATTCTAGGGCTGGGACCAAAATGCCTACATCCAAGTGCCAGTGTGACACAGGGCAGACACTTTCACTACCGGTTAAGTTTGACACTAGTATACACAAAGACACTGTTGTCCTTGAGATGTGGGCAGGTTCGCTTCTGCACACTGGAGACTCAAGAAGGGAGGAGCTGTCAGCAAAGTACCTTTCTAAGCTTTGTCCCCAAGGCCTCTGGGACCTTTCCATATGCTACACTTTTGCACATGGCATACACCAACCCTGTTCTCCCAGTAAGCTCCTATGTCAAAAACTCCATCCCTTAGCCAACCCATGCCCACCAGCACAGATGAGACAGGCAAGTCATTCCCAGATTTATTGAAAACATTACAGAATAGCAGAAAACATTCAAACAGCTCCGCGTGGTGTTTTGAAATTCATCCCCACTGTAGGCTGAGTGACCTGCAGGTTGGAGAGACTGCCAAAGTCCTGGAAGAACAAACAGAATGACAATGAGTTAACCCATGCTCAGGCCCAGCACCACTGCCAGATTGAAGGGCCTCTCCAAGGCAGCCACGCCTCCCCACGAAGGACCTCTCCCCCCACCTGCCAGGCTGTTTGTCCCTTTGCTCTAAAGCAGTGTTTCTCCATCTTAGTACAGGTCGTGGGTACCGTTCTGGGCATGTAGCGAGCACAGCAGCATCCTCTAGCTGTGACCAGTCAAATTGGGCTTAATGCTTACCTTCTTTTGACAAAACCTATCCCTTTCAGAATCTGCCTACTACTCTATGGTCCCACAAACTAGATTAAATGTACTCGGAAAAAAAAAATCTGCATTGAACATGTATACTTTTTTTTACCATTATTCCCCAAATACAGCTTATCAATTAATCTGCAAAGGATTTGTCCTACCAGGGATAATCTTAAAAATAAAGCATACAGTTAAGAATGTAAGCAATGCAAAAGCACACCTGAAATTTGCTATTTTTTGGTGGTGGAAACAAATCTAAGAGTACAGACACACTACGGATCAGTCACTGGGTTTCCAAGGATCACTAAGCCAATCAGGATCTGGGGAAGGACTGTGTACAAGGTAACAAGTGGAAAGAGCAGGGCACATCAGGGCTTGTCCCTAAGCAAGCCCAGCTCCCAAAGGCCTGATTTCAAAAGCCTATTTACAAGATAAACACCATAGCTGTACTGTCTTTGCGTATGAAGCAGCGTACAGGTAGAGTACTTTGTTCAAGCACTAGTGGCATGCCAGACTCAAGACGCCACTGAAGACACTGGAGATTATCTTTCGTGCCCGCTATCTGGAAATGAGACCAACCCAGCATTCATAGTCTCCAGAGAAAACAGGCAGTGAAGACGGGCACACTTGAGGAGCCAGCCACAGAAACAAGAAAATGAAAGCCAGATGGGAGCAAGCCATTTCAACGCACACCACCCTGAGCTATCACCCACAACCATTTTCTAAAACCTTATTTGTAAGCAGAGGGACAGAAAAGATGAATGGATATGCTGGGGTCTCCAGCCACTGCAAATAGCTTCCGCAGTTACTGCGGAATCGAACCCAGGTTGTTAGGCTCTACCCGCAAGCGCCTTAACTGCCGAACCGTTTCTCCAGCGCCCACAACCATTTTTAAAGCATGGTTAAAAACTCACCAAAAGCTTCAGCATTTCCTTAGTGTCAGGATCCACCTCAATGATCTCCTGATCCAAGGCTGAGACCTAAAAGTAAAGGAAGTAGGTTTAAATTATCAGTTTTTAGCTGGGCATGGTGGTGTACACCTTTAATCCCAGCATTTGGGAAGCAGAGATGGGAGGATCGCCCTGAGTTTGAGGCCAGCCTGAGACTACATAGTCAATTCCAGGTCAGCCTAGTAGGCTAGAGTGAGACTCTACCTCGAAAATGAGAAATCAGTTTCCACCTTTTAAAGGTAGGGTCTTGATTATTGATGTTTCTGCCTACAAGCACAGAAGTCACTGGTGTGTGCTACCATGAGTCTCCACCACTTTACTAAGTTGATTCTGTTACATTACTACCAACTGTTGTAGCTTTACTATCTTTTGGGTGTTCAGAGGCCTATCATGTGAAAAACAAGTGGGTTTAACCTGGTCCTGATGGAGCAAAAAGAGGCTAACGGGCAGATTAAGGCATCCACAGGTGATTAAGGGGAGTAAATGAGACTTTCTCAGACTCAGCTGAGGAAGGAGCCTTTGGGAGCCAGTTCCCCAGTGTTTTCAGGAGCCTCCTGAACACTTGAACACGAGCGAAGGAGAGCTCTAGAGAAAATAACCCAGAAAGCTTACCTCAGGAACATAGTTATCTCTCCTCTCTCTCTCTTCTTCCTGTAGCTTGATGGAGATTCCTCTCACAGGACCTCTCTGAATCCGTTTCATCAGATGCGTGACATAGCTGAAAGTACACATGCCCAAGGGTAACACATGTCAACTGCTCACCAGTATCCAGACCATCTGGACACATGAACACCAGGTTTGGCATTTAGTCGTTTTCTACAGTGAGAGAGGAGAGTACTGACTCACTAAGAAAAGAACTTCTCATACAGAAGTCCGCTAAAGCATTGCGGTGGTCCCTTTAGTTTCTCCTGCTACTTAAACCCTCCTTCAACTCCCCCTCCCCCAGGCAGCTTAGCATCTTAGCATCTATACTTCGGGCCTTGCTGTGTAGTTACGACTCTTCCAGACATGTCTCCACCAGCTTTGGGAGGAACATGGCAACAGGTACAGAAACAACCAAGCCTAAGACCAGAGCTCTGCCTTCAGCTACCGTAACAGCCTGTCCGCGGCCTCCACTCACCCTGCTATCTTGTTGCGGAGCTTCTTGCTGGGAATGATGGCGATCTCCTCGCACACGCGCTTGTTGGTGTGGAAGTCATTGCCCAGGCGCGTGTAGTACTTCTCGATGATGACCCGGGCCGCTTTCTTCACGGTCTTCGTGCGCACGCGGCCCTGAGAGTGGGGAACACACAGTCACTGCGGAGCCGCCTTCGACCCGCGGCCCCGGCGCCCGGAGCGCGCAGAGACGGGTCCGGGCGGAAGCCCGAGGCCTCCGCCGCTCCAAGCTGACACGTTCCCACCTCGGCCAGGCCTAGAAACTCTCGCTGCCGGCCGGGGACCCCAGCAAGCTGAGGATGGAGGGCGATTGAGGGGGAAGGAGGTCTCCGACCCGATCACCTACCATGTTGGCGGGTCCTAGGAAAAGAGGAAACAGGAAGCACAAGAGAGGCCTATAAAGCGCACGCCCAGAGAGCCACTTCCGCCCAGCCCCGACTGCGCGGAGCTGGCTGGCGCACTACAGCGACCCCTGTCGGAGCGGGGCGGAAAAGGTGGCGCGCCGTGCGGTGGGCTGGGCGAATCTCTGCACCAGCTGGGTGGACGTCGGGGTGGGTGGGGAGGTGTCCCTCCCGAGGTTTCTGCGCGTTCTACTGCTTGGGACGGTTGGAAGCTCTGTCCTTAGCCCTTCAGTGTGCTCTAGACTAGGAGGGGTGTGCAGCACCTACGCGAAGGAGCGAAGGGGGAGGCTTCGAGGCCTTGGGAAGGCAGTAAATTCGTGCTATGGAAAGGTAAGTAGGGGGAGGCATCTCCCCTTGACCTGCACTCAGGCCATGGCATGCGTGGGTCAGAGGTTTGTCACATGGGGACACGTGTTGAGACACGGCGAGGGGTTGGGGAGTCTTCTTTTTCTTTTGGGTGTCAGCTCAAACATCACCTTATCAGAGGGGCCTCCCATCAGGACTGTGCCCGGTTTTTTTTTTTTTTGAGGTAAGGTTTCACTCTAGTCCAGGCTGACCTGGAATTCACTTTGTAGTTTCAGGCTGGCCTTGAATTCACAGCAATCCTCCTACCTCAGCCTTCCAGATGCTGGGATTAAAAGGTGTGCACTATCACACCAAACCCAATGTTGTTTTAAAACTGCATTTACAGTGGTGGCGAATACATTTAACCCCAGCACTCGGGAGGTTCCTGAAGTAAGAAGTTGAGCAAGACGCTATCTTGAAAAAACAAAACAAAAAATTGCACTTATAATTTCTTAGCACATCACATAACCTGTTTTCTCAACTAGGACTGAACTCGAAGGAAGTAAGGACCATTATGCCCAGCTAACTTCAGTGCTTAAACAGTGATTGGCTTGCAATAGGCCCTTAAACGTTTAAATTTCAGTTCTGTAGTGTTTCCAACAGTGGAAGGCACCTTCACCACTCAAGCTTTTTTAGTAAGTTCTTGCCACAGGCTGTCCACATTGCCCCTCGTCAGCTTAGGGGGGCCCTTGCCCCTTTCCTCCAGCTCTGCTCCCTGGGTTGGAGTTCTAGGCCCCCTACTTGAGTTAAGGAAAGCCTGCACTGGCTGGGTTGGATGGATTAAATGTGGGGTGGGGGTGAGGTGGTGCTTCATCCCTCAGGTCATCTGTGCCACTGACTTCCATATGGAAGGGTGAAGGGCAGAAAGTCCTCTCACCCAGAAAGTAGCTCTTGGAGAAGAGACAAGAGAGGTGTCATATCTATGGAACAGGAGAGAGATCCACAGGTCAGAATCTCCAGAGAATTGCAGTAAATTTCCAATGAAGTAACTGCCAGGCCCCAAATGGAAAACTGGGCCTCACAGACTTACATGAGCCGACACTGTCCACTAGTGAAGCTTTTGCATCTCACAGAAAGAATGCTTCAGTGGTAGGATTCCTTCCACTCAGACTAAATTGGAGTCTCCAAACTGATCAATCTAACAGGCTAGTTCAAAACTTCTCTACCTGAAAAAAGCATCAGTAGATATGTCACAAACCACTAGAGCTTGTCAGAGTCGAGTGCAGCGTAAGGGCTCTCTGAAGAAAACAAAGCAAATCTGTGCTTCAGCACAGATGAGTACAGCAGAATGAGAAGCGTCCCAAAGAAGCTACTTGCCAGAGTTCAGGAGAAACAAGAGGCTCCGGAGAGCAAGAGGCTCCTGACACACCCAGGCAGTTGTGCCTCTGGAATTTTCAGTGCTCCATTTTAGAGGCTGTGAAGAATCCGAAGAAATGTGAAGTGCCCCCCCCCCCCCACCAAGATAGGGTCTCAATGTAGCCCAGGCTGACCTGGAATTTTACTATGTAGTCTCAGGGTGGCTTTGAAATCACAATGATCCTCCTAAGTGTTGGGACTAAAAGGTGTGTGCCACCACACCTTACTTTTCAAGATGCAGTGTCACAAGTAAACCTAGAGCTCACTGATTTGGCTCATGAGCTCCAGTGGATTACAGGAATGTACTGCCATGCCCAGCATTCTTACATGGGAACTGAGGAGCTGAAGTTAGGTCCTCATGCTTGTAAGGCAAGCACTTTACCCACTGAACCATCCCCCTGCCCCATGTGCTTGTTTGTATGTTAGAAGCACTCAGCCACTGGAGAGGCAACTCCAAAGTATATTTGGCCCTAGAAGTGACCAAATGCTATTTGTAGGAGTAAGTCTCCCACATAGTTCTACCATCATCCTAGGCTGGAATCCCACCACAGATTCCAAAGCATTGTGTTTTTTTTTTTTTTTTTTTAAGATATTATTTGTTTGTGTGGTATGCCAAGGTCTTTTGCTACTGCAAACAAATTCCAGACATGAGCATCACTTTTTGAATGTAGCTTTACGTGGGTACTGAGGGAGGAACTGAATGTAGGCAGGCAGGCTCTGCATGCAAGCCAGCCCTTTAACTGCTGAGCCATCTCCCCAGCCCAGAAGAGTCTTTCTTTGGAATCTGGTTAGCCCATTGCTGCTTGCTTCTACACCGCAGACACACAGAAACAAAACAAAACAAAAACAAATTCTGCTGCAACGTGTTTATTATGTGCCAAAAAAACTACACCACAGCTTACTCCACACATCTGTAGGAGAGTGCAGTCTTGCCTGCATATACTACAATGAGGTAGAGACTTCACACACAGCTTCACAAAGCCCACAGAGTAGCTGGGATATGCAACAATGCAACATCAGCTCAGCAGGAGGGAGGAGAGGGGTTATGACACTGGTTCTTTGGCACACAGCTTCCCTAAGAGGGGCAAGTAGTAATTAAAAAGAAAACATTAAAAGGAAAGAGTCAAGTTTTCAAATTCCAGTAGCATTTTAGTCAACTGCAGTTGTTGATTCGTACATTCCTCAAATAAAAGATAAAATAAATGGTACTTGCCTCCTCTAAGAGAAAGGGCTCCTGTGAGCCTTCATCTGCCCCCACCGGAAAAGCAGCCCTTTTTTTTTTTAAGCTCTGTTACAAAAGAAAAAAGTCCTGTGACTGTGATTAAAAACTTCTATCAACCCTCCCCCCCCAACATAAGTGCAACTTAAGAAGGTGCAATAAACCATTTAAAACTATATACAGCAGCTGCTCAAAACACCGTTTTTCTCGGTCCAGTTTCAAATAAAACTTTTTTTCTTGGTTGCAAATGCTTTGATTCACAACAGTGAGAAACAGTGACCAGCAGTCCCCCAGACACAAATTTGTTATAATGTTAAAAGCTGCCAGGAAAAAAAAGTCTCTTGTTCCAAACGACTTAAAAACTGTTTTTAAGGAGTGTAAAAAGGAACCGGTAAAAACCCTCGAGCGTAAAATATGAAATATGATTTGGTTTAAATGAAGAGCAAAGTCTCCTTGTTTACAGTAAAAAACACCAGCTGAACACTCAATTTATGCCGTTCAGGTGGGGGTTAAATAAATGGAAAGGCACTGTATGGCAACTGCAAGAATGAGACCAATGAGACCTGCGCATCACCACCATCAGCATTGCAAAGAATGGAAAGAGCGCTTTAATAAATAAACCTAGATGTAGGCATCTGTGTCAATACCTTCTGGACTTTTTTTTTTTTTTTTTTTTTACTTTTCATTTGCAAAATGAAGAACTAAAATCTGGGAAAACTAGAGTCGCTTGGAAGGTGAGCCAGAGGGTCCTTGCTCTGGTGCACCCCCTGAAAACAAAACCTGACAAAACTCATTGTGCATTAATTAGTGCAGAAACAAAGATTCAGCAAGTGCAAAGGTGATTACAATTTTCCCTTGTCCTTGGGAAGCCAGCTCCCTGGGCACCAGGGGCAGGGTGGTACAGGCTGCCGCCTGACCTGCCAGCCTTGGGCGCCACAGGCCATGGGGCAAGGCCAGCTTCTCTAGCTGGAGTCTCGGTTCTTCTGGTTCCGCATCAAAGGGCTGTGGTGGCGCAGGCCTTCCATGCTGTGCCGCCAGTGCCAGCAGCTCCTGCAGAAGTACTTGAAGCAGACCTGGGTTAGGGAAACAGAGATGTCACACTGATGCTGGTACCAGACATAAGGGAACTTCTGCCTTGCTCTGCTTTAAGAGAAAATGAGCTAGAGAGATGGTTTAGCGGTTAAGGTGCTTCCTTAAGGACCCGGGTTTGATTCCCCATGTCCTACGTAAGCCAATGCACAAGGGGCAACATGTGTCTGCAGTTCGTTTGCAGTGGCTGGAGGCCCTGGCATGTCCATTCTCTACCCCACCCCCCCGTTCTCAAATAAATAAAAAGTTAAAAAAAAAAAAAAGAGAGAGAACCCCTGGTTTCTTCTGTGATGCTAAGAGATGGTCTCTTGGGAGCCCTCTCATCCCAACAGAGCTGACCAACCATGGTGAATCCATTCTTGTTTCAGTGAGTGCCTTCCATAAACATTTAGCTTCCCTCATTCCTTTCAGCATTATAGCTGTTCTCATTTTCTCTGCCCTTCTCACCTCCTAAAGAGCAGTTTATCACATGGTTGCCAACATAGGAGAACATTGGAAGAGCTAACTAGGGAACCTGTAAGTTCAGGAGAGATGATTGGGCAGCCAAGAGAGCTTGTCTCTCTGGTAAGAATTTATAACCTTTTTCAGGTTTAGGTGAGCCAGAGAGACAGCTGACAGGTCTGGGCTAAAGGCTGGCTCAGGAAGAGGCCAGCCATGATGCCAAGTTCTAGGGGCTGAACTTGATTGACCTACCACAATGCCAGGATTTGATTCAAATTCTAGGAAAGAGGACCTTCTGAGGGACTCAGGTTGTTCATGAAAAAATAGATCTAGGTAACACCTTTAGTCAAGAGATAAGGAGAGGAAAGATCCTTCTCTGATCTCTAATAATTAAAGTGGAGACTGGACTTAAGGACATTCCTGCCTTTACTTTTGGGGGCCCAGCCACCCGAACTGCTTCAGGTTAACTTCATATGTAGTATACCTATGACTGCTATTCCCTCCTGTGTATTCTTAGACATCACAAGCTATCTCAGAGTGAGTGAGTAGGGGTGCGTGGGGCCTCCTGCCACTGCACATGAACTCCAGATGCATGTGTCACTTTGTGCATATGGCTTTACTGGGGAACAGAACTCAGGCCATTAGGCTTTGCAAGTAAGCACCTTTAACTGCTAAGCCATCACTCCAGCCCTATCTCAGAACCCTTAACATTCAATGTCACAAAAATGGCTTAATTTTTAATTAAGGTAGGTACTTCACAGACATATCCAGTGCCCAGGGCACTCACCTGATCTCGACAGAAGAAAGGACCAGGCTGAGAACTGCAGATATGACACAGAGAATCCTCTAGGTAGGGGTCAATCTGAACCTGCAGAAAAGCAACAGGAGGATGAAATAGCTCTTCTCACTAGGAGGCCAGATGGACTGTAAGGGCACATTACTGGCTCCACAGTAATACAGGGTATTATTTTAAAGATACTTTTATTTATTTGTAAGCAGAGGGGGAGAGGGAGGGAGGGAAGGAGAGAGATAGAGAAAAAATAGGAGTACCAGGGCATCTTGCCACTGCTAATTAACTCCAGGAACATACACCACTTTGTGCATCTAGCTTTACGTGGGTACTGGGGGTTTGAACCTGGTCCATCAGGCTTTGCAAGCAAGCATCATTAATGGCTGAGCCATCTCTCTAGCCCAGGATATTTGTTTTAAGTGAGAATAGACAGGATTATGGCCCAGGGCCTAACAGGAATCTTAGAGAAGAAAGCCTCACACCACAAAGAGATAATAAGGATGGCTGCCTCTAGGAATCAGCCACATACTTTACCTTGCTGCCTGCTCTTCTCAGTAAACTGAACTCCAGTCCTCTAACAGCAGCAGGCTTGATGCAGGTAAGATGGGACAAGGGAAGTCAGGCCGCTCAGCAATGCCAGACAAATACCACAGAAAAGGAAGGCACCCCTCCCACACACTCAGGCAGCTAAAGAGTTTAGGTTTCTCCCTCCTGAGTCCACAAAGACAAAGGCCCGCCTGAACCTAAACTCATTAATTCTGCAGTTTGGTTCACTTCCCTCATATCCGGCCTGCCCTGGGTCTACACACTTCTCAGAGTAAGCATAAACCAGCCCACTCACCTTCTTGGTAAACTTGGTGGTTTTGATCTCCACAAAAGCAGCACTGACCGCTTTCAGGTAACTACGCTGGTTATTGAAAGTCACACGACCAGACCCTGGGAACAACAAGCATGAGCTTACCTTCTAGCCAAATTCTATATTCTCTTCAACATTCAGGGAACCTTTTCCTATCCCAGTGCTGTTTGACAAATGTATTCTAATTTTGTGATAGCCACATAAAAAACAAGAACTGTGGAATAATAATTTTTTTTTTTTGAGGTAGAGTCTTGTTATAGGCCAGGTTGACCTGGAATTAACTATGTAGTCTCAGGCTGGTCTTGAACTCATAGCAGTCCTCCTTTCTCTGCCTCCCTAGTGCTGGGATTAAAGGTGTGCACCACCACGCCCAGCAGCAGAGAGAGAATGGGCACACCATTGCCTCTAGCCACTGCCAATGAACTTCACATGCATGTGTCACTTTGTGCATCTGGCTTTACAAGGGTACTGATCTGGGGAATCAAACTTTAGTTGTTAGGCTTTGTGGGCAAGTGCCTTAACCACTGAACCATCTCCCTAGCCCAAAACTGTTTTATTTAACCCATGTGTCCATATATATATATATATATATATATATATATATATATATATATATATATATATATATATGTAAATTTTATTTTCCTGAGGCAGGGTCTTACTCCAGCTCAGGCTGACCTAGAATTCACTATGTAGTTTCAGAGTGGCCTTGAACTCACAGCAATCCTCCTACCTCTGCCTACCAAGTGCTGGAATTAAAGGCACGTGCAACAATGCCTGGCTCCAAAATATTTTAATGTGGTAAAAGCCACATTTTTCTAGTGACTACCACATTGGACAGTGTAATTATAGACTATTTTGGTATAAACCACTCAGGAAAGAGGGAAGAAAGGGGCTCTTCCAGTACAGATATGTAGATAAGGATAAAGGGTTCAGGGTATAACCAAGACACAGACAAAACACTTCTGAAGGGCAGGCACAGCAGCCAAACTCCTCCTGGCCCCAGGGATACTCTGGAGAACTAGCTGGAGAGCCAGAAGAAGTCCCATCCTGCCAAGTGCCACCTCCGCTCCTGCAGCCTCTGAAGTCCTTGTTCTCAATCTGCAGCCAGCACTGATGAGCACAATGTGCTCCTTCCTGACCAGATTCGGTGTGGGTGGGCAGATTAAGAATCTGGGTAGGTGGGTTAGCCACATCTTGATCAGGCTCCGCTCCACTTCCAAACCCAGCTACTGATACTATTTTATCTGTGGAACTGACCTTTCTCAGAGGGGCAGATCAAAACCCAGTGGTCAGGCCTACAGACTTCTCTTTCTCTGGGGCAGGCTCAAGCCATGACTGCAGTTTCTTGATGTGCTCAGAAAACCCTCCTTCGACCTGACCTCATCTCTGATCTTAGACACCACCAGAACTTTTCAAGAACATTTTATATATATATAAAAAAACTGGGCAAGTTCAGGAAATTATGGTCTTTTACTGCAATATATTACCTGTGGTTTGTTCCAAACTGGTTTGGCTGTGAACTTTGAGTTTCCAACAAAGTTCTTTCCTCATTCTCACCAATCATATCTTAGAGCCCGTATTTTTTTCCCTGCATGGGAAGTAGGAGTAGAAGGGACCAGGTAACTTGTCTGGGGAAAGATGCTATGCCATTTGTATATGCTGATCTGCAAACCTGGGTCAGGAGTCTCTCTTCATTCCCAAAGGGAAGTACACCACAATCTTGATCTACTCCCAGGGGGCACCAAGCTTTCCCACACAGAAGTAGGACACTCACCAATGGGATACTTGTGCTTATCTGTGTCAATCCCAGCATACACCACTCCACCAAATAGGTCATTCAAGATGGCAGCCAGAGCCTCAGCATTGAGCATCCCATGCAAAGCACCAACAAACACCGTCCTGCTGGGGTCTAGCCTCTGAGATGGGCTCCGGACAAAGTTGCTGTCAGCCAAGACCCAGGGGATTACCTGTACCTGGAAACCCCCAAAGATATATCAGCAGTGTCAGAGTTGCTACAGATAGAGAGGCTTCTGTACGGCAGGGAACACGTGCTGGAGAAGTTACAGCTGGGGCTGCTGAAGCCCAAACAGGGGAAAGGCATCATCACCTACCCAATATAGATGGTGAAAGTAAACAGTAGACTAACATTCACCCTGGAGAATAAGCCAGAGATACAAGCTTATGTGCCTAGGGACTCAGAATGCCAACCAAGGGCCATGGACATTGGTGGACAGGGCATGAATTCTCAAGAAAGAAACAAGAGTTCTAGAAAAAGGAAAGATTCACAGAGAAATTAAAAGCTAGGATTCTACAGGATAGAGAAGGGAGAATGTTTTAATTTGTGAGACAATTACTGGTCTTATGTAGGCACAGGAAGACTTTTTGCCTGGAGCAATGGAGGAGAGAGAGGGAGGAAGAAAAAGAAAAGATGGAAAGTCATGCGAACACCTAAGGTGCTACAGAGCAGGAGCCAGCCATGTCCTTTGCCTCTGAATGCCCTGACTCTAGAATGAGACCTGGTATGGCAGGCAGAGGAACCTGTAATGAAGTGAGATAACAGCTAGTACTTTTTAAAGATTAAGTCTGTGAATATCTTAAAATGTCTTGAAGCACGAAGAGATCTGAGGCAGAAACCAAAGAAATTAAAACTCGTTTAAAGGACAGGTGATTAAGACCTGGACAAGGCTGGTGGCAATGGGCACAGAGTGGGCCAATGATATTCTTCAACAAAAGTCTGTGAAGTCAGACTGCATGAGCATGGTGGGCAAGCAAGAAAGAATCATTACTTCCCTCCCACTTCATTAAGAGTTAAAAGGTTTTTCTAAAAATGTAATTGGGAAGATAATGGTGTATTTATAGTGGGACAAGAACATACTTCTTGCCTCAGCAGGAATGCTTTCTGACTGTCATCTTACATATCCTTCACTTCAAGAAATAAATCCAGTGCCATCATACTCCAATTGCCTAGACACAGAAAGAATACCTACTAACTCACCTCCTTGCAGCGCATCCTTCGGCTGGACATCTTGAAGTAATATTCACTCAGGCCATCTGGGCTCAGTGGGTCATGAGAGCAAGCCTGAAGCAAGGCCCGGACAGACTTCTCTAGTTCAAACACCAGATACACATACCCTGTTCCCAATGAGAAGAAAAGATGCCTTATCATCCCCCTCATGTGGCTACTTCTCCTACCTGGCTTTACAGCAATGAGTTCCTTCCAAAGGAGGAGACTTCAAATACACACGTGTATGTGGTGCTGGAGATTGAACCCAGGGCACTGTGCATGCTAGGCAAATACTCTATCACTGAGATGAATTACCAGTCCCCCCCCCCAATATATATATATATATTAGGTATGTATGTATATTTTTTGAGGTAGGGTCTCTATAGTCCAGGCTGCCCTGGAATTCACTATGTAGTCTCAAACTCATGGATATCCTCCTACCTCTGCCTCCCAAGTGCTTGGATTAAAGGTATGTGCAACTATGCCCAGATTTTTTGTTTTATTTTTTTTGAGATAGGGCCTTTTTGCATTCCAGGCTTCCCTGGAATCCACTATTCTCAGGCTGGCATAAAACTCATACCAATCCTACCTATGCCTTTAGAAAGTGCTGAGATTAAAGGCATGAGCCACCATGCCTGGCCCCAAATACATTTTTGTTCTCCTGGAAAAGCCTTGTTGAATGGAAGCAACTGCTATGCCTATGTCCAGGTCAGGAGAGAGATCTATACCATCCCCCACTCTGGTAAGGGAAGAACTGTCAAGTTGGGACAGAAAACCCCACCAGTACCACAAAGCTCTGTCCCAGAACACAGAACATGCTCAGGTCAGAGCCAGGGAGGATGGCAGATTTATGGTCAGTTTGCCAGGGAAGGTAGATATTGCTTTAAAAGCCTAATTAAACCATTGGTTCAGTTCAGTGAAGATGGGGCAGAGTGAAAATAGCACCTGCTCCTTTCTATAGGGAAGGGATCTCATTTCAGACCAGTGAGGAATCAGATGCTGGGTTCTTGTTCCTGACAACTCCAAAGGGAATCTCAGAATTAGGACAAGCAACAACGTAACTGGGCAGCAAAAGTAGACAAGGGAAAGCTCTCCAAACACTTTATTAGAGAGGGAAGACATTTCTGGGGTTCATGTTTGGAGGGAAGTGCACAAGGAAGGGGTACAGAGGCAGTTCCCACTGCAATGTAAGACTGGCCATTAATGCAGAGGAAGCAAAGGGATGTGCAAAGTAGAAGAGGAACTATGCTTGGAGTGCCCACACCATTTTACCAGCATGCGTCTGTGACATCCCAGCACCATGTGGTGCAGTTACATATTAGGGAAGGGGAAAAAAAAGTTCCTACCATGTCTTTATTACCTTTAGGCATATTACCTTTGGGAGGACACCGGGGGTGCTTGCCATCCTTACCAGGCCATTCCACACTTAGAGAGCCAAAAACACGGAAGGTGTTAACCAATCCAGCTGCAAAGGTGGGGAAGAACAGCAAAAGCTAAGATGCAGTCCACCCAAGAAGGGCACACATGCACGATCACTAGTACTCTCCCCACAGGCTCACTGTTCTGACACACAACCCAGAACAAACCCCACAGTCTAATGCCTAAGCAGCAGACACAGAAGCACTATGGGAGCACTGGTCTGCTCAACTACTCCAACCTGTGCTAGGGCAGAGGTTCAGGATCTGGCCTGGAGCCCAGAATTCATGCTCTTGAATGACATGCCACACCTTCAGCTGTAGTAGGTCTCTGAGGTAGCTCACCTTCCGTAATATCCCAAGGAACGCCTCCAAGAAACACCTTGCAAGAATAGATGGGGTTCTTATAGTTCCGGGGAGGAAGTTGGCCACTCCAGGTACAGGTAGCTTCATTCACAGCTTTGGTAGGAGACAGAGAGAAACAAGGAGTCAAATTACTACCTTTCCTTAGGATGAACTTGTCAGGAAGACAAACTGGCCATAATTCCAACTTGGCTTCCTGGGAGAATATCCATGACTATTCAGAAAGATAGGACACATTGGGGGCTGGAGAGATGGCTCAATGGGTAAAAGTGCCTGCTGTGCATAAGGAGCTGAGTTTTATCCCCACACCCCTGTGGGAAAAAAAAAATCAAATGTCAGGCTGGGTGTGGTGGCACACGCCTGTAGCCCCAGCACTCAGGAAGCAGAGGTAGGAGGATCACTGTGATTTTGAGGCCAGCCTGAGACTACATAGTGAATCCCAGGGCAGCCTGGGCTAGCATGAGACCCTACCTCGAAAAACAAAAACAAAAAAAGTCAGATGGAGCTGCACATCCCTGTAAGCCCCAATGTGCACTAGGGCAGAGACAGGCGGATCACTGGGCCTTGCTGGTCAGTCAGCCTAACAGAAAAACAGCATGAGCTTCAGATCACTTAAGAGAGCATTTCTTTTTCTTTAAAATATTTTATTTTTGCTTATTTATGAGAGTGTGCGCAAAAGCAAGAGGATAGGCACTGCAAACGAACTCCAGATGCATGTGCCACCCTGTACCTCTGGCTTACGTAGTGTTTTGGGGAATCAAACTTGGTCCTTAGGCTTCACAGACAAGTGCTTAAACTGCTAAGCCATTTCTTTTTCCTTTTTTTTTTTTTTTTTTTTTTTTTTTTTTAGTTTTTCGAGGTGAGGTCTCACTTTAGCCCAGGCTGACCTGGAATTCATTATGTAGTCTCTAGGTGGCCTCGAACGCACAGCAATCCTCCTACCTATGCCTCCTGAGTGCTGGGATTAAAGGTGTATACCACCACACCCGGCTCTGTTAAGCCATTTCTATAGCTGTTCTTTTTTCTTTTTTTAATTTTAATTTAATTTTATTTTAGAGATAGTGAGAGACAGAGGGAGAGAGAGAATGGGTGCCCCAGGACCTCAGCCACTGCAATCAAACTCCAGATGCCTGCACCACCTAGTGGGCATGTGTGACCTTGCACTTGTCTCACCTTTGTGCATCTGGCTTACGTGGGATCTGGAGAGTTAAACATGGGTCCTTAGACTTCACAGGCAAGTAAGTGCCTTGACCACTAAGTCATCTCTCCATCCCACTCTATCCCTCTTTCTTTTTTTAAAAAAAATATTTCTATTTATTTGAGAGAGAGGGACAGATACATAAAGAATGGGCACACCAGGGCCTCCTGCAGCTGCAAACCCCAGACATGTGCCACTTTGTGCATCTGGCTGTACACGGGTACTGGAGAATCAAAGCAAGCATTGCAAGCAAGCACTTTTAACCACTGAGCCTCCTCTCCAGTCTAAGAGGCCATTTCTTTTTTCCTTGAGGTAGGGTCTTGCTCTAGCCCAGGCTGACCTATAATTCACTATATGGTCTCAAGGTGGCCTGAAAGTCATGGTGATCCTCCTAACTCTACCTCCTGAGTGGTGGGATTAAAGGTGTGTACCACCATACTGGCTCAAGAGACCATTTCTTAAGGAAACAAGATAGAGTGGCAGAGGAGGATATCTGACATACTCTGGTTTCCACACACATATGCAGGGATATGAACATCTGCATAATCACATACATGCAAACATACACCACATATACTACACATGCCAAAAAAGATATTTTATCAAACTCCTCAGCTAATTCGATAATCCTACCTCAGTAGTCCTGTTTCTAATAAAACTGAAAGGAATACCAGATGTATAGGGTAAAAAATTCTGACTCTGGGCCTAGTGGCACACACCGTTAACTCCAGCACTTGGAAGGCAGAAATAGGAGGAGTGCCATAAATTCAACACCCTGAGACAACATAGTGAATTCCAGGTCATCCTAGGCTAGAGCAAGACCCTACCTTGAAACAAAAATTACACACACACACATATCTCATAAGCTACTTCCAATTATATAACTGATATGTTAAGCACAAGGCAGTTTTATATTGCTCTGTGTGTATATGTGTGTGTATATGTGTGTATATGTGTGTGTATATATATTTGTTGTTGTTGTTTGTTTGATTTGTTTCTCAAGGTAGGGTCTCACTCCAGTTCAGGCTGGACCTGGAATTCACTATGTAGTCTCAGGGTGGTCTCGAAATCTCAACGATCCTCCTACCTCTGCCTCCTGAGTGCTGGGATTAAAGGTGTGTGCCACCACATCTGGCTTATATTGCTATTTTTTTATAGTACTAAGTATAAATACCTGAGAGTAAATAGAGAAATTTCATTTATAATGTCCTATAGGTCCAGATAGGTTTTCATCTCCAAGTTCAAAAGAGGAATGCTGTTTGTCTATTTTGGCTCTGAATACATAAACCACAGAACTTAGGACACTGCTAATAAAAACCACCATTAGGGCTGGAGAGAGAGCTTAGTGGTTAAGGTACTTGCCTGAGAAGCCTAAGGACCCATGTTCAACTCTCCAGGTCCCACGTAAGCCAGACACACAAAGGTGAGGGCTGGAGAGATGGCTTAGCGGTTAAGCGCTTGCCTGTGAAGCCTAAGGACCCTGGTTCAAGGCTCAATTCCCCAGGTCCCATGTTAGCCAGATGCACAAGGGGGCGCACACGTCTGGAGTTCGTCTGCAGTGGCTGGAAGCCCTGGCGTGCCCATTCTCTCTCTCTCCCTCTGTATTTCTCTCTGTGTCTGTCACTTTCAAATAAATAAATAAAAAATGAACAAAAAAAAAAAGGTGAGGCAAGTGCAAGGTCATATATGCCCACTAGGCAGCGCAAGTGTCTTCAGTGGCTGAGGTCCTGGTGAACCAATCCCCCCCCCAAATAAAAATAAATAAAAACCACCATTAAAGCCAGGCGTGGTAACACATGCCTTTAATCCCAGCACTTGGGAGGCAAAGGTAGGAGGATCACCATGAGTTTGAGTCCACCTTGAGACTACATAGTAAATTCCAGAACAGCCTAGGCTAGAGTGAAACCCTACATCAAAAAACCAAAAACAAACAAAAAAGCCTCCATTAAAACTCAACAAGATAGGAATGTCACAGCTGTTTCCAAAGTCAGAACTACAATCTACAACTACCAGAAGCTATTCTCAATAAGCACCTGAACAGACACAGAGCTTTCCTTGATGCCACATTTTATGATAAAAAAATTTGGTCCCAAGCCCTCAGATTCCTAACTATGTCAAACCCAAATATGTGAAGAGGCCCTTCCTGCTGTGTGGGAACAGAACTTTGTGACTAGCCTATCCCCATTTCTAGAGGCCCATTCTTGGTAACCAATTCAACCTTTTCACACCAGACTGACCTGGGTTAGGACTGGCTAGTCTTTATCTATTTTATTCTCTTCCTTAAGCATGAAGTCAGACATGCAGTGAAAGAAATTATCATTTTCACTCAGGATAAGGATATAAAGACCATTACCTAAAAGCCACAGGCCTAATGTATTGCTACAGCGAGAAACTGGACACTGTCAGTAAAATGTTATGACAAAAACAGAATATAATGGCATCCTTTGAAGCAAGGTAATACCATTCCAAATGATGACACAACAGAAAGCAGTTTTGGACAGCCAAAACTGTTAGGTGACTAGGGCACTAGCACTGTTAGGGCAGAGTCAGATATAGACTAGTGCTATGAATAGAAAGACAAACTGAAGACTATGAAACAAATGTAACAGAGAAACATTCATTTAGTAATCAACTGCTGACCTCAGAATAGTGACCATGTCTCTGAAACATAACATTTATAGCTCATACTTCTAGGCACTGAAGTAAGATAAAAAGCAGATTTAATATGTACTTGAGATTATTTAAATGACAGAACCTAAAGGGTTCCTGAGAAGTCAGGGCAGTTGGTGACATCTTGTACCTTTAGGGGTATTCAATCTGTGGCCTAATACAAAATCATAAACTTATCTAAAACATTATAAAAACTTGTGATTTTTTTCTGTAACTCAGTTGCATGGTTTTATTGCAATGACATGAAAAATAAACAGGTATATACTTTGGCAAGCCACAGGCAGAAAGTTAGTCTCCTTCAATCATTTACTATGCAGCTCAAGACAATTCTTCATCTAATGTGTCTCAGAAGCCAAAAGACTGGACATCCCCTGAGGCTTAAAGGCTACAAATGGATTACCCACCCTGAGTACATCCCTGGGTATAATTATCAGAAAGCTTCAGGTTATAAAGCCCCAAGATGAGTTGTGACAGTGGGGAGGCATTATTTCTAGGCCTTCTCTTGTGGATACTTATGAAAGAATCAAAACAAGGGTAGTACACAGCCATTTCCATGGATACCCACAGTGAGAGATGGAGCTAACCCCATATACTGTGGCACAGCCAGTGTATAAGGTTATTTGCCTCTTTAATCTTAGCCTGAATGCTGTCCCTTACTCCACACAACATAAGTTTAAAAAATACTTTATTTATCTGAAAGAGAGAAAGAATGGGCACATCAGAGACTCCAGCCACTGCAAACAAACTCCAGACATGTGTGCCACCTTGTGCATCTGGCTTACATGGGACCTGGAGAATTGAACCTGAGTCCTTAGGCTTCACAGGCAAATGCCTCAATCACTAGCCATCTCTCTAGCACCCAACAGATGGTTTTTAAAGATCTGAAGACGTTACCATGCATCCAGAGCTTCTTCTGGAGTTAGAGTCCACGGTAAACAAAAGTTACTCTTCTGTTTCGGAATGAGGTCTCATGCCCCATATAACCAAGCCACACTCACCTGCAGCCTGCCGGTGTAGTCTGGCTTCTCTCTCGATGCTGAAAGGGTCTTTGGGAGCTTCGAGGAGGTCCCAGGATGGCCATACAGAAGCTCCTGGCCATCTTTTTGAAGCACTGGTTGGGGAGGGAGTAACTGCAGCAAGAGCGGCTTGTTCTTGGTCCATTCGGGACCCAACTCCCATCTTTAAAGGGTCTCTGGGACCACCCCCTGTCAGAGACAGGAAGGGCAGAGGAGGAGAAATGCGAAGGCTTGACTAGGGAAGGAAAAAAGGAAGATACGGGTTTTTAAAAGACAGTTTTGCTATAAAGTAATAATCACAACAGAAATTATTAAAGTACCCAACATGCTTATCATTTAGTATGTGTCATTTTTAGTGTGTGTACGTGAAGGTGCTTATGCACCAGTATGTGTATGGAGGCCAGAGGCTGACATTAGGTGTTCTAGTCAGTCACTCTCCACCTATCTTTTGGAACATAGTTCTCTCACTGAACCTACAGCTCACTGATTTGGCTACACTAGCTACCCAGAGAGCTCTAGGAATCTGCCTGCTTCCATTTTCCCAGTGCTGAGATTAAAAGTAGGTAGCCCTACAGCCAGCATTTTAGGAGGTGATGGAGTCCCACTCAGGTCCTCATGCACTTTACCTGCTGAGCCACCTCCCCAGATCCTACTCAGTATTTCTTTTAGTCTTCTTCCTACTTTTTTTTTCCTTTGAGGTAGGGTCTCACTCTAGCCCAGGCTGACCTGGAATTCACTATGTTGTCTCAGGATGGCCTCAAACTCATGGTTGTCTTCCTACCTCTGCTTCTCAAGTGCTGGGATTAATTTGCCGTCACACCCTACCTATTCCTATTCATTTTTAAGGCTAGTTACAGGTTATACTGTAAATAGATCCTCCATCTCTTCACATAGATGTTGCCAGATAGTTTTCATCACCATTTTAATAACTTTTTATTGACAACCTTCCATAACCATTTTTAATGAATTTATCACATTTTACTTAGGAAACCAGCTACAGCTAAGTGACTCATCTCCCAAGTGGTGGTTGTTTTGAGACAGTCTCAATATGTTCCCTACCTAGGCCTCAAACTCTTGCTCCTTCTGTGTCTCAGTCTCCCCTCAGCCTCCCAAGTGGCTGGGATTACAGGTATGCATCACCATATCCTGCTACACATTTACAGGTTCTTCAAGTTTTCAGATTCACGAATAAGATGTAGTTTATGTTTTACTTGGTCATATTCCTAGAAGTAGAATGCCAAAATACTTTCTGTTCTATCACAAATGTCTGGGGACATGAGTTTTACTATATAACCTGGATGGGGCTTTACGTGTTAAAATATCAAAAAAAAAATCAAAATTTGGTGATGATATTTTCTGAAAATTTGAAAACTGTCTTATTTCCTCTTCTGTGTTAGCCTTATTGCCTCTCCAGGAAACTCTGAAGTAGAATATATGAGAAAGTTCTCTTAGTCAGTCATGAGGTAAACTGCCAAGATGAGTTGTAACTAAAGCATTCTAAACATAATACACACATATGTATGACAGTGTGATCTATAGATTAGAGAAGTAAAGAGATCTGCTTGTGGTTGGCCTTCTAGAATCCCAGTCTGAACAGAAAAATCAATGGGCAATGGGAATACCAATACTGGCACTTACTGCCTAAGATAGGCTAAAAGAAGACAGGGC